>NC_043713.1:63788526-63790211 GCF_006229205.1 Suricata suricatta | reverse complement strand
AAAAGCACAAACTCAAAACCTAACAGAGCACCTAAGGAAACTAGAAAGGGAGCAGCAAGAACACCCCATGCCCAGCAAAAGAAAAGAAATATTAAAGATCAGAGCAGAATTAAACAAGATAGAATCCACACACAAAAAAATTGAACAGATCAATGAAACCAAGAGTTGGTTTTGTGAAAAAATAAACAAAATTGATAAACCTGTAGCTAGGCTCCTCAGAAAGAAAAGAGAGAACATTTACTAGACAAAATCATGAAGGAAAATGGATCTATTACAACAGATCCCTCAGAAATACAAGCAATCATCAGAGATTACTATGAAAAATTATATGCCAACAAACTGGACAATCTAGAAGAAATGGACAAATCCTAAATGCACATGCACTACCAAAATCCAAACGGGAAGAGATAGAAAATCTGAACAGACCCATAACCAGTGAAGAAATTGAATCAGTTATCAAAAATCTCTCAACGAATAAAAGCCCAGGGCCGGATGGATTCCCAGGGTAATTCTACCAGACATTTAAAGCAGAGTTAACACCGACCCTTCTCAAGCTATTCCAAAAAATAGAAATGGAAGGAAGATTACCGGACTCATTCTACGAAGCACATATCACTTTGATTCCTAAGCCAGGCAGAGACCCATCCAAAAAAGAGAACTACAGGCCATATCCTTAATGAATACAGATGCAAAAATCCATAAGAAGGCACTAGCAAATCGAATTCAACAGCATATAAAAAGTATTATTCATTATGACAAGTGGGATTCATTCCTGGGTTACAAGGCTGGTACAGTATTCACAAATCCATTAATGTGATACAGCACATTAACAAAAGAAAAGACAAAAACCATATGATCCTGTGGATAGATGCAGAAAAAGCAGTTGACAAAATACAACATTTCTTAATAAAAACCCTCGAGAAAGTCGGGATAGAAGGAACTTACTTAAACATCATAAAAACCATTTACAAAAAGCCCACAGCCAATGTTATCTTCAATGGTGAAAAACTGAGAGCAGTCCCCCTGAAATCAGGGACACAACAGGGATGTCCACTCTCACCACTGTTGTTTAACATAGTGTTGGAAGTCCTAGCATCAGCAATCAGGCAATAAAAGGAAATCAAAGGCATCAGAATTGGCAAAGAAGAAGTCAAACTTTCCCTTTTCGCAGATGACATGATACTCTACATGGAAAACCCGATCGACTCCACCAGAAGCCTTCTAGAACTGATCAGTGAGTTCAGTAATGTTTCAGGGCACAAAGTCAATGTACAGAAATCAGTTGCATTCTTATATACCAAAAATGAAGCAACAGAAAGAGAAATCAAGAAACAGATCCCATTCACAATTGCACAAAAAAACCATAAAATACCTAGGAATAAACCTAACCAAAGAAGTAAAAGACCTGTATGCTGAAAACTATAGAAGACTTATGAAGGAAATTGAAGAAGACACAAAGAAATGGAAAAACATTCTGTGCCCATGGATCAGAAGAGTAAACATTTTTTAAATGACATTGTTACTCAAAGCAATTTACACATTCAATGCAATCCCCATCCAAGTTGCACCAGCATTCTTCTCAAAGCTAGAACAAACTATCTTAAAATTCATATGGAACCACAAAAGACCCCAAATAGCCAAAGTAATATTGAAGAAGAAAACCAAAATGGGAGGCATCACAATCC
>NC_043713.1:63787050-63788426 GCF_006229205.1 Suricata suricatta | reverse complement strand
CGACATATGTCAGGAGGAGAAGGACAGATACCATATGTTTGCACTCATAGGTCTAACAGGAGAACCTAACATAGGACCATAGGGAGAGGAAGGGGGAAAGAGAGCTGGGGAGAGTGAGGGACACAAATCATGAGAGACTATTGAATACTGAAAACAAACCGTGGACTGAAGGGGGAGGAGGAGGGAGGAAGGGAAGGGAGTGATGGTCATGGAGGGGGCACTTGTAGGGAGAAGCACTGGGTGTTATATGGAAACCAATATGACAATAGACTATTATAAATATAATAAATAAATTAGAAAAAATAAAGAGAATCTGGCTTGCCCATCAACAGTATATGAAGGTGTCTGTTTTACTGCATCTTCACACTCACCAGGTATTATTTTTTCAAGACCTTACTCACTTTCCAGGCGCAATGTGGGTGCTTGTTGTTGTTTTAGTTGCCATTTCTTCATTTCCTAGAGAGGTTGGGCATTTTGCTGTTTGCATATGGGTCCTCTTGGATTTCCTTTTTTGCGAATAGTCATCCTCCTTCTATACTGGTCTTGAAGGCGAAACCAGATCCAGGGCCTCCAGGAGAATGTGCGGAAGCTGCCGAAGCTGCCCAACCTGTCCCCACTTGCCATCAAGCACCTGTGGATCCGCACTGCCTTGTTTGAGAAGGTCCTGGACAAAATTGTGCATTACCTGGTGGAAAACAGCAGGTGAGTGAGAAAGACCAGCCAGCTTGGCCTGCTCTGCCGCCACCTTCTGGCCGTCGTGGGCACTGCACCCTGTTATAGGAAGCAGCTTTCTTTTCTTTCCTGTTGACATGCACTGGATTTGAAAGCGTTTAGATGAAGGCCTTCTGGATGTTCGCCTTGAAATGAGCCTAACGTAGAAACTTGGGAGTATTCAGGTGCTTATTGGTAATATAGGATCTTCAAATTTGGAGGGGGGAACAAGGATCTTGCAATCTTAGGGATCTTTTTCCTCCCATGAATTAAGCCTACAGTCTACTTGCTAAGTATGGTCCTAGAAGAGTTCTGTAGCTTCTCTGTGTCTCTCCTGTCTCTTTTTATAAGTGGGACAGCAGGGATTGTTGCCATTCCAGAGAAGAGGTGAGAAGGGGAGCTAGTGAGGACACGGTATTTTGGAAATGTATGATGATTTTTTCTGCATTTTCTTTTCTAGCTCAGATGTAAAGGTTTTATACCATGAATACTCCTGGCCAGCATTTATCCATCCATCCATTCATTCATCCAGTAAATACTGGGTGAGCACCTACCATGTGCCAGGCGCTAACCAAGATGCTGGAGTTACATGGGTCTTACTTGTCATGCTAAAAGCTTGGATGTTATGCTAAGTGCATGGGGGAGCCCGCAAAGAATGTATAATC
>NC_043713.1:63784893-63786950 GCF_006229205.1 Suricata suricatta | reverse complement strand
GTGGGATGGTCAAGGCTCTGGACTTAGCATTGCCAGCTCCCCTTTGGAATCTGACTCCTCAGCCACTTGGTCTTCAAGGTGCCTTCCAATTCATCTGCTAACTTCCCAAGTGTTTGCTGAGAACTTCTGAAACGGATGGATTTCCATGGGCCTTCCATAATATCGGGAACGACTTTCTAATGGAGAAATTAGAGGTACCCATGCCAGGTGGTAGGGGAGAGCCATTCCTTCCTTCCTTCCTTCCTTCCTTCCTTCCTTCCTTCCTTCCTTCCTTCCTTCCTTCCTTCATGCAATTGCTCATTCATGATGGCAGAGGGAGAGAGAGAGGGAGAGAGATGAAGAAAAATATGAGAATCTGGACCAGTGGCAAGATGGCGAAGTAAGGAGCCCCATTACTTCCGTCCACCTGCAATGATCAAACTGAGAAGAATAAAAAAGCCACAGCTTTCTGATCTCTAAGAACGGAGGTGTGCGGACAGACCCCTTAATCAACAGCAGTCTCATGGTTGCCTGAGTGAGTGAGTGCGAACTGGGACTGGAGACTTTAGGGGAGGGATCACTGGGCCAGGAGACAAGGCGCCCAAAGGCTTGGTGCTGGGCCCGCAGAAACCTGCGTGTCCCTAGGTGCACCGCTCCGTGGACAGCCACACGGGTGGGGTGGTTGTGATACCAGAGGCGGACAGGTCTGTGGAAAACCGCGCGCGCACGGGGCGCCCTGGTATCTAGAGGCTCACGGACCTTTCCCTGCTGCGTGTGGCACCACAGGGCAAGGCAGCAGAGAGACCAGGGGAAGAGAAGTAGAGACTGAATCACTCACAGCGTAATCCCTGCAGAGGAGAGATTTAGCCCGGGACTGAGAGCCGCTGAGTGTGGAGAGAGAGATCCATTCCCCTCAGCGGGCTTCCTCTCCCTTGGGCCGGCAGCTCACCTACTGCAGGTGGAGCCAGGGGAAAAAATCTGACTTCACAATCCCACTATTCAATCCCGACCAGAAAGCCGCCTGCCTGCAAGAAATTTTAACTGTGATGGCAATATTGAGTGCGTGAGCAAGGACTTAGAAACCGGGCAGAACTTAAAAAAAAAACAGAAACAATTAGACCTGCCCAAGGCACAAGGAGGTTGTACTCAAGAAAGTGGCTGGCAACGCATGGTCTGAGGGGGGCTTGGGGTGCCTGCCGCCATTCTTCTCCCCGCATCCACCAAGGCGGGACCTCAGAGCAGCCCCTGAGACCCGACCTACCTACACCAAGCCACGCCCATCTGCAATGGAGAGCTGCTGTGCTTTTGTTTATTACCTTTAATTGGTTTTTTCTTAATATTTTTACTCTTTAGTTTTATCCCCTGTCTTCTCTTTACTATTTTCCTATTTCTTTCTTTTCTCCCTTTCCCCCTGGAGTCTGGGAAAGACCAACATTTAGGCCCTGCTGTGCTTAGATCAACTCTTACCATCCAGATAGTTTTTTAGTTTTTCCTTTATCTCATCCTTATCTCCCCCCACACAGGTTTTAAGTTCTCAGACTGTCCTTTATCTCTGACTGCCGCTGTCCCCCCATTCCCTGCCTGCTTTTTTTCGTTTTGTTTTTTTCTTTTATTTTTTGTCCCTCTCTTTTCTTTCCTGTTCTTTTTTTTCTTTCCCCTTTTGGTTTGCTTCTTTACTTGTTCTACCAGCATATTTGTGTGCTTGTGTTCTCTGTGAGTTTGTCTGTCTGTTTTCCTTTTCAGGGCTACCTCAAGAAACAACCCAAAGCACACATAGTGGAAAGTCCCAAATATCGCTGAGTAGGGAAATAAATTAATCAGAGGCATAACAAGAGAAACTGAGAGACACCATTAAAAGAACAACTCCTGAAATGACAGAACCTACACACTCCAAGAGCCTCCTTCTATAGAGGAATACTAATAAATGCACAGTGCAGAACGAGCTTTTAAAACTGACAAGAGACAGAAAGCTGGCCAAAATGACAAAACAAAAGAACTCTCCTCCAAAGAAACTCCAGGAAGAAATCACAGCTACAGAACTGCTAAAAACAGACACAAGCAACATAACTGAACAAGAA
>NC_043713.1:63783358-63784793 GCF_006229205.1 Suricata suricatta | reverse complement strand
TTTATCAATTTTGTTTATTTTTTCACAAAACCAACTCTTGGTTTCATTGATCTGTTCAATTTTTTTGTGTGTGGATTCTATCTTGTTTAATTCTGCTCTGATCTTTAATATTTCTTTTCTTTTGCTGGGCATGGGGTGTTCTTGCTGCTCCCTTTCTAGTTTCCTTAGGTGCTCTGTTAGGTTTTGAGTTTGTGCTTTTCCTGGTTTGTTGAAAGAGGCCTGGATTGCAATGAGCTTTCCTCTTAAGACTGCCTTTGCTGCGTGCCAGAGAGTTTGAATTGTTGTATTCTCATTTTCATGTGTCTCCATATATTTTTTAATTTCCTCTCTAGTTGGCTAGTTCGCCCAATCATTCTTCAGTAGGGTAGTTTTTAACCTCCACATTTTTGGAGGTTTTCCAGACTTCTTCCTGTGGTTGATTTTGAGCTTCATAGCATTGTGATCTGAAAGTGTGCATTGTGTAATCAATTCTTTTGTATTTATGGAGGGCTATTTTATGACCCAGTATGTGATCAATCTTGGAGACTGTGCCATGTGCACTCAAGAAGAAAGTGAATTCCCTAGCTTTAGGATGCAGAGTTCTAAATATATCTATTAATTCCAGCTGCTCTAGTGTGCCATTCAGGTCCACTGTTTCTTTAGTGATGTTTTGTCTGGTTGACCTAACCATTGTTGTAAGTGTTATTAAAGTCCCTGCAATTAGCACATTCTTATCAATAAGATGGCCTCTGTTTGTGATTAATTGTTTTATGTACTTGGGAGCTCCCAAATTTGGCACATAAATGTTTATAATTGTTAGCTCTTTTTGATGGAGAGACCCTGTAATTATTATATAATGTCCTTCATCTTTTGTTACTGCCTTTACTTTAAAGTCCAGTTTGTCCGATACAAGTACGGCTACTCCAGCTTTCTTTTGGTGTCCAGTCGCATGGTAGATATTTCTCCATCTCCTTATTTTCAATCTGAAGGTGTCTTCAGGTCTAAGGTGAGTCTCTTGTAGACGCAAATAGATGGGTTTTGGTTTTTGATCCATTCTGCTACCCTGTGTCGTTTGGAGCATTCGGTCCATTGACATTCAGTGTTATTATTGAAAAATATGGGTTTAGATTCATTGTGTTCCCTGTAGAGTGCATGTTTGTATTGATGTCTATGGTACCTTTATTCCTTGCAACATTTCCCAGATAGAGTCCCTCTTAAGATCTCTTGTAGGGCTGGTTTTGTGGTGATGAATTCTCTCAACTTTTGTTTATTTGGGAAAACCTTTATCTCTCCTATTTTGAATGAGACTTGCTGGATAAAGAATTCTTGGTTGCATATTCTTCCCATTCATCACATTGAAGATTTCCTGCCATTCCTTTCTGGCCTGACAAGTTTCAGTAGATAGGTCTGTAACCACTCTGATAGGTTTCCCTTTGTATGTCAAGGCCCTTTTATC
>NC_043713.1:63781318-63783258 GCF_006229205.1 Suricata suricatta | reverse complement strand
ACCAAGTGGCTGAGGAGTCAGATTCCAAAGGGGAGCTGGCAATGCTAAGTCCAGAGCCTTGACCATCCCACAGTTCTGGCCAGCAGCTCTGGGCTGGCACAGCCTGAAAGGGGAGGAAAGGGCCATTTCCCAAGCACGGATGTGGAGTGATCACCCTCGTCAGAGACAGCATGTGCGCCTCTCGCTTCCTGCCCTTGCCTGAAACAGACAAGGCTAATCAAGCCGCACATTCTTTCCCGTGACGCCCAATCACGGCTCCAGAATCTTTCCTTTGGGAGGCCACTAGCACCAGCTGGACCGGAAACCTACTTGCCACCCCTGACCAGGCTCCAGATCGAGGTGCTGGCGTAGACTCAAACCGCATGGTCAGGACTGCGGTGGAAGGTCATGTGCACGCACTCAGGCCACGAGCCTCCCCCGGCTAATCAGCCCTCGAGATACGTGAGTCAGGTCCCTCTTCCCCCTGTTGCCTCAGCGTCAGGATCCGGTCCATGCAGACGGAGACCAGAGTGGTTTCATTGAACTCTGGTCTTCCTGCATTCTGAACGGGTTTGGCTACCAGCAGACACTTACTCATTCAACAACCATTCCTTGAGCATTTACCAGGTGCTGGCCACTGTCCAGACACTGGGGACAAAATGGGGAATAACAGAGCCAAGTAGAGGAGATTGACAATCAAGTAAAAAGTACACAAAGAAATGAATAATTAGAGGTGGTGATAACCACAAGGGAGAAAATGAACAGGCTGATATAGAAGAGAAATGGGGTGAGGTGGGGTGGGTTGGAATTTACCCTGAACTGGGGGGATGCCTGGATAACAAGGAACAAGGCCCGGAAGATGAGGCTTGTGAATCGGGTTTGCTGGTACAGCATGTGCAAAGGCCCTGGGGAAGGAAAGAGTCTGGCGGGCCTAAGGAGCAGAGAGGAGAGTGCAGACAGTGCCAGGAAGTGCTGTTTTGGGCAGAGCGCAGGGAGGAGCCTGGACTGTACTCTGCAGGGATGCCCCAGCCCAGACCCCATGCTCCACACTCACGCGCTCTCGATCAGCTGCTCCAAGTCCTGCACCTTGCGGCTCAGCTCCTCAGCTGGTGGGAAGTTCTTGCCCACTTTCATGAAGAGAGCTGCAATCTTGTTGCTACGCAGAAAGCCTGCCGCCCGCCGCCGCAGCCCGTGCAGGACGCAGGCCTCTACAGCCGCTGCGGGGACACAGTGGTCAGCGGGCCCTGCCCTGCTGTGCTCCCCAGCACCCAGCCCGGCTCATATCTTGATCACACACAGGCACCTTGAGGGCAGGAGTCCCTTGAGTCACAAAATCCATGGAAGCGTCATAGGAAAATCACGTCTGCCTCTCTACCTTCCCCTCCCTCAAAAGGGAGCCAGGGGGCTTAGCAGTTAGCCTGTGATTGCGGCCTGAGGTCCGACTTTCTGTGCTCACATCCTCTCCCAGACACTAACCCACTGCATGACCATGGGCAATGACTCTCTGTGTCTCAGTTTCCTCATCTGTGAAATGGGGAGAGTACGAACAGGCATCTGACATGGTTGAGCGAGGCGGGGAAAATGCACAGCAAGCACTTCACGTAGTCGGGCACATAGCGAGCTCTTTAGGAACATTAGCTATTACTCCTGCCGGAGAGGGAGGGAGGCCGACCACGGGACTGGCGAGCTTTACCTCGGGTGAAGAATCGCATGATCGGCATTACTACTGTGATTCCAGGAACAGCTAACATTATGGATCTCATTCCATCTCTGCCACAGCCAAGGGAGAAAGGAACGCCATCTCCATTTTTCAGATGTGGAAACTGAGGCTCTTAGAGGGGAACTGAATTGCCCAGGGCCACTCAGATGGAGCTGGGATCCAAACCCAGGTCTGAGCCCAAGGTGTGCTCCCAACACTTGTGCCTCCACAAAGGATTTGAAGAGAGGATCGTCATCATCTT
>NC_043713.1:63779730-63781218 GCF_006229205.1 Suricata suricatta | reverse complement strand
TCCCAAGGGCAGTGGGATCCAGACTGTGTGCAGAGGCGGCTCTGGCCCCTGGAGCAGTGACGGGGCAGGTAGAGGGAGCTGAGCTGTGTGATCACGACGCCCAGGAGCATGGAGAGAGGAAGCCAGAATGGGAGAGGGGGGCCGGGGGTGGGGGAGCCAGGAGGAGAGCTGGAGCGGGGGTGGGGGTGGTGGGGAGCAAAGAGAGCAGGGCCGGGGCACTCCTTGGACCTCCCTTCTCCCAGGGCCTGGGGCTGGAGTCTTTCAGGACAACGACATGGGCAGGGGTAAGGGTGACTCTGAAGGCTCTTGTCCTCTCGATGCGTCCAACCCGCAGACCCACATGTGGTTGTCCAGCGTGGGTGCAGAGCCCCAAGAGAAAGGGGCTGCTGTGGCTGAGGTGAGAACAGCCCGAGAACGTGGGTGGACCGCACAGGACACGGTGCTACAAGCCTGTCTCCTCCAGCTTCGGGACACCTATGGCCAATGGGGACAGGCCTGCATTGTGAGACAACCTGTCCTCTGTCCTTGCCAATGTCTGCTCATTCACTCTGGCATGGAGCATCCCCCCTGGGGACACCCTGGTACCAGAAGGGAAAGGGATGGAGTCAAGACCACACAGTGACTGCAGGACATGCAGGCTGAGTGTCACGGGGCCATGGGGCACCCCACCCCCACCACCTCTCCCGGGCAGGGAGAATGACCAGGGGAGGATGGCTCAGGGCAGGTTCAGAACTGGGTGCTGCTTGGTCATGGGGAAACCCTTAGTAGACACGGCAGAAGAAACGAGTTGCACAGCAGGGTGGGGAGCTGAACAGGGGTTGAGAGGCTGGCTCACCTCTCCCTGAAGGGCACCTCCGCCTCCCCAGCCAGCATCACTGAGGAGGCAGGGGCCCAGACCCTCAGCCCCGACTGCAGACGAGCCCCCTGCCTCCTGCTCCTCTGCTGCAGGCAGCCACCATGCCCTCAGGACCCTGTCCTCTCCGTGCCCCCTCCCCCTTTTAGGCACCACCCTGATGGCCTCCCTCCTGAAGGAGCATCTTCCTTGATCAGCTCTGCGCTGGTCCAGGGCCTGAGGTCACAGTCAGGACTGGGCACATTGGGATTTACTTTCCCAAACTGGAGGTGAAGTGCGCTGTGATCCAAGAGTGGGGATCCGTGGGGGAGGGCAGGATCCTCTCCCTGGATGGCCGCAGTCAGCCCGGGCAAAGACATTCACTTTGGGGTCTGCACTAAATACAGTGATTTATTGCTTCTTTAGCCATGTGGGTTACCAAGTTCAAAGGGAGGGGGAAAAACTGATGGAAATGGGGGCTCACCCAGGACAGTTTTCCGTCTTTGGTTTGTCCCTTGGCTTCTTTGGAGCTCAGGCTCAAAGCTATGAGCTCTGCATCATTCCCTGCCAGCCCCCTGGTCTGAGAGAGCCTTGCTAGGTGTGTGGCCCCGGAGGCTGTGAGGGAGCCCCCTCCTCGGTCTCCCTGTTAGGCAGCT
>NC_043713.1:63774720-63779630 GCF_006229205.1 Suricata suricatta | reverse complement strand
CCCCTGGTGACACTGGTCTCACATCTGGCGACAGGCTCTGCGCCCTTTCCTCACTCTGCCTGTGGCTGCTGCCATATAAAGGCAGAGGATGGATGGGCTTTAACACTCTAGGCAATTGGGAGCCATGACCCATCCTGAGGGATCTCGCCCACCTGGCTCAGCAGGGAGGCGGGCCCGGGGCTCGGAGCTTGACTCAGACTTCTGTCCTTGAACCCACTCTGCTCACAGGACTCCAGAAACAGCCGTGCTGCCAGGTTCTTACTGTGCTTCCACGGTGGCCATGGACACGTATTTTGTGTGTCCCCAGAGTCAGGGTTCAGCTTCTAATCCATGCGTACGTATGAGCGGAGATGTTGCTTTCTCCTTGAAAACCTGTTTGTTCTGTGGCTGGAGTGTCTCGGGACGGAGGACACGCTGTAACCCCCTCTCACGCTCTGGGCCCCGTGGAGAGGCCAGAGCGGGGAGACCTGGTCGGCCCCCAACTTCATCCCCATGGCTGGACGCACCACCCATGTGAGCACACACCATGACATGGGGGCCCACTGATGTCAGTTTAGCCCCTCTGCAGCCAGGCAGACCTGGGTTCAAATCCCTACTCTGCCATTTGTTAGTTGGGTGACCTTGGCACAAAAAAAAACCCAAAATCCGTTGATTTGGAGAGAGAGTGAGGGCGGAGGAAGAGCAGAGAGGGAGAGAGAGGGAATCTCAAGCAGGCTCTACACTCTCAGCGCAGAGCCCCATGTGGGCCCCATACCCATGAACCATGGGATCATGACCTGAGCTGAAACTGGACGCTTAACTGACTGAGGGACCCACGTGCCCCCAAATTAAAAAAAAATTTTAATGTTTATTTTTGAGAGAGAGCATGAGCAGGGAAGGAGCAGAGAGAGGGACACAGAATCTGAAGCAGGCTCCAGGCTCTGAGCTGTCAGCAGAGTCCAATGCAGGGCTTGAACTCATGAACCGTGAGATCGTGACCTGAGCTGAAGTCAGCCGCTTAACTGACTCAGCCACCCAGGTGCCGCACACGTGCCGTAATCACGCTCGTAGATGCATCCCTGCAGACCTTGCCCATGTCTCAAGGATCAGCCTCTACAGAGCTTTCTGGGCTTGCAGCTCCGCTCTCAGCTCTGCTGGGGCAGGCCTGTGAGTGCCAGGGTCCAGGCACAGAACAGGCCTGAGGACTACCAGGGGGACCACCCCATTTTCCCCAGAAGCCCCAGGAACCCAGAGTCCTACAGCTTCTCTGGTAGTGGGGTCAAATCCCAGAGCATGCAGGGCTGGCTGAAGTGGGGACATGCACCTCCTCTGCTTAGTCGTCTGTGGCCACATGGAGGCAGGAGACAGTATTCAGCAAGTGGGTCTAGGAGACACCGCTAACAGCCCAGCCACAGGACAAGCGTGAGCAGGAGGGGCCCCAGGAAGGAGCATGCACTGTGTGCTTTCCAAGTGGGGAGACAGCCCAGAGAGGGTGGGCAGCTCTGAAATCACAGGGCGCAGAGTGGCAGCCCCAGGTGACTGAGCCCACCGCTTTCCCGGGTGGCCTCACATTCAGGGACACTCCCGTGAGCTGCTCAGCTGACTGGGGTCAGACCCCATCAGGGGCCCTCTGCAAGGCTTTATTTAAGATCAAGACCTGTTCACCTTGGCCTCCATGGTCTGCAGCGCTCCCTCCCGCCTCTGCACACTCCCACCACCCTGTGTCCCTTCAACCAGCACGTACTCTAGCAGGTCCTTGTCCTCCCCCGTGTGACTACCTCCTCGGACCGCAGCCCTCCCAGCCTCCCCACATCCAGCCCCAGTGTTTTCCTCCCAGCCCGGTGTTCCCGTGTCACCACACAGCCACCCCCCAGGCACGTGTGCTGTGCTCTGTGACACTGAAGCTCCCTGTCCTCTGGGCTTCAGGAAAGCACGGGCCGTGTCTAGGTCATCGACGAACTCCAGAATCCGGAACCAGCCCTAAATGCCAATGAGGTGAGGGGAGAACCAGAGGGGGCTGAACCTCACCGGAAGTGGCCTCCCCAGTCTGCAGGTCTTGCAGGCACGGGGCTGCAGGCGGAGAGTACCCCTGGAGGCCCCCAGCCCAATCGAGCACTTCTCGTTCCCTTCCCGTGCCTGCCTCTGCGTCCACGTGCTGGGGGAAGCCAGCTGCTCCACGTCGCGGCGGCCCAGCTTGTGCGGCCACTTCCTCCACGTCCCGTCCCCAAGCACCACAGAGGCTGCGCTGTCCTGGGCAAGGAAAGAGTATGAGGGAGCAGGATCCACAAGAAAGGGAAAGCAGGAGGATTGGTAGAGTCGGCCAGAGAGGCAGACACGCGGGGGGACCCCACACAGCACATGTGGCACTTACGGAGAAAGGCCGGGGAGACTGTTGGGCTCCAGCCTGCAAATCCTCACAGCCAGCCCATTCTGGGACACAGAGGAGTGACCAAAGACATCCCAGGAGGAAAACAGGCATCAAGCTAAAGCTACTGCCACAGGAGTTCCAAAGAGCTGGGAGTGGGCCGTGGGGAGATCGCGGCCACTGGAGGGCACTCCTCCCTCATAACTGGCATTCGGACTCTGGCTGCCCCCGCCCCCCCCCCAAGATCTTCCACACAAAGCCCCAGAGGCTGGGAGCTCCCCTCATATCCCAAGCATGGCCACATGGATGGGCCTGACCCAAGATGGCACTTCTGCCTGGCACGTCCTACCCCTCATCTCCCTGGTGGGTCCCTATACATCTTCTGCACACCAGCACCTCAATCACCTTCCCTCCCAACCACCCACATGGAGGCAGGCCTCCTCACCCGCCCCCCTGAACACTGAGCATGTGGCACCCCACCCTGGCAAACAGCTATGTGCGGGCATGGGATGCCTGTGATGGAGAGAAGATACAGGGCAGGGCTTCCAAAGTCCCCAAGGAGACACCCATAGGATGCTCCAGTTCCCCAAGCAAACACAAAAGGGTCTTCACATTTGCTTCCAGGTGCAACAAACAGCTCTAGAGACGCAAACGGTGCCATACACGGTTCCCCCAGCCCCCAGCATGCCCACTCCTCACAAATTCAGGACCCTCCTCCTGCAGGTAGGTACCTGCTCTTGTCAGGACCTCAGCAGCAAAACTCCACCCAAGGCCCTGCCCACTCACTGGCCAGGGCACCAGACCCTCTGTCTGCCCCTGGCTCACGGTCTCCACAGGCCCACCTTGGTCCAGACGCCTCCTGTCTGGGTCAAAGGCACTGGCCTCCACTTACCCTGAAGCCCGTTCTCTATGCCCTCTGCCAAGGGACCATCCTCAAACGTGACTTGGGTCATGGGTCCTCCCACCCCAGGCCCTGCAAGGACGGCCCGCCATTTAGGGCAAAGCTGCCACTTCCCTGCTCCTCCACGTCACTCCAGACTGTGGGACTCAGCCATTCTCAGAACAAGCCCTCACCTCTCCCAGGCTCTTCCCGGCCTGGATGCCTCACCACCTCCTCTAGCTGACCCAGGCCCGGCCCATCCTGCAGGTAGGCCCCTGCCCTCGGAACATGCATTTGTCGGTGTGGGGCCCAGAGCTCCGCCTGCCTCCCACCCCCCGCACGTGCCCTGTTCGCCACAGGAGCACTCTTCTCCCCAGCTTCTACCCGAAACAGGAGCTGCTCTCCTTCACATGGCTGGGAACAGCCGCCAGCCTGGCCAGACCAGGGCCATCCCTCCAGGGGCCACCGATTCCAAGGACTCCAGCCCTAGACAGGGTGTTCTTCCTACTACCCCCAAGAAGCTACAGGAAATCAGCCCTAGTGAGGCATGGACTGATGCATCATCGGTCCCCTCAGCCAGAAGGAAATGGGCATGGGGCTGGCACTCTGGCTTGGCCTGGACGGCCCTTCCTTGGGCCTGACTCATGACCAGGAGGCCACAGTGAAGAGGAGGAGCAGGGAGGCTTACTGCAGTCCTGGGTGCTGCCTTCCATCCAGTGGGTGGGAAATGGGTGCTCCTGCTGGGCCAGCCTGGCTTCCAGGGTGGCAGGGGCCCCCTCTCCCCCAGCTCAGTCCCCACTCCCTGCAGCCTGGCTTTATGTCTTCACATGCTGAGGTCACGCAGAGACAATGCTGAGCATTTCACCTCTCCAAGTCCAGGCCCGGCCCAGCCAGAGTCCTCCCCACAGTGTCAATGAGGACAGTGCCTGCTGGCCCAAGTGGGGAAGGGATATAGAGCGCATGGCAGTGGCACCAGCTGCACCTGGCACCACGGACGATGCCACAGTCCTAAGGATGAAAGGTTACATCATGGGCATTACTCTTGGAGTTGGTTCATACGCAAAAGTCAAATCTGCCTGCTCTGAGCGCCTCAAGCGCAACACGGTGGTCAAGATCATCGACCGCAGGAAAGCCCCCACCGACTTCTTGGGGAAATTCCTTCCCTGGGAAATCGAGATTCTGCCCAGGCTGAACCACCGCTCCATCGTCAAGACTTACGAGATCTTTGAAACGGCAGATGGCAGGGTCTACACCGTCATGGAGCTCGCAGTCCAGGGACGACCTCCTCCAGCTCGTCCAAACCCGGGGAGCCCTGCCCGAGGACGAGGCCCGCGACAAGTTCCACCAGCTCTCCTCAGCCATCAAGTACTGCCACGACCTGAACGTCGTCCACCGCGATCTCAAGTTGGAGAATGTCCTCCTCGACGAGAGCTTCAACATCAAGCTGTCCGACTTCGGCTTCTCCAAGTGCTGCCTGAGGGATGATGGTGGGCGGCTGACCCTGAGCAAGACCTTCTGCGGGTCAGCGGCTTACGCAGCACCCGAGGTGCTGGAGGCCGTCCCCTACCAGCCCAAGGTGTGCGACATCTGGAGCCTGGGCGTGATCCTCTACGTCATGGTCTGTGGCGCCATGCCTTACGATGACTCCAACATCAAGAGGATGCTGCGCCTCCAGAAGGAGCACCG
>NC_043713.1:63769100-63774620 GCF_006229205.1 Suricata suricatta | reverse complement strand
GGCAGCTTGGCAAGGGTCTTGTGAGAAGGTAAGTCAACAGAACAACCAGACAGAAGATCAGTAAGGAAATGGAGAACCTGAGCAACATCACAGACTGACTAGGTCTAAGGGACCGACAGCACCCTCTACCCAACACGAGCAGAAGACACGTTTTTCTCAAGTACACACAGAACATTCCTCAGGACAGAGCATGTTCTAGGTAGGGCACAGAACAAGTCTTAACTAATCTTAGAAGACAAATCGTACAAAGTATCTCTTCAGATCACAATGGTGTGAAACTAGAAACAAAGGGCGTGTGTGGAAATTAAACCACACGCTCTTTTATTTTTATTTATTTTGAGAAAGAGAGCAAGACAGCAAGGGAGGGGCAGAGAGAGGAAGAGAGAGAATCCCAAGCAGGATGAGGGCTCAATCCCATGAACCGTGAGATCATGACCTGAGCCAAAATCAAGAGTCAGACACTCAACAGACTGAGCCACCAGGCGCCCCAAACCACACACTCTCCAACAACCAATGGGTCAAAGAAGAAATCCCAAGGGAAATTAGCAAGTATCTTGAGCCAAATGGAAAGGAAAAGACAACATATCAAAATCCATGGGGATGCAAGGAAAGCAGGGTACAAGGGGCATTTATAGCTGAAAGTGCTTACATTCAAACAACGAGGAAGATCTCCAATCAACACTCTAACTTGACGCCTTGAGGAACTACAGAAGAACAAACGGAGCCAAAGCTGGCAGAAGGAAGGTCATTGCAGACGTCAGCAGAGATAAACAAAATAGAAAACAGAAATATGAGGGGAGGTTTTGACAAAACCAAGAGTTGAGTCTTCAAAAAGATCAGCAGAATTGACAAACCGTTAAGTCAGATTGACTAAGAACAAAAAAGAAAAGAGAAGACTCAACTAAAATCAGAATTAACACCAATCCCCCTCAATTTCTTCTCAAATAACAATAATAATGAAAGAGGAGGGAACACCTGTGTTGGATGAGGCCCACATGACTCTGGAAAGCAAAGCTAAGAAAGACACGACACAAAAACTAGAGGCCAATGTCTCCAATGAATGACTCCCTCAGAATCCTCAACAAAACGCTAGCAAAAAGAATTCGGCAATATCCAGAGAGGACCACACATGCCATGACCAAGTAGGAGTTCTTGCTAAGATGTAGAGAGGGTTCGAGACACAAGAGCCGACCAATGTAAGACACCAACATTAACATAATGGAGAGAAAACATACCACATGAGCATCTCGGCTGGTACAGAAGAAGAATGTGACAAAATTCAACACCCGTTCATCATAAAAACACGCACTAAACTAAGAACAGGCAGAAACTACCTCAACATAATAGAAGTCATATATGAAGGACCCAAGGTTACCATCCCACGTGATGGTCGAAAACTGAATGCTTTTCCTTCAAAGTCAAGAACAAGACAAAGATGCCTGTGCTCGCCTTTTACTTCACGTAGTATTGGATGCTCTAGCTAGATGAATTAGGACAAGGAAAAGAAATAAAAGGAATGCAAATTGGAAAGAAAGAAGTAAAATGATCTTGGTTGATCTTATGCCTAGAAAACCCTAGAAATTCCATAAGAAAACTGTTAGCAGGCATAAATATTTCAGCAAAGTTGCAGGATACAAAATTGACACCTGAAAATTAGCTGTATTTCTAAACACTAACAATGAACAATCCCAAAACTAAGTGTTAAACATTCTGTTTACAACAGCATCAAAAAGAGGAGTGCCTGGGTGGCTCGGTCCATTAAGCATCCCACTTCGGCAGAGGTCATGATCTCACGGCTTGTGAATTCAAACCCCATGTCGGGCTCTGTGCTGATAGCATAGAGCCTGATTCGGATTCTCTCTCTCTTCCTCTCTCTCTGCCCCTCCCCTGCTCATGCTCTTTCTCTCTCAAAAATAAAGAAACAACAACAAAAACCCAGTAGCATCAAAAAGAATAACATACTTAAGAATAAACTTAACCAAGGAAGTGAAAGACCTGCAGATTGAAAGCTACAATAAACCTTCTAGGAGAACTTTTTAATGATGCAAATAAACAGAAAGGCTTCCCATGTGTTCAGAGATTGAAAGACTTAATATCATCGTCAATAAAACCCAAAGCTATCTACATGTAATCCCATCAAAATTCCAGGAGCATTTTGCTGATGTTGTTTTGATGTGCTTTTTTGCAGAAAAAGGAAAACCTGGGGCACCTGGGTGGCTCAGTTGGTTGAGCATCTGGCTTTGGCTCGGGTCATGATCTTGCAGTTCTTGAGTTCAAGCCCCGCATCAGGCTCTGTGCTGACACCTCAGAGCCTAGAGCATGCTTCAGATTCTGTGTCTCTCTCTCTGCCCCTCCCCTGTTTGTGCTCTGTCTCTTTCTGTCTCTCCAAAATACATAAACATTAAAAAAAGGAAAAGGAAAATCTATCCTAAAAGTTGCATGGAATCTCACAAATAGGCAAAGAAATCTTGAAAAAGAAGAATACAGCTAGAGATTTGGTATTTCCTGATTTCAAACCTCATTATGAAACAATGGTAATCAAAACACTGCCATATTTTGAGGCACTAGCATAAACACAAGTGGTAAAGAATAGACAGCCCAGAAATAAACCCTCACATTCATCAGTACATATGAAATGATCTTGAACAGGGATGCCAAGACCATTCAATGGGAGAAAGGACAGTCTTCCCCACAAATGCTCTTGGGAAAACTGGATGTCCACATGCAAAAAGTGAAGTGAGACCCTCACCTATACCATACACAAAAATCAATTCAAAATGGATCAAAGACCTAAATACCAGAGGGAAAACTATAAAAGTCCGCAAAGAAAACATAGCAGAGAAGAGCCATGATTTGGCAATGATTTCTTGGCTGTGACACCAAAAGTAGAGGTGGCAAAAGGAACATGAAATAAACTGGACCACATCAAAGTAAAAAAACAACAGACCTCTGTCTTCTGTACATCAAAAGACGCAATACACAGAGTGAAAAGGCAACCCACGGCATGGGTGAAAATACCTCCAAACCATGTATCCGATATGGAGCTGCGGTCTGGACTCTACGATGCATTCTACAACTCAACAACAAAAAACCACCTGATTCCAAAATGGGCAAAAGACCCAGACAGACACGTCTCCAGAGGAGGTCTCCAGATGTCCAACAAGCACACGAGAAGATGCTCAACATCTCTCATCATCAGGGAAGTGCAAATCAAAACCACGATGAGACACTAAGGCTCCTATTGAAAAATGGAAAATAACAAGTGCAGGTGCTCATATGGAGAAATCGGAACCCTTGTGCATCGCTGACAGGCATGTAGACAGGCATGTATTGTGCGGTTCCTAAGGAAAATAGGATGACGGGTCCTCAAAAACTTAAACAGAAAATTACCATCTGATCCAGCAATTCTGCTTCTGGGTGTATACCCCAAAGGATGGAAAGCAGAGTGTTGAAGAGAGATTTGCACACCCATGTTTGTGACAGTGCCATCCACAGCAGCCAAGGGCGGAAATGACCCAAGTGTCCACTGATGGACGAATGGATAAACAAAATGTAGCAGACACATTGAAGGGAATATAATTAAGCCCTTAAAAGGAAGGAAATTCTGGGGCACCTGGGTGGCTCGGTTGAGCACCCGACTCTAGATCTTGGCTCAGGCCGTGTCTCGTGGATTGTGGGATGGAGCCCCACGTAGGGCACTGTACTGATGGTGTGGAGCCTGCTTGGGATTCTCTTTCCTTCTCTCTCTGGCTCTCCCTCTCAAAATTAGTAAATAAACTTTTTTAAAAAAGCCACTACATGCATGAACCTTCAGCACATCATGCTACGTGAAATAAGCCAGTGACAAAGAGACAATATACTTACAAGAGGTGCCTAGAGGAGGCAAGTTCAGAGAGACAGAAAACAGAACAGTGGTTGCCAGGGGCTGAGGGGAGGGGAGAATGGAAAATTCGTACTAAGAGTGTATACAGTTGTAGTTTTGTAAGATGAAGAGAGACTGACCACACAACAATGTGAATTACTTAGCACTACCGAATACAGAAATGATGAAGAGGGCAAATTTTATGTTCTGTGTATTTTACCACAATTTTTAGAAGTGTGGATATTATGTGTTAATATAGTATAAATAAATACATATTTTGCACTTTAACGTTTTGATGTTTATTTTTGAGAGAGAGAGAGAGAGTGAGTACAAGCAGAAGTGGGTCAGAGAGAGAGGAAGAAGCAGGCTATAGGCTCTGAGCTGTCAGCATAGAGCCCAATGCGGGGCTCGAACCCACAAACCATGAGATCACGACCTGAACCAAAGTCAGACGCTTAGCTGACTGAGCCACCCAGGCGCCCCAAATATTTTGCAGTTTAAAAGAAAAACAAAAACAAGGTAAGTCTGATCACAACCCTCCCCTGCTCAGAGACCTACCATGGCTCCCATCTCACTTGGAGTGATAGCCCAGGTCCTCCCGATGGGTCACAAGGTTCTGTGTGACCTGGACCCACCACTGACCTTCCTACCCTCCACCCCCCACCCCCGTTCCACACACCACTTCCTGCTGTCTGCCCAACTCAATGGTCACAGGCCCATCTCATGGCCCTTTGCACGTGCTGTTTCCTTTACTAGAATGCTCTCTCCCCAGAAATCAAACACAGTGCAGCTCTGTGCTCAAATGCCACCTGCCAGGCCTGATCGTGCTATTTAAAACTGCAACCCAGGGTGCCTGGGTGGCTCAGTTGGTTAAGCGTCTGACCCTTGATTTGGGCTCCTGTCATCTCATGGTTCTTAAGTTCGAGCCCCACAATGGGCTCTTTGCTGTCAGCAGAGCCCACTTTGGATCCTCTGCACTCCCTCTCTCTCTGCCCCGCCCCTGCTCATGGGTGTGCTCTCTCTCTCGCTCTCAAAAATAAACATAAAAAAAACACTTCAGCCCTTACTCCACCCAACACTCAACATATCCGTTTTCTGCTTATTTCTCTTCATAGTGCATCTTGCCTCAAACACACGATACACTGTGCTTCTTTTGTCCTTGGTGCATACAATTTCATGGGCTTCTATGCTCTGTGGGGACAGGAGTTCTGCGTATGCCATTCACTGCCCTATTCTCAATACTTGGAAGAATGCCCGACACATAGTAGGCACTCAGTGTCTGCTGGATGAAGGCAAACCTTCTATGGTGATGCTTGAATGAGGCACTATGGGTAAAGCACTCAGCATAGTGCCTGATCCAGAGTTCGTGCTCACTCAGTAGACACCCTCCTGCCCTGGAACAAGTCACACCTGGCCCCTTGCACGACACTCTTCTGTTTATCACACACAGGTATGCAGGTAAAACCAGGTTAAAAAGAAACACGATTAACCCTGCAGAGGAAACTGCTGTCAACGGCAGCCTGCAGGGGGTGGGGAAGGAAGGGGCTTTGCCTCAAAGATGAGGATGGAGTCAATAAGCAGGTGGAATGGAGGGAACTGGTAAGTCCTGAGAGTGTCGCACCTTGTGAAGTTCTCTCCTGCCTGCTTTGCCTGATGCG
>NC_043713.1:63767827-63769000 GCF_006229205.1 Suricata suricatta | reverse complement strand
GGGACAGAGAGTTGGGGAGAGAGAGGGATGCAAAACTTGAGAGGCTATTGAATGCTGAGAATGAACTGAGGGTTGAGGGGGAAGGGGGAGGGGGGAAAAGAGGTGGTGGTGATGGTGGAGGGCACTTAAGGGGAAGAGCACTGGGTGTTATATGGAAAACAATTTGACAATAAAATATTTAAAAAAAAGAAAGAAAGAAAAAAAATCCCAAAGTCTGAGGCTTGGAGAGCCTTGGGTTGCTGAACATGCAGGTGATGGAAGGGTGGTACAAGGTGACCCAGAAGCTTCGTGCCCCTCCCCCAGACCTTGCCCTACACCTCTCTTCCGTCCAGATGCTCATCTGTATCCTTTATCATACTCTTTTGTAATAAACTGGTAAACGTGACTGTTTCCCCGACTTCTATGAGCACACGATCGGCCCCAAGTAGGGGGTGAGGGGAAACCCAGTATATAGCTGTCAAGAAGTGCAGGGGATGGGGCACGTGGAGGCTCAGTCAGTTAAGTGTCCGACTTCAGCTCAGGTCACAATCTCACAGTTCACGAGTTCGAGTCCCGCATTGGGCTCTGTGCTGACAAGCTCTGAGCCTAGAGCCTGCTTTGGATCTGTGTCTCCCTCCCTTCTCTGCCCCTCCCCTGCTTGTGCTCGTGCTCTCCCTCTCAAAATAAACAAAACAAACAAAAAAGGAAATACAGGTGACAATCTGAGACTTGCACCTGAAGTGGAGGGGGACAGTCTTGCAGGACTGGGGCCCCTAACCTGTGGGACCTGACACCGACTCCAGACAGCTAGTGTCAGAATTCAGGGAAGGGCAGGCCATCCAGCTGGTGTCAGAGAACTGCCCGATGTGTAAGAAACCCACACACGTCTGGGGCCCATGAAATCGTCCAGTCCAGTGAGCGTGTGAGGTAAAGGAGAAATACACAGGAGTGTGTCTTTCCAACTCACCGATCCTGCACGAGAATGTCTGGCACCGCTGGGCTGGCCCAGGCTGCCTGCCCTGGTGTCACAGACGGGGACAGCACTGGAGCGAGAGATGACGCAGCTGGCCACCTCACGCACAGGGCCAGCCCTCTCGTCCTCGGAAGTGGCCATCTGCTGTCGCCCACCAGAGCGATGCTGACGCAGGGGCCCCACCGCCCTCCCCCGGGGCTAGTGCAGCAACCACCGAGACC
>NC_043713.1:63766725-63767727 GCF_006229205.1 Suricata suricatta | reverse complement strand
ACTCCTGACGCCAAATCTACACTCACTGTATGTTAACTAACTTAAATTTAAATAGAAAAAAAATTTTAACTTAAATTAAAAAAAAGAAAGGTCATGAATGACTTTCGCTTTGGTATATATACTATTTAAGCTGAAAAAATGCTGTCTTATTTCCGTAAATGTGGGTAAACAGAGCAGCAGCAGCATCCCTGTTTGTCAAAGGAGCAAACAGAGGTGCAGAGAGGTGGTGTAATCGGCCCCGGGTCACGGAGCTGGTGAGGAGGACAGTCAAGGCTTGGACCCAGGTTTGTCCGATTCCAGAGGCTGAGTTTCTCTACAACATGCCACTAAGCCCACATGATCTCAAAGCATTTACCCGCCCCTCTTTTCTCCCCAGGGACTCGCCTCCTTTCCTTTGCTCCCTTGGCAGGATATGCCGATGCTGGCCTACAGCCCAGTGTGTGAGAACCTGCCACAAGCACTCAGATGGGGACATCTTTCGAGAATAGAGGGGGTGTCCAGGCAGCTGGGTCAGGAGTGCTTTGGGAAAAGGACAGTGGTTAACTAAGAGCTAAGAATCTGGGGCCAGACAGGCATGGGGTCAAATCCTGGCCCAACCACTTCCTAGCCGTAGGGCCTGACGCAAACTCCTTTACCAGTACCAACTCCCGGAGTCAAGAAAATCTGTTGGCTCTCCCAGCCCAGGGCCTGACCGTTTCTCATTCTCTGCCCCAGCACCTTTCTCGTCCAGCTGGCCCTGCTCCAAGTCACGTCTCGCCTGGACTGACACTACGACTCTCACAGCCTCCCTGCCTCCACCTCCTGGCAGCTTGGCAAGGGTCTTGTGAGAAGGTAAGTCAACAGAACAACCAGACAGAAGATCAGTAAGGAAATGGAGAACCTGAGCAACATCACAGACTGACTAGGTCTAAGGGACCGACAGCACCCTCTACCCAACACGAGCAGAAGACACGTTTTTCTCAAGTACACACAGAACATTCCTCAGGACAGAGCATGTTCTAG
>NC_043713.1:63761637-63766625 GCF_006229205.1 Suricata suricatta | reverse complement strand
ACTATGACAACCAGAGAGTGCTGCACCTTCTCCCGGTCCACCCCACCCTGCCTTAGTCAAGAGCACCTTTATTAAATCCTGTTAATGTGCTCAGGTTGGAGGAATCATGTTTCCCACTGTTCCCCAGACGGTATACACACATTGTCTCAAGACCAAACTCTGCAGGATGAAGGCTGTCTGTTTGTAGCTGTGGTCCCTGAAACTCCGAAGGGTGAGCCCCGGGGCAGGCAGGCTCCTGGGTATGGATGTGCGGCGGGGTGAGTAGTGAAGGAGGGAATGCAGCACCTAGGGCATAGTTCTCAGCCCCGGGGAGGTGCCTCCCGACTCGCCTGGCTCCCAACTTCCCCAGAAGTTAATAATGCGCTGACAGCCTGAGGCCAGAAGAGGAAATTAAAAAGGCAGGGGGGGGTCAAAGCCACCCCCAGAAGGTGAGGGCTGGAGAGCCTTATGGGAGAGGGCACTGCCTCGCTGCCGGAAGAGGCTGTGGCCACACCAGCGAGGGGGTACCCATCCCCGGGGAACTGACCAGACCTGTGGGCACAGGGTGGAGGGCCACAGAAGGCCTCTGACATTCAGCACAAGCACTCTTCCCCTCTCAGACTTCCAGGCATGAGCTAGGACTCGGTCTGCTGTGGAGGTCGGCAGCTCTGAAGGACCTCGGGGTGGTCTGGGGATGGGGGCAGTGGGAGTGTGGCATCCCGGCTCCTGGCAGAAGCCCATGTGATTTTCTAATCACGCCTGGTTCGGGCAGCACAGAGGCAGCGGCTATGGGTGGTGTGACTGCAGCCACGGAGACCTGCGTTTGCATCCCCACTCGGCCCCTCATGGCCAGGGGCGAGGATTCAATGGGGTGCTATCTGCAAAAGGGCAGGCCTGGCTAGCACACAGTAGGAGTTTTATGATGCTAAAAGCTCACTGCCTTTATTTTATTATTATTATGATTTTGTTGAGGACTCACGGTGTTCCTGGGCCTGTTTATACCATGACAACCTGAATGAGATAGACTGCCGAATTAGTCCCATTTTACAGATGGAGAAACTGAAGCAGAGAGGTCATACAGAGGAGGCAGGATTCAGACCCAGGGCCTTTATTCAAACAAATACTTTGCCTCATAGCAGAAGCTAAAGAACACTTGAAACAAATAGCTTTTGTTACTGCCCAGCTTAGACTAAGAGAGTATGTTTACTGAGCACCTACTATGTGCCACATACTTTGTACAGAATACCTTAGTTAATCCTGACAAGAATATTATCATCTCCATATTAAAGTTTTTTATTCCAGAGAGAGAGAGCGAGAGAGAGCATCTGTGTGCATGTGAGTGGGGGAGGGGCAGAAAGAGAAGGAGAGAGAGAATCCCAAGCATGCTTCGTGCTGTCATTACGGAGCCTGACTCGGGGCTTGAACTCACAAACTATGAGATTGTGACCTGAGCTGAAATCAAGACTCAGATGCTTAACCAATGGAACCACCCAGGCGCCTCTCTTGTCCCCTTTTTAAAGATGGGCAAACTGAGTTTATGCAATTTACCCTAAGGCCACACAACCAGGAAAGGCCAAAGCCAGGGCTTGAACTTAAGACAGTCAGCTCTGCCCCCATCCTGTCCAGAAATGGGTCAGGCCCTCTGAAATCCCAAAGTGCTGAAACCTATGAGAAGGGGTTCTTCGATCTCACCCAATGTGGGGAGCAAAACAGCACTGAGACCCGGGTCACCTGGATATGACTCTTACAACCATGTCCTGTGGGGGTCTTTTGGAGGGGGGAACCTCAAAGGTCAAAGTGGTCAGGAAGATTTCATCTCTGTCCAGCATCCATTCTGAGTCCCCCAACCTCTCCTTGCATTCCTCCAGTGATGGGGAGCTCATCACTTCTTTTGAAACCAGCTTATTCGCTCTAATAACAAAAGGTTAGGAGGCTAGGAGTCAGAATGTGGAGTCACTGACCTGGTGTCGAGTCCTTGACCTCTCATGGTGCTGAACATGTCTCCCCACCTGTAAAATGGGGTGATTGATAACAGTATGCCCACCTCGTTGGAAAATGAGATAGCACCTGGCACATAGGAGGAACTGGACAGGCCAAGGCCATGACAGTGACTGTGGGGCTCACTGCCTGGCCCCCAGTGGATGCTCATGAGTGTGAGTGGGGTGAACAGGCAATTGCGAAGGGGCCCTGTGGCTCTAGTCACCCACCCCAGCTCCTCATCCACAGGTTATTCAGGACCTAGGTGGCCTCTGGGGCTGAGGCCCCACCCCTCCACGTGGGACCAGTGAGCCCGACCCACTTCCACCCCACCCTGCAGCCATTCAGAAACCAGCCCTCCCACCGCTACATGCAAATATTTGAACAACATAGAGGAGGCGACATCTCAGGAGGGAATCAGGCAGGGAGATCCGGACCAACCCGCAAAGCCGGAAGTGAGGGCTGCTGGGGTTCTGGGGCCTGCCTTGTCTTCTCTCCTCACTCCTGCCACCAGCCCACCCACACCAGGGTGCCCTCGTGCTGCCCACCTTAAACCCTGCCAGGCTTCAGATCAACCACTACTCCCCCCGTCTCTCTGCATGGTGCTGTGCTCACCCCTTCTGGCCCGGATAGAAATAATACAGCCCAGTGTGCAGGGCTCTCAGAAGAATTATGGGAAATCTGGGCAGAGGGCCTCAACCAGGACCCAGCACACGGCTGGCACCATATGAAGGAAGGCGCCTGAGTGAAGTCGGTAAAAACATGAGCTCAGGGAGCCACTAGGTCAAACTCCAATTCTGCCATCAGCAAGGTGACTTCAGGCCTCAACTTCCTCATCTGTGAAATGGATATGATATACCACCAGTCTGAGCTGCTATGTGTAGATTTTATTTAAAAAAAAACAAAAACAAAAACAAAAAACAAACCTGCATGGTGCTCAGAGGTGGGGCAGGGGCTCAGACCCACCCTGTGTAAAACCGGGCTGCACACGCATCACTCTCTACCCGCTTCTGCTGCTGTATACGTTTCCTTAGGACTTATCACAGCCTGCCTTTCACTCCATACCTGAGGGAGCTTCATGTCCTTCTCTAGGACAGTCCCTAGGCAAACAGTAGGTGCTCAATGTATGCTCTGTGATCACTGTGACTGTATTAGTAACACTAATGCCAGCAGCTAAAGCTTACTGAGTTTTGATCCAGGGCGTGTCTGTAAATCCCTTGGACATTGGCTCTCGTTTGCTATGTGTTTAAGGCCACGGTGGGCAAATATTTTCTGTAGACAGTCAGATGGCAAACACTCCAGGCTCTGGAGCAGGAATGCCAGATGAAATACAGGCTCCCCAGTGAAATCTAAACTTTAAATGCACAAGAATTTATCTTCATGTAAGTATGTACCAAATATTGCATGGGCCATACTATCTATGCTAAAAGATTACTTGTTTTTCCGAAATTCAGATTTAACCAGGCAATTTGAATTAAAAAAAATTTTTTTTACAAGTTGATTCACTTACTTTGAGAGGGGGACACAGAGAGAGAGGGAGAGAGGATCCCAAGCAGGCTCTGCACTGTCAGCACAGAGCCCTATGCTGGGCTCAATCGCACAGACCCCAAGACCATGACCTGAGCTGAAATCAAGAGCCTGACGCTTAGCTGACTGAGCCACCCAGACGCCCCGAGGCAAGCTGAATTTCTGTTTGCTACATCTGTCAAACCTATTTTCAGTCCACAGAGAGTCGATGTCCCACTGTCTCTTGTTTTTACAACGCTCTTTTAGGACATGAAAACCATTCTTCACTTAAGAGCAATTTCACGAACAGGCTGGATTTGGTCCGGGGACCCCCTGATCTAAAGCACCCAGCACTGCGTCTGGGGTGCATGAGACCAAAATACAAACCATCCGAGTTGCCATCTGCTCCTCCACGCCTGCTGCCTCCACCCTGACTCAGAGCATACCTCACCCCGCCTGGGGTCTCATGTGGTTGGCGCCTGGCCTTGCAGGCGGGCGAGGAACCCTAAGCCAGCATTAGTGAAAGAGATGGGGCCCCCCGACTCTCACGTCTGCGAGAAACTCACAGTGGAGAGGCCGGTTAACTCAGGATGTCTGGAGGGCCGTCAGCGTGGCTTTAAAAATAGCTCTCAGCATCTGGGCAAAGTGAGGAGCAGAGGGGGTGAGCAGAGGACAGGCCGTGCTGCTCCCCCTCCCCACTGTGGACACCCTGGGGGGGTGAGGACAAGATGCAGACACCCAGCAGGCCTTGGACCACTGACCCTCGGCCGCTGCTCCCCAAAGGCAGCGCTGGGGGGCTCTCCTCCATGCTTTTGCTCACACGAGCCTTCTGCCAGGTGCCCCTCCCTACATGCTCCAGCCAGCTAAGTGCAACTCAGGCTTCAGCCCAGATGCCACCTCCTCCCGGGAGCATTCCCGGATTCTCCCTATCCAAGCAGGGATTCATGTACCTCTTCCATGTTCTGTGAACACCCGCCTTCCCAACATTTATGAGACGAGCCAAAAGTGTCACCTGTTCACTCAACATTTATGGAGCACCTCCTATGAGTTTGGTACTAGGTGCCAAGCAGACAGAATCCCTGTCCTTGTAGAGTTAACAGACCATAAAGATAGACATTAGCCAAGTCCCACAAATGGGTACATAGGACAAAGTGAGGCCAGTTCTCTGCAGCAAAAGAATTTGGTTCTATGAGAACAAGTAACAGAGAAACTTGACCTGAGGAGGTAAGGAAGTTAGGGAGGGCTTCCTGGAGGAGGTGATGCTCAAGGAGTGAAGTATGAACAGAAATGAACTCTCTGGTCTGTGGTTTCTCCAACTCGAAAGCAGAGGGGGAAATGCTGTCCCCTACAACTGCCCCCACAGAGCCACCCTGGAGCTGAGGAAGGAACGGACGGAAGGACAATGTGACAGGGAAAGCACTACGTGGAAATAGCTGATAGCTTCTATTTTTTAATTTGCTACAGGTGGGGTGCACAGGAGGTGGGTTGGGAAGGGCTGGGGCCGGGCTGCAAGCTGTGGCCACTTC
>NC_043713.1:63760109-63761537 GCF_006229205.1 Suricata suricatta | reverse complement strand
GGTTCATTGGCCTCATGGAGGGAATCCCTTCGCCAAAGAAAGTCCAACACCCTCCTGAGCCTGCTGGCCTCCCACTTAGCCACTCTGAGCCCCTGGGGGGAGCAGCTAAGTGTGCTGAACTCCAGTGGGAGGCAGTGCATTGTTCCTTTAGTAGATACAGGAATACAAATGCATAGATTCTTGTGCTTTTTTCTCACAGGATTTCGAAGGTTTATAAATGATGGTAACAGCTCTTTTTGTTGGGAGTTTCCCTTTAAAGATCAGAGAGCTGAGAGGCACCTGGTGGCCCAGTCAGTTAAGCATCCGGCTCTTGATTTCGGTTCAGGTCATGATTTCTCAGTCCTGGGCTCAGGCTCAGTGCTGACAGCAGGGAGCCTGCTTGGGATTCTCTCTCCCTCCCTACCCCTTCCCTACTTGTTCTCTCATTCTCTCTCTCTCCCCCCTCCCTCCCTCTCTCTCTCTCTCTGTCTCTCTCTCTCCCTCCCCCCTCCCCTCCCTCCCTCAAAATAAATAAAACTTTAAATTAAAAACAATCAGATAGCTGAAGCCCCAAAAGTTCAAGGGATTTGATGATGCCGGGGACCTTGAATAAATTCTCCAATAGTAAGTTAGGTTTAATTAGTAAATCCAAATTATAGCAACTGTCATGCATTATTCCTTTTTTTGTTATTTCTCCCTATTTCGAGAAATAAAGACATCTTTCCAAACCCCACTTATTAAACACTGCTCTAAATTGCTAATCCACAAAGCAAGCTTCCTATCGAGTGGGTACAAATAGCAACTCTTCTTTACAGATGAAGGACACCAAAGCTCAGAGAGGTTAAGAAGCTGGACCAAGGTCACACAGCTTGAAAAGCAGCACAGCAGGGCACTGTAGCCAGCTCCACCCATTTCCCTTTGGGGAATCACTTGCTAACAGAACTAGTCAGAACAATAAATACATCTACAAACATGAAACCAAAAGAGAAAGAGGCTAAAAAAAAATCGATTCATTGGTTCAAGGGTATGGGAAGTTTGGGGTGAGGCCAGCTTCAGGTGCAGCTCTGTCCAGGGGTTCCAATGATGTCATCAGGACCTTCTCTGTTTTCATATCTCTGTGCTGATTTTCCATGCGTTGGCTTTCTGCTTTGCCTGTCTCTGCGGGGAGGGAGGGTGTTGCCCGGCAGCTCTCGGGGTACAGCCTGCCAGCTTGGCATCAGCAGGCAGAGAGCCTCCCTTCCCCTTGGTTCTAGGGGAAGACTTAGGATGAGGTTCCATCAGACCAGCCCGGGTCACATGCGCCTTTTGCCCCATCACGGTGGGACTCACTGCTCAGATTGGTCAAGGCTGAGAGGACAGTGTGGCTTCAGCCCAGTGAGAGTGTGGGAGGAGACCCAGCAGAGAGTCAAGGTGAAATGACCAGATGGGGACGTGGGAACCAGGCAGACA
>NC_043713.1:63758623-63760009 GCF_006229205.1 Suricata suricatta | reverse complement strand
ATACATCTATCTCTTTATCTGCCATAAAACTCCTTCATGCTATGCCTGTTCATCCCTCCTGCCTTGCAGTCCCTGACAACCACAGAGCTTTTTAGCATCTCCATAGTGTTACTTTTTCCAGAACATCCTGCAGCTGGAATTGCACAGCACGTGGCCCTTTCGGATTGGCTTCTTTCACCCAGTAACAGCATTTCGGGTTGGACGGTTTCCTTTTCTTGCTGTGATTCTCCCAGGAAGCTGATGTGCAGCATGGGAAGAGGTGTGGGGCTGTGAGGCTCCAGGCACGCTGGGGAGGTGAGGGGCGACAGGTGATGACGGGGCACAGGTGCAGCCGGTGGGGCTGCTGGACCCGGGCTCCGGGAGCAGACAGGTGGCCACGGCTGTGACTGTGCCCTGGGCTGAGGGAGCAGGTGCATTGGCCACAGCGGACTTGAAAGCAAGAGACCTGGACTCATGTCCCAGCCTCTTCACGGGCCAGATGGTCTCTGTCCCTCCCGAGTCAGCTGCCTCAGTGGGAGAGCGGAATGATAGCAGTGACACATTGCACACTTGTTGTGAAGCTTTTTCAATATATATTTTAAAAAATTTTTTAACATTTATTTATTTTGGAGACAGAGTGAGCCAGAGTGGGGGAGGAACAGAGAGAGAGGGAGACCCAGAATCCGAAGCAGGCTCCAGGCTCAGCTGTCAGCACAGAGCCCGACGCAGGGCTTGAACTCACGAACTGCAAGATCACGACCTGAGCCAAAGTCGGGTGCTCAGCCCGCTGAGCCAGCCAGGTGCCCCTGTTACGAGTCTTTGGTGGGATGCACCCGTAGGTGTCTGTTGAATGAATAAATGAGCCTACTGTGTGCCAGGCTCAGGGCAGAGCAGATAGTCACAGGTCAGAGTCCCCACTCTGCCGTTCAAAAGCTGTGTACTCTCAGACACATTTTAACCTCACCAAGACTCAGTTTCCTCATCTGTGAAATGAGTACTAATGGCCCTGAGGATTCGATGAAATTCGATGCGCTGCCAGGCTCAGGGAACACTTTATAAAGAAATGTATAAAGTGCTTATGGTGTGGCTGCCATGGTGTTAAGTGCTTTTGATGTATTATGCCTGTGAGACTAATACAAATATTACCCATTCTACTGATGGGAATGTTGAGGTTCAGAGAAGGCACACGATTTGCCCAAGACCATCTGTGCAAGAGCTGGGGTTTGGATTCTGGGAGTTTGGCTCGAGAGCCCGGTGCTCATAGCTGACATAGGGACCTTGGGAGGGAGGGTAGTCATGTCACCTTTGGGGGGCTCTCGAGAGGGAGTGAAGAGAAGAGCATGTTAGTGAGTCCCGGGGCATGGGGTGTTCTCCCAGAGCGGGAGATGGAAGGGGCAGTGGGTGGGG
>NC_043713.1:63755347-63758523 GCF_006229205.1 Suricata suricatta | reverse complement strand
ATCGAAGAAGACACCAAGAAATGAAAAAACATTCCCTGTTCATGGATCGGAAGAATAAACATTGTGAGAATTTCATTACTACCCAAAGCAATCTACACATTCAATGCAATCCCCATCAAAATTGCACCAACATTCTTCTCAAAGCTAGAACAAACTATCCTCAAATTCGTATGGAACCACAAAAGACCCCGATTAGCCAAAGTTATATTGAAGAAGAAAACCAAAATGGGAGGCATCACAATCCCAGACTTTAGCCTCTACTACAAAGCTGTCATCATCAAGACAGTATGGTATTGGCACAAAAACAGACACATAGGACCAATGGAATAGAATAGAGAACCCAGAACTGGACCCACAAATGTATGGCCAATTAATTTTTGACAAAGCAGGAAAGAGTATCTGATGGAAAAAAGACTGCCTCTTTAGCAGGTGGTGCTGGGAGAATGAGACAGCAACATGCAGAAGAATGAAACTAGACCACTTTATTACACCAGACACAAAAATAAACTCAAAATGGCTGAAGGACCTGAAAGTGAGACAGGAAACCATCAAAACCCTCAAGGAGAAAGTAGGAAACAACCTCCTAGACCTCCACCGCAGCAATTTCCTACTTGACACCTCTCCAAAGGCAAGAAAAATGAAAGGAAAACTGAACTACTGGGACCTCATCAAGATAAAAAGCTTCTGCACTGCAAAGGAAACAATCAAGAAAACTAATAGGCAACCGACAGAATGGGAAAAGATAGTTGCAAACGACATATCAGATAAAGGGCTAGTATCCACATATCTTCTTAAACATCACTTCCTCCAGGAAGTCTTCCTGGGCCACCTGTGTGAGGTTATGCGTTCCAGCGGTGCCAAGTGCCTCTCCTTCACAGCGTGGTGCAAAGCCTGTAAAACCCTTTTAAATTTCACTCAGAATGTCTACCATACTGGGATGTCACCCCCAAGAGGACACGACTATCTTGTTCACTGCTGGGTCCACAGAGCCCAGCCTGGTGTCTGGCACACAGATGCCCCCCAGTAAATAAACATACCAGAATTTGAACCCAGCTCTGGGTGGGCCCAGAGCTCCTTCCTGACCTGTTTCACGGTGCTGGGTCATACTGGCTCCCCAGATCAGCACTGGACAGACCTGCCAGCCCCGTGGCCTCTGCTGCCCTTTGTGGCTTCAGTGGCTCAGCCCAAGCTTGCACCCCTTGTCTAAAGGAACTGACTGTTAAGTCACCAGTTCCAGAAAGAAGGATGGGAGGTGTCTCTGGGCAAGGCTGTGACAGGCTGGGATGTGACTCCTCTGAACCCAGAAGATGGGGAGAAGGACCAGCTGACTTGACTCCTGGATTTCTAGGCACAGAGCTTCCCTCCTCCTCCCCATTGGAGCCTGGCTCTCTGATCCTGGGGGAGATGCTCCCCCAAAGAGGTGCGCAGAGGAAGGAAAGGACAGAGGAAGTCTGCTTTGGTGGCACATGGACTTGTGGCCATGCTCTTAGGGGGCACCCATGCTGAACAAAGGGCTCCCAAACAGAAGACCTGAATTGTTTGCCTTCACTGGTTCTGTGCCCTTGAGACATCATCTATTTTCTCTGGGCCAGTTTTCATGTCTGTGCGATGGAAATCATGCCACCACACGCACTGAGATGGCCATGCTGTGTGGACCTGGATGGGCATGTGTGGGTTCTCAGAGGTAAGAGCCTGGCTCTGATGTCAGACAGATCCAGGGCTTAAGTCCCGGCTGTGCACCTTCTCGGCGCAGTGCTCCTGAGCTACTCACAACTCCCCTCCAAGCTCGGTTTCCTTGTGGGGACAATCTCACTCACCTCATAAAGTGACCTGTTCACACAAGGTACAGCACAGTGTGGCCCCCAGTAATGGGAGCTCTGATTCCTGAAACGATGTGCTCCAAGAAATGCAGAAATCAGAACCCACCAACTCACTACTGTAAGCCATGACTCTGATTGCAGATCCGGGGTCAATGGGCACCTGAGGCCCTTTGCCCAAACTTGCAAGGTTCTGTCCTTACCCCACTCCCCACCCCCCATCCCGATGCACCAAGCAGGATACCAAGCAGGTCCCTCTGATCAGGCGATGGCCTTGGCCTTCTGTCAAGCACAAAGCTCATTCTAAGCCCCAAACTCAGTGGCTCCCAGGAGAGCGGATGCAGGTCCACACCTCTGCTCACCAGAGGCAAGGTGTACCCCAGAGCCTGGCCAATAACCCAAACTAGACTGACATGGGTGAGACCTCCAAGGACACTGGACCAATGCCTCCTTCTCCAGATGTGGAAGCTGAGTCCTCGAGAGGGGAAAGGACTTGCCCAGGGCATGGGGGAGCTGCTGGCAGAGCTGGGCCCAGGGCCCCAGCTGGAGCCCCGCCCAGAGGCAGGTGCCTTGTTCACACATTCTTCTGCCTACAGAACCTCTTCCCCCAGCCCAGTTGAACCAGCCAACCATTTCTTTGAAAACACAGCCATTCCAGGTGCACACATCTGGAGAGCATGTATCACATCAGGGTTTGGTTAAACAATGCACAGAGTCTGCAGGTTTCTAACACCCTCTGGGTTCTACAGACAGCCTCCCCTAACATAGTCATCAGAATATTGTAGGTCTGTCCGTTGTGTTGGAAAGATGGTGTGTTGACACAGAGCTTTCTTCAGGTCCCCACAGGGCTCTGAGAGTGATAGACTGAAACGATCTGGGCCTTTCTGAGGAATTCCACATACCCCATCTTCTTCAGAAATGCTAGAATGTACAACCACCCCTGGAACTGATTCTTTAAACCACACAGGACACGTCACATGGACAGTGTGTATACAAAGACATATGCCCGAGCTTTCTGAGAAGGGGGACAGCAACAGGTCCCAGCTTCGAGGCTGTCTGCCACCGGGCGGGGAGCCTTCTTGGCGCTCAGCACCCACACCAGGTGCGGACTCCCTCAACACACAGACAGAGGCGCAGGAATGAGGCCAGACCCCAAGATCTGGGGGCATTTGTGGTCTCGCGCTGAGGACTCAAGACACAGGGGTAAGGCAGCTGAGCAGTGATGGGTTCCCAGGATGTGAGGTGACAAGGAAGGCGACACACACACAATCACATACGTGGTCACAGCCTCCCTCACGCACACAGACTCATGCATCACACACGTACACCTCATACTCACAAAAGTATACACACACACCC
>NC_043713.1:63752957-63755247 GCF_006229205.1 Suricata suricatta | reverse complement strand
ACTCACTTCCCTCCGATCTTAGCCTGTGATGCCCTCCTCCCCCATCCCATCACCCACACCCAAGGGCTGGGAGGTGCAGCTCCCCAAACACACCCAGCTCAGTGGCAGTGACAAAGGCTCCGGTTTGCAGAGGTACACGTGGCCTCCCCTCCAGACCCACCTCACCACCCAGATCCTGTCTGCTTCCCAGGGGGTCTCTCCACCAGCCCTCAAGCACCTGCCTTCCTTCCAATTAAGAGGTCAGCCAGGCCCAGCCCAAGGCAAGAAAACAAGGCTGTTAGTCACTTTGCTTCCGTGAGGAACTTGGGTCACGTGGCTGGCTCCTTTAATGGCAGTTGTCATGGCAACGAGAAGCCAGTCCCCGCTGCTCCGGGAACCAAAACAAAATTAAGGGTGGAGGCCGGGAGAGGAAAGGAGGGGAGGGTGAAGTGAGCCCCGCAGGAGCGAGGATAAGAGCAGGTTGGATCTTATCTGGAAGAAATCATGCTGAGGCCACCTTGTCCCCAGCTTTCCCTTGGCCACACTGGGGAGACAGAAAAAATTAGATGCCTGCCCAGAAGCAGCTCAGGCTAACATGGTGGCTGTTTTCCAGTTGCTTATCCTGACAGATAATTTTCATCCTCATCATGGCTAAATCAAAACCCAGGCCCTCGTGAAGGGAAAGACAGATTGTCCAATGCTGTGCAGGTTACGGAGCAATCAATCTTAGCTCCGCCCTCTCCTTCCGCAGAGCTCCTGTCCTCCCCACTCCTTTCCTTGTGCTTGTAGGACAGGACCACATGCTCTGCCCTCTGCATTCCGCACCATTCCCCTTTCTCTCTGTACTCCAGCCACTTCTGAGCCCTTTCTTTTCTTCAAGTTCACGGTGCCCACTCCAGCAACAAACTCTTTGTATGTGCAGCTCCCTCTGCCAGGAACGGTTTTCCTCTGCCTTTACCTTAAATGGTTTACTGCTGCTTCACATATCTCCTTTTTTTTTTTTAATTATTTTTTCAAGAGTTTATTGTCAAATTCGCTTCCATACAACACCCAGTGTTCTTCCCCACAAGTGCCCTCCTCCATCACCACCACCTCTTTTCCCCATCCCCTTTCAACCCTCAATTCATTTTCAGTATTCAATAGTCTCTCAAGTTTTATGTCCCTCTCTCCCCCCAACTCTCTTTTCCTCTTCCCCTCCCCCTGGTCCTCCATTAGATTTCTCCTGTTCTCCTGTTAGACCTGAGAGTGCAAACATATGGTATCTGTCCTTCTCCGCCTGACTTATTTCACTTAGCATGACACCCTCGAGGTCCATCCACTTTCCTACAAATGGCCAGATTTCATTCTTTCATTATTTCTCATTCCCATGTAATACTCCATCGTGTGTGTGTGTATGTATGTATGTATATATTATATATATATATACACACATACACACCACATCTTCTTGATCCCCTCATCAGGTGATGGACATTGAGGCTCTTTCCATGCTTTGGCTATTGTTGACAGTCCTGCTATGAACATTGGGGTACATGTGCTCCTATGTATCAGCATTTCTGTATCTCCTGGGTAAATCCCTAGCAGTGCTATTGCTGGGTCATAAGGAGGTTCTAGGGATAGTTTTTTGAGGAACCTCCACACTGTTTTCCAGAGCGGCTGTACCAGTTTACATTCCCACCAACAGTGTAGGAGGGTGCCCATCTCCACACCCTCGCCAGCATCTATAGTCTCTTGGTTTGTTCATTTTAGCCACTCTGACTGGCGTGAGGTGGTATCTCAGTGTGGTTTTGATTTGTGTTTCCCTGATGATGAGTGATGTTGAGCATCGTTTCATGTGCCTGTAGGCCATCTGGATGTCCTCTTTGGAGAAGTGTCTGTTTATGTCTTCTGCCCATTTCTTCACTGGGTTATTTGTTTTTTGGGTGTAGAGTTTGGTGAGTTCCTTGTAGATTTTAAACTAGAACTGATCAATGAATTCAGTAAAGTTGCAGGGTACAAAATCAATGTACAGAAATCAGTTGCACTCCTATACACCAATAATGAAGCAGCAGAAAGAGATCAAGAAACTGATCCCATTCATGATTGCACGAAAAACCATAAACTACCTAGGAGTAAACCTAACCAAGGATGTAAAAGACCTATATGATGAAAACTATAGGAAACTTATGAAAGAGATCGAAGAAGACACCAAGAAATGAAAAAACATTCCCTGTTCATGGATCGGAAGAATAAACATTGTGAGAATTTCATTACTACCCAAAGCAATCTACACATTCAATGCAATCCCCATCAAAATTGCACCAACATTCTT
>NC_043713.1:63751592-63752857 GCF_006229205.1 Suricata suricatta | reverse complement strand
AATTTTTTATGTAATAGGGGTGCCTTGGTGGCTTAGTCAGTTAAGCGTCTGACTCTTGATTTCAGCTCAGGCCATGGTCCCATGGCTTGTAAGTCTGAGCCCCACGTCGGGCTCTGCACTGACCCTGCAGAGCCTGGTTGGTATTCTCTCTCTCTGCCCATCCCCTGCTCATGCTCTGTTTCTCTCAAAATAAATAAATAAGCCTAAAAATTATCACAAAAACTTAAAAAATGTATACTATATATGTCATAAAGTAAAAAAAAGATCAATATTATTTAACATAACAGTATTTTTAAGTTAAGATACATATATTGTTGTTTAGACATAATGCTACAGCATAGTATAAACATAAATTTTTAAAAAATGTTTATTTTGAGAAAGAGAGAGAAAGCACAAGGGAGGTGGGGAGAGAGGGAGGGAGAGGGAGAGGGAGAGAGAGAGAGAGAAAGAGAGAGAGGGAAAATCCTGAGTAGGCTCCATACCATCAACACAGAGCCCACCCAGGGGCTCGATCCTAAGAATCACAAGATCTTGACCTGAGCTGAAATCAACAGTCATATGCTCAACCAACTGAGCCACCCAGGTGCCCCTAAACATAACTTTCATATGCACTGGGAAACCAGAAAATTCCTTCGACTTGATTTATCACCACATTTGCTCTCTTGCAGTGGCCTGGAACCGAGCCTACCATGTGTCCGAGGTGTGCCTGTATATATTCATTGTTTGTCTGTCCCCCAACTAGATTCTATGCTTGAGAGCTTGTGAGAGCACAGAATTGTTCCTTCTCTACAGTTCCTAAGCTGTACCTGGGACATAGCAGATGCTCAGTAAATATTGGTGGAAGAAAGGAAGGGAGGAATGGAGGAAGAGAGGAAGGGAGGAGAGAGGAAGGGAGGAAGGAATGATGGAAAGGAAGAAGTTTTTTTCTAAGAAACGGCAGAAAGGGTAGGTCCTGGCCCCTACTATCAGCTGAAACTGTCTGAAGTCCAAGTCCAAGCAATAACCTCCTTGCTCTTAAGTCTTCCATAACTCCCCACTACCTGATGGAGCAAACACTGCAGCCTGCCATCACAGCCTGGAAGTAAGTTGTGACTAAAGGACCTTCCCTGCCTCATCTGTCCTCCCCCGACCTGACCCCAAGCCATGTTTTCAGGGTCTCTGCTGAACCTCCATGAGGCCACTCTTTGGAGCCTGGGAAAGCAGGACGTGAATCCTAGCTTCTCCACGGACTGGCTGTGTGACCTTAAAGTGAGCTGCCTAACGTC
>NC_043713.1:63733721-63751492 GCF_006229205.1 Suricata suricatta | reverse complement strand
GGGGGCGGGGCCGAGAGCCCGTGACGTCAGGGCCCACCGCGCAGCGCCCCGCCCCGCCCCTCCGCAGAGTAGCCACCGCGCTGCCTGGCGTCGGGCGGGAGGGTCCTCTGGGTAGGACGCACGCGCTGTTCCCCGCAGGACCAGCACGTCAGCCTCCACGGGAAACTCTGTCTCCCACGCCCGGCGCCTCCGGTCCCACCCTCCCTCTATTGGGCTGGGCGGAGCAGCACACTTATTCTTGGTCTGCTCCTTGCCAGGCTGCAGGAGGTGGCAGGAGACAGTGGGTCCTACTACTGACACTCCCCAGGCCTCAGTATTCTCATCTTTAAAATGGATATGATAGGATCACCTCACTGGAATGCTATGAGGCTTAAATGAGATGGTGAATGTCAAGCACTTAAGAGAAACATAGGCAAAAAGGCCAGCAACCATAAAAGCTGCCATTATGATTACTGTTATTATTATTGAATTTTCCAAGATATCGTGGCTGTCCATCCAGGATGGGCCAGGCCTTAAGTGGATCCCTCCCACACATGCAGGTCACTGGAAGAGTGGGATCTTCCAGGACCCCACTAAAGCACTTGTCAGCCAGGATCTCTAAGACTCTTTAGGACCAATGCTTATTCCACCAAGGTCCTGACCTTGTCCACCCAGACTGCAACTCAGGTTTATAAACATTTATTGAGCATTGACCATTTGCCAGGTTATTGTACTGAGGATACTGTAGTGAGCAAGACAGGCAAAAACCTGCCCTCATAGTGCTTAGGAAGTAGACAGCAGAATAAATAAGCAGACGATGTGGTATGTTGGAAGTTTCTGGGGAAAAATTAAGTAGGCCAAGGAGACAGGGAGGGCCCAGACAGCTAGGGTTTGTATTTTTGAAGTAGAGTGCTTGAGGGAGGCCCCATGAGGAGGTGCCATTTGAGCAAAGAAGAGAAGAATAGATTGGGGACTTTCTGGAGGGAGAGCATTCCAGGCAAGGGAAACAGCAAGTGCAAAGGCCCTGGGGTAGGAGTGTGCCACTGGGTGTGACAACTAGCTAGGAGGCCAGAGGGGCTGGAGTGGCATGAACAAGGAGGATTGGCAGTCAGCCAGGGTCCTGTGAAGGTCTTGAAGTCCACTTAAAGGACTTTCATTCTGCCCTCAAGAGCCTCCCAGGTTTCAGCCTTCCTGTCACTAGGATTTGCCAGAGTCCAGCTCCAGCAGGTTCAGGGCTCCTTGAAGGATGGAAGGTGTTGGCAAAAGGGAGTGAGAGAGCCTCAGGTTTCTTTCTGATCACCAGGCAGGCATCTCTGCTCTGTCTGATTCTCTAGTTTTATTTATAGTGAAAGGTACAAGGAGTAGAAAGAGCAGTGTGAGTTTAGTAAATGATTTCTCATAGATAATTTTTTCAGCCCATTTTTCTAGAACATGGATTCTGCAGAAGTTACAGTTCTAATCTTAGTAGTAATGATTGTTGTAAAAAGCTTAGCTACAGGCACTCATGCTATTATATGGGAAGGGCAGGTATTTTTTAAGCATACATTTTTTCCATAGGCTGCATAAGACCAAGATATACAAAACCTCAGGAATAGCCCTAAGAAAGCGGCCTTTAACCATGAGGCAAACAGCATTGTTTAGTAAAGCTCAGTTTTTTATGATAAGGGTCATTAGGCTGTTTACAGCTCTAAGAGAAAGTTCCCAGAAAAACAGGATCCCCAGGAGACATAATGTCTGCTCTCACAGTCCCAAAGACGAATGACATATTTTTGACACTTATTGCAGCAGTGACTTTTACAACCACGTCCAGACCTAGAAAGTAGTCAGCTATCAGTTAATTGCTCAGCTAGGAGGAAAATTATATGTTGCTTGCCTTAGTTGCATTAGGGTGTATCTAGTTTACTCATCTTTTCCCTGACCGTGTGCAATCATGCCTCAGGGACAGGGCAGGGGGACAGGCCGCTCCTGACACTAATCAGCAAAGCACTCCGAGGTTTGGTGCCCAAGCAGAAATGATAGTTGCAGGAGGGTAGATATTGGTTGCTGCCTGTGACAAGAGACTTTGCTAACTTGCTGTACTCTCACCAGGAATTTTCACTCAACCAGTGAGTTCAGGCCAGCTCCCAACCAGGACTGGGGACAGTTCAGAGAGCACCCTCTTACTGAGGGGATTCAGAGTCCCCTCTTTTCCATTTGTCAGTGCCATAAGCCAGAGAGGATGATGTTGACTAGCTTAGGGAAAAGAAAATAAGCTGGAAGGATAATGGACGTTCTCAGAGTCCAAGGAGGCCTGGGCGCACTCAGTGGAAAGCAAGGTAGCTCCAGAAAGAGAGACCCTGGGGAATAGCCTCCCGGCATGAACGGCGTGGTTAGGGTGCCCCCACTCAGGTGGAAGGAGCTCCCGCTGTCGGAGGTTCCTGTTCCAAGAAGGGAGCATCCAATTGGCCTGGTCTGAGACACACGCCTGATCCTTGCTGGGTAAGGGGGGGTCTCGATCACAATCCCTCCACCCCACTGTCTCCAGGGAGACTAGCGAGTCCCCGGGGAGCCCAGAGAATGTGAAATAGTTGCTTGGTAGATAATCCCCCCCATATATTAGCACCATATATTGAGGACCTACTATGTGCCAGCCACTTCATTAATAGCTCTGCGCCACCCCCCACCACACTGTGATTTTTTTTTTTTTTTTGATATCCTGTGAGAAGAAAGCTCAACCGAGAGAGGGGTCTGTCCAAGTTCAAACAGCAAGTAAGCCACAGCAAGATTTCTGACCTCAGGGCCGAGGCAGTGCTTCTCCCCCCTGACTGCACCCCTAAGTTAACTGGGGTACTTTAGAAAAGTAGGGTGCCTACACATCACTCTGGGAAATCATTTTTCAAAACTCATGGTTCTCCTTTCCCTGCCAAGCGCTAAGCCTGAGAAGCTGACCTGTGCTGGTCCTTCCTTGAAAACCTGGAGATTTTCTTCTAAGGTAAAGGACTGGGTAGTGTTTGGTTTCATAGCAGCAGGAAGGTGGACAAGGAGGGGACTCAGTGGGGCTTGCTAGGGTTTCTGAACAGGGTCTGCTGCAGTTAGAGCATTCACCACTAGGGGCGCCATCATCTAGAATCAGACTGGGAAGTACTGGACGCTACCTGAGGCCAGAGCAGAGCAACTTTGCTGTGTGCCAAAGCCTTCCCTGGGGTCTCATTTGGCATCTGCGTCCCAGGCTATGCCTCATACCGCTATGCTGACCAATGGTGAGCAGCCAGAACCAGTGGGAAAGTCGCTTTCTCCTGCCATGCCCCTTCTGGGGGCTCCCTTAAGGAAGCTCAGTGAAGTGCTCAGTATAAATTAGAAATGCCTCGGAATTCCTGCCTATTATGGAGGAACAAGCATCAGAGGGAGAATTTGGAGTGGAGATGCAATATGCTGATAACTGGCAGAAGGCGTGACCTCACAATGCTTAATAGAATAATAATGATATGAATGGCTGGAATTTTTGAGTGCTTCAGTGTGTCAAGCACTGGGTTATGAACTTCTTACATATTATCTCATTTGATTCGCCAAACAACCCCACGATGTAGGATCTTCTCATTATCTGTATTTTGTACTGAAGACCCAGGGAAGTTGAACAGCTTAACCAAAGACGTGTTGCTAGAACCCAGAGAGTCTGGATTCAAGCCAAGGCACTCAGCCAACTTGCTCTTCGGAGAAATCGTACTTAGCATTGTCTTGTGTGTCCCGTGCAGCAGTTGCTTTTCATTGCTATGATGGTCAATTGTATGTGTCAACTTGACAAGGTCACGGGGTGGTCATATATTTGGTGCAGTGTGACTCTGGGTGTGTCAGTGAGGCTGTTGCTAGAAGAGATTCACATTTGAGTAAAGCAGATGGTCCTTCCTAGTGTGGGAGCCCTCAGCTAAGCAACCAGTGACCTGAGTAGAACAAAGAAGGCCAAGTTAGAGGGAACTCTTCCAGCCCAACTGCGTGAGCTGAAGCATTTGTCTTTTGGGGCCTTTAGACGCAAACGGAAATCACAGCTCTTCCTGGGGCTCAGGCCTGCATATCTGTAGTGAAATTACCCCATTAGCTCTCCTGGGTCTCCTGTTTGCCAACTGCAGATGGGACTAGTCGGTCTCCATGACTGCATAAGCCGATTCCTTGTAAAAAATGAAAATAAGTCCAGTTGGTTCTGCTTCTCTAGAGAACCCCTACTGATAAGAGCTGACACCTCAGGATCTTTTCCCCTCCTTCTCTTCCTAATGAAAATGAATTTGTCTGGGCATCCACCCTTTTCCCCTTGCCTGGGAGGAGGCGCCCCCTTCCCCATCCTGGGTAGGTCCTAACTGGCCCAAGCCAAGCATGGTGCACCTCTCCCCTCTGTCAGTGATTTGTTTTGATGTGAGCATATGACCCAGTTCTGACCATTGAGGCAAAAGGGAAGTCAGCTGGGTGCCTTCTGGGAAGGATGCACTTACTCTTAGAGACCCACAGTGCAGTCTGCCTGTCTGCGGTGTTGGCATTTTACATGCTGCCTTTATCTGGCAGCTGGAGAAAAGGCCAACATGGCGACGTGAGTAGAGCCAGGAGACTCACAGAGAAGTGGAATCAGAGCTCCCGCCTCTGGATTTCTTACTTTGCAAAGTACATTTCTTCATCTTGAGGTCATTGACTTAGCGTTTTCTCTTGCTGGCAGTTGAAAACATCTTCCTGATACAATAATTCTAGGTAATGTATTCATTGGTTTCCATGAACATGAATAGCAAAAAAAGTGTAACCTGCTTTTTTGTCCCCACAAAACAGACTTCTTTCTATGTCAACAAATATAGATCTGTATCATTCATTTTCAGATCTACAAAAATATTTCACAAATATGGATGCTTTGGAGTTTTTACTATCTTTTATTACTGCATATTCAAAAATTTTCATGTTTATTTATTTATTTTGAGAGAGAGCAAGTGAGCACATGAACGGGGTGGGCCACAGAGAGAGGGAGAGAGAGAGAGGGAGGGAGAGAGAGAGGGAGGGAGGGAGAGAGAGAATTGCAAGCAGGCTCCATGATGTCAGCACGGAGCCCAATGCCAGGCTCAAGCCCACAGACCATGAACCGAAATCAAGAGTGGGGCCCTTAACCCACTGAGTCACCCGGCGCCCTTATCATTGCATATTTAGATTGGTTCAGGTTTTGCTATCATAAACAATATTGTAGATGGACAGCAGCACCCTTAATTATTTTCTTAGGCTCTAATCTCAAAGGTTTGTGCCAGGTTTAACAATGTAACAGGTAAAGTATGGAGTAAATAGTGTTGCAGCAAAGAATTTTTTGGGCTAGTTCCATACCAGGACCTGTACCAGGCCATTGGATGAGATGATCTCACCATGATAAATTTCTAAAATTGGAGCCAAAAAAAATCTCATTTCCTCCTTATAATAACTGCTAATCTCCACTTTGCTCTGCTTGAATTCATTTAAACAAGGCTAGGGTTTTTTCCCTGATTTTTCCCAGGCACGTTTCATTCATTCATTCCTTTGTGCGAGTCTTTATTGAGAGCACACTATGCGCCCACCATTGGGGATATGATGTAGATAAGTCATATTGAAACCAAACTAATATGAACTCACTCATTGGTGAGTCACAGATAGAAACTACACTAGATAGGATTGTCCCACAAAGAATACTATTTTGGCAGCAAATAAGTAGATCACAAGGAATAACTTCTAAAGCTGTGACTCCGCAAGCAATGGTGAATAGATGCCTTTTATTTAGGGTCAGGATGAATATTTAGAAAGAGGAGAACTGTTATATGTAAAGGTGGCCATAAGTTTGCACGTGCCCCTTAAGGACACATGACTTTACATACATGACATGTTATGTGAATGAGGCTTGTGCTTCTCTGTGGATGGAGATTTTCATATTATAATGAGGTAAAGGTAACTGGTGGCCACTCTGTGGGTCACTCCATCATCCGTGTTCATGGGCACCAGTTGGTGTTTAAGCTGAAACTGATCTGAGTGATCTTGGCTGCCAGATCTCTTCATCCAGGTGGTCATTATTGCTTAAGGGGTAGTTCCAGTTTCCATTACTGGATGCTAAGCCCTTTGGATCTTTTGCCTGAGTTAAGAGATAAACTGGAAAGAAGAGCTACAGGGAGATTGTGAGATAATACATCAGTGGGTACAAGCAGCTGAGTAAAGGTAGGTCTTGGGCTCTAGCTGGTGACAATATGACATTATTTTTCTCATGGAACTCATACCTGAGCTTGTGGGAGACAGACAAGAAGCAAGTGATCAAATCCATAAAATAGCAAATTGTGACCAATGCTGTGAAGCATTTGAACTGAATGGCATGACATTAGGGAGGGGTCCATGGGGGTGAGGACTCCAAGGAAATGAGAAGGAGCAAGTCTGGCTTGTGGAACAGTGTTTAAGGAGTCACAGCATGGCTGAGACATGAATGGAGAGGGCAGTAGCCAGGCCAAGAGTTGTAGGAAAATCATTCAGGCACATGGAAAAGCAAGTGCAAAGGTCCTGGGGTAGTATTGAACATACCTAGACAAAGCAGAGAAAGGATGCAGGGGAGGCTGAAACCCACTGAGTTCTCAAGGCTCCTACAGTCTGCAACTCCCCAGTGGAAACTCTTGATTTGTCTCTTATCCTTTCCTCCCACCATCTCTCCAGCAGTAAGCTTTTAAAAAAATTTATGGTGACTACATTCACTATTTGAAACATTTTAAAGTGGACAGTTCAGTGGCATTTAGCACATTCACAATGCTGTGAAACAATCACTTTTAACTACTTCCAGAACACCTCTTGGACTTCAAAAAGAAACTTTGTATTCACGAAGCAGTCATTCCTCATCTTCCCCACCCTGCAGCCCCTGGCAGCTGCTAATCTGATTTCTGTCTCTACGAGTTTGGCTCTTCTGGGCATTTCATGTAAATGAATGATACAACATGTAGCCTTGGTGTCTTGCTTCTTTCACATACAATTATACTTTTCTCTTTTTTAAATAAAAATTTTAAGTTTATTTCTTTGTTTGAGAGAGAAAGAGAGAGAAGGTGTGAGCATGGGAGGGGCAGAGAGAGGGAGGGAGAAAGAGAATCCCAGGCAGGCTCTGTGCTGACAGCACAGAGCCCCATCTGGGGCTCGATCCCATGAACCATGAGATCATGGCCTGAGCCAAAATCAAGAGTCAGACACTGGACCGACTGAGTCACCCAGGTGCCTCTACAGTTAATATTTTTGAGATTCCTCCATGCCGTAGCAGGATCACAACTTCCTTCCTTTTTATGGCTTAATAATATTCCACTGTATGGATAGACCACATTTTATTTTTCCATTCATCAGTTGATGGACATTTGGATTGTTTCCACCTTTTGGCCACTGTGAACAGTGCTGCTATGAACATTTGTGTGCAAATTTTCTTAGTGGGCAAATATAATTTTATTTAACTTGGGCATATACCTAGAAGTGTAACTGCTGAGTGCTAAAGACTGCATGTTTATGTTCCCCCAAATTCATATGTTGAAACCTAATTCCCAATATATTGGGAGGTGGATTGGAGGTGTGTTTGGAGATGGTATCTTTGGGAAGCTATTAGGTCAGGAGGATGGCGCCCTCGCCAGTGGGATTAGTGACCTTATGAAAGAGACCCTAGAGAGCTCTCTTACTTTCCACTTCCACCACATGAGGACACAATAAGAAGATAGCCATCTATGAATCATCACACCCTGACTTTGCCATTGCCTTAATCTTGGACTTACCAGGCTCCAGAACCGTGGTAAATAATTTCTGTTATTTTTAAACCACCCACCACTTTGTTATAGCCACCTGAACGGACTGAGTCACAGGTCCTATGGTAATAATTCTACATATAATGTTTTGAGGAACCTCCACATTATTTTCTGTAGTGAGCGCACCATGGTATTTTTACCAGCAATGTATGAGGACTTCAATTTCTCCACATCCTTGCCTAATTTGCTTTCCATTTTTTTAATTATAGTCATCCTAGTGGGTGATATGTCACTGTGGTTTTGATTTGCATTTCCCTAATGACTAAGGATATTGAACATCTTTTCCCATGCTTGTGAGCCATTTGCAAAACTTCTTTGGAGAAGTTCTGTTCAAGTCTTTGCTCATTTTTAAGTTGAAGTGTCTTTTTGTTGGTGAGTTGAACAAATTCTGTATGTATTCTGGAGACTAGGTGCTCATTACATATACGATTTGCAAATACTTTCTCTTAATCTGTGGGTTACCTTTTTCTTGATAGCGGACTATTTTGACAGTGCCCTAAAGTTTTAGAATTTTATGAAGTCCTATCTGTCTACTTTTTCTTTTGTTGCTTGTGACTTTGGTGCCACATCTACAAAACCATGTCCAAACCCAAGGTCATTACTATTTGACTCTATATTTTCTTCTAAGAGTTTTATATTTGCAGATTTTATATTTAGGTCTCTAATCCATTTTGCATTGATTTCTGCAGATAGTATGAGATGGGGTCCAACTTTATTCACCTGTGGGTGTCCAGTTGTCTCAGCACCATGTATTGAAGAGACTCCTGTTTCCCCATTGAATGGTCCTGGTGGCTTCTTAAAAACCAGTCCATCATAGAGGTACGTGCTTCTTTCTCAATTTTATTCAGTTGATCTATATAGCTGTTCCTATTCGTGCCATCATTTTGATTACTGTAAGGAAGCATGATGACTCTTCTGATTTCATTCTTTTTCAAGATGGTTTGGCCATTTGGGGAATCTCAATATTCCATATGAATTTTAGGACTAGTTTTTCCCTTTCTGCAAAAATAGGTTTTGAGATTCTTAGAGGGATTGCAGAATGGGAGAGGCCTGGCTTCTGTTTATCTACCTTCCACTGTACCTCGGAGGAGGAGTGGCCAATGGCATCCTGTTTATGGAGACTCCGGGTACAAATGCCTTGGAAGTATTTGGCTTGTGCATTTACCAAAGAAGTGGGAAAACTGTTCTCTTGAGGAGTTAAAGCAGATCTCGATCAAGATTCCTGGGACAGAAAAGACACTCATTCTGAGTCACTTAAGTCAATGGAAAGATATGGGGGGATCTGATAGAAAAAAAGAGTGGGGCACCTTGGTGGCTCAGTCAGTTAGGCGGCTGACTCTTGATTTCAGGTCAGGTCATGATCTCACATTTGTGAGCTCGAGCTCTGCATTGGACTCTGCGCAATAAATTAAAAAAAAAGAAAGAAACAGAACAGAAAAGGAAAGAAAAGAAAAGAAAAAAGAAAAGAAAGGAAAAGAAGACAAGTGCAAGTCAGGCATCATCCTGCAATCTCTGAGCTGTTGATTTTATCTCTGGCTCCATTAGCTTTTTTCTCTTTGCTGATGGGCCTCTCTCCCTTGACTGGTGTATAGGAAGGAGACTTACTATTTATATATTTTTAATTTTTAATGTTTTATTTATATTTGATACAGAGAGAGACAGAGCATGAGAGGAGGAGGGGCAGAGAGAGAAGGAGACACAGAACTGGAAGCAGGCTCCAGGCTCTGAGCTAGCTGTCAGCACAGAGCCTGCCACGGGGCTCGAACCCACAAACGTGAGATCTGACCTGAGCCGAAGGCGGAGGCTTAACCGACTGAGCCACCCAGATGCCCCTTTATTTATTTATTTTAAATGTTTATTTACTTTTGAGAGAGAGAGAGAGAGAGAGAGAGAGAGAGAGAGAGAATCTGAAGCAGGCTCCACACTCTGAGCCATCAGCACAGGTAGAGCCTGACATGGGGCTTGAACTCATGAAACATGAGATCATGACCTGAGCTGCAATCAGATGGCCAACCAACTGAGCCACCCAGGTGCTCCAAGAGGAGACTTACTTTTAATTGTAAACTCTTTTCAGTAGTGTGATTTTAAAAAAGCTTTAAGTTTACTTATCTTGAGAGAGAGCAAGCATGAGTGAGATGTGGGCAGAGTGAGAGAGAAAAAGACAATCCCAATCAGGTTCCATGCTGACAGAATGCAGAGCCCAATGTGAGGCTTGAACCCACGAACTGTGAAGTCAGGACCTGAGCTGAAGTCAGATGCTTAACTGACTGAGCCACCCAGGCTCCTCAGTAGTGTGCTTCTTAAATATTATGAACATATGCTACCTTTTCACAAAATAAAAAATAATGATAATGATAGAGATTAGGGGTGTGGTCTCAGCTGGAGTTGAAAGTACTGGCCTCTTTTGGGGAGCCTGTCTCCATGTGAAGCAACGATTTCTCTAGGGAGCCCTGGAGTGTTGTTTCGGAAAGTGGTTTTAAGAACCAAGATCTGAGCAGGGTATAGTCATTGCTACTGGGGTGCTGTTGCCTCCAGATCATGTCAGGTGACAGAGGCAGGAAGTGTGTGTGTGTGTGCTCACCTGTGTGCTTTATTAAGCCAAACATGAGTTCTCAGTGATATCTCCAATCCATCACCATGTGGGTCATTCCAGCCTCCTGCCCTTGCTCAAACCCCAGCCATGAAGAACCCAGCTCTACCCTCCTGTCATACCTTTACTTAACACAAGTGGATACTTCCCCCATGCTTGATGCACAGAGCAAGGACACCCTTTGTGAATTATGTGAAGGAGCAATAACAAGACTGTTCATAAAACATGTAGAAGACAGGCACGGGTTATGGGAGGAAAGCAGGGGCGGGGAGAGGAACCGTCAGCAACAGGGGACATCCGTCTGCAGGGAAATGTGCCCAGGGCTTCCTTCTTCTGTTCCAGTAGGATCACTGGGGTCTGACACCCTCACATCAGCCAGAGGTGAAGCAGAACCACAGGGAAGGCAGTGCGAGTGGAGTTCCGTGTCTCTGCATGGTCGGTGTACACCGTGGGAAGAGTGGGTTCCTAGGAGCGCACCCGGGGACTGCTCCCAGGGCTGGGCTGGGCTTTGGAGCATCTTCCCTGACGCTTGGCCAAGGACTCCATGAGTTACATGCACCTGAACCTCAGGTAACAAATGTGGCGGGCACAGAGGAAAGAAACTATTTCTATGTAGGGTCAAGCAAGGCAAGGATGCGGGGATAAGAACGCTGTCCCTCCTGCCCACCAGCCAGGGACATCTCCAGTGACAGCCAGGAAATGACGCCCTGACTGGGCTCCCACAGGAGCGAGGGCTGGGGCAGGATAGGCCAGAGTGACAATGCAGACCTGTTGCTCTCCTGGCTCTCTGGTGGACTTCTCACTGCAAAGAGCCCACTTCCGCCTGACCTCACTGTCTCTTCCTCCTCCTAACGCTCCCTCATGGGTCTTGGGTCTCCAGTTTCCTGGAGGAATGTAGACATCAGAGATCCGTCTGTGCTAGGAACCCAGACAAAGCAGAAACAAGGCCCAGGAGGCAGGAAGCTGCAAGCCTGCGATCTTGGCAAGTCAGCTATCTTTCAAGGTCAGCATTGGCTTCCTCGAAGAATCCCCCAGGGTCACGGGTCTTGGAGGGAAGGGAGCTGGTTGATGGACATTTCTGCATCCAGCCAAGCCCTGGGCAGTTGATGAGGGGACCCGGATGCCAGGGATGCCCTCCCTTCACTGTGCCCACTGTGGATGCAGGGCTGCTAGGCTACAGGCAAGGGTAGACATGTGTCTAAGCTCAGTTTTGCTTTGGGCAGTGCTGGGGCCTCCTTTTTGCAATAACAGGACTCTTCCCCTGGTGAGCCTCTGGGATTCTGACTTTAGGTAGGAGCAGTAGTGCCTTCTAACACCAGGTTATTCTTTTTTTTTTAAGTTTTTATTTATTTTTGAGAAAACAGGGGTGGGCGGGGCGAGGGGGAGAGAAAGAGGGAGAGAAAATCCCAAGCAGTCTCCGCACTGTCAGCAGAGCCCGACATGCAGCTCGAACTCACTAATTAGATCATGGCCTGAGCCAAAGTGGGATGCTCAACCAACTGAGCCACACAGGCGCCTCTAAAAAAAAGTTTCTTTTTTAAAGTTTATTTATTTTGAGAGAAGATGGAGCAAGCAGAGGAGGGGCAGAGAGAGAGGGAGACAGAATCCCAGCCAGGCTCTGTGCTGTCAGCAGATTCAGGGCCCCAGTTCACAAACAGAACCGTGAGATCGTGACCTGAGTGAAAACAAGAGTCAGATGCTGACTCACTGAGTCACACAGGCGCCCCTGGGTTATTCTTAATAAATACCGAGTCTTGTGGTTGTCATGGGGGTGCTCCAGTGAGGGGGGCCCTGGTGTTCAGACCCACGTCCCCCCCATAATCATGGGGGGTGCTCAGGACCCTCCTCTTCTGTACTATAAGGCTGAGTGCTCAGAAGTACAGCTCACATCTGGGGCAGATCTACAGAACAGACCAAACAAAAGCCAGCCCACAAACCAGTAGCCTTCTCTCCAAAGGACCCACATTAGTGATATCTGTGTATATCTCCTCTGCGCCTTATTTGTAGGTGACAGCCCCCCTTCCCCCACGATTATCTCATCAAGGAGAGGGAGTCCTTAAGAATTCTAGGGCTAGCGATGCCTGGGTGGCTCAGTCGGTTAAGCCGTCTGACTTTGGCTCAGGTCATGATCTCACAGTCAGTGGGTCCAAGCCCCAAGTCAGGCTTTGTGCTGACAGCTTAGAGCCTGGAGCCTACTCCTGAATCTGTGTCTCCCTCTCTGCCCCTCCCCTGCTCCTGCTCTCTCTCTCTCCTTCAAAAATAAACATTAAAAAAATTTTTTTAAAAAGAATTCTAGAGCTGGAGGGGTTCTCTCAATGACTGAATTTGGAAGGGCAAAGGACATTTTAGGGGAAGACACAGTGTCCTGAAAAGATATTGGTGTGAGTTTTGGAGGCTTCAAGTGGTGACCCTATGAAATCAGGAACACAAACAGTGAAGAAATTAAACTCAGTGAGAGGTTATTTCCGGGAAGGTGCACTTCCGCTTGTGTGTATGGGTGGTGTACACGAGTGTTGTTTTGTTTTAAGTTTTTTTAACTTGTATTTATTTTGAGAGAGAGAGAGACCAACAGAGCTCAAGAAGGGGAGGGGCAGAGAGAGGGAGACACAGAATCTGAAGCAGGCTCCAGGCTCTGAGCTGTCAGCACAGAGCCCGATGCGGGGCTTGAACTCTTGGACTATGAGATCATGACCTGAATCGAGGTCCGACTTAACCCACTGAGCCACTCAGGTGCCCCATGCAGCATCATTTTTAAAAAATGTTTCTTTATTTTTGAGAGAGAGAAAGCAGGGGAGGGGCAGGGAGAAAGAGAGAGAGAGAATGAATTCCAAGCAGGCTCTGTGGTATTAGCTCAGAGCCCAATGCGGGGCTCACACCCACAAGCTGGAAGATCATGACCTGAGCCAAAGTGGGATGATTAACCGACTGAGGCTTCCGGGCGCCACTATTCAGTGACACCCCTAAAACGGCTTGGAAACAGTAACTATAACCAAAGAATTTCCATAAACACGCGGTTGCTTTTCTCCAAAAAAATGGACCCTTGGCTTCTCTCACTGATGGTGTTCACAAAGACACAATGCTTGCTTTCTCTTCTGGAACATTCCATATGTGCTGTGCCCATGTTGCCTGCTTTCCATGACATCTCCCACTCACCCCTCACCACCCGGGAGGCGGTCTGCTGGAGCCTCTGCTCCTGGCTGCAGGTGAGGACAGGAGAGAACACTGGTTTGCTCTGGACTCCTTTGGCAGAAGGAGGAGGGGGTGATGGCTGTGGGCAGGGGTGCAAGGGAGAGCCAGAGGGTGGGGAAAGGGGAAGGGACAGCGTGGTGACCATCCCTGCAGAGACCAGCAGAGCCAGAAACCCACGGAAGGGCCTGGTGTCAGAGGGATGCAGGCCCAGCTGCTGACGAGGGGGACCCAGAGCCATGGAGAGGCCGGGCTGTGCCCCTCACAGAGCCCTCTCCTGCTTGGGCATCCAGAGCACTGGGGACTTGGGGGCAGTTGAGGCAGCGCCCTTAGCCTGACAGTGCAGATGGAGCAGAACAGGGAAGATGGGCCTCTGAGCCCATGGACCCAGAGACCCAGCACCCAGGGAGTCCAGGAGGGAGAAGACTGCTCCTGCACTGGCCCTGAGTCCTGGGTCCTGTTAAGGGGACCTTGTCTGTCCTCCCATGCTGAGGCCACCAGCTCATGTAGGTCACTTTCCTGCTTCTGTGCCAACCTCTGTTCCCGTCTCTAAAACTTTCTCTTCCAAATGTCCTGGTGACACTCACTTTTCCTTCCCTTCCACTAGATGCTGCTCCCCAGCTGCCTACAACACCCTCATTTCTGATTCCGAGGTCCTAGTGTGGACAAGGCACGGAGGTGATCTGGGGAGTGCCCCCTCCCCCCATTCCCCAGAGGGTGAGTGGAGATCCAACTGTTTACCTGTGCTCCTTGACATTATGGGGACAATATTAACTCCAAGTGCTAGAGCTGGACAGGCTCTCTTCACCCAATAGCTTCTTAACCACCCCCAGGCCCCTTGAAGTTAGTTCCTGCCCTACATTGCAAAAACTGAACCTCAGAGAGGTGATGCGACTCCCCCACGGTCACACAGAACGTTAGGTGGACAGACTGTGATTTGAACTGAGGTGTCCAGGTTCCAAATGCCAGAGACTTAACCACTATCCTGTCCCATTGCCCAAGGTAGTGGCCAATGATTGAGTGCCTTCTGTGTGCTGGACGAGAATGGACATAAATAAGACGAACTCGCTCTGTGGATCGTCTGTCCTGTGTCCCCTCTCCTGGGAACCTAGCTCCCACAAGTCCGCAGCAACTAGCACAGACTGAGGCCCCGGTTAGTGCGGGATAAATGAACAGGTATTGGTTATACAACAAGCACTCAAGTCTGAAGACGTTTGCTGGTCCATCCCAGGGAAAGTGCAGGACAGAGGGTGTCCTGGGACCTCACGTTTGTCCCATCCAGGCACTGTCTGGGTCCTCACCTTTGGGTCTGTCGGCTCAGCCCCACTGAGCCATCCCAAAGCCCCCTTCTGGTCCTGGAGTGCTGCTGTCTGTAAAACAGCGGTTTAGGATGACTTTTCCAGGGGCACATGCTTCTTCATTTCCCCCAGTGTTTCTCAATTTCTTGGGAGCCTTAAACAATATAGCGGAAAGGCTGAGTCCTCTAGATGCTTTTCCCCAAAAAGCACATGCAAGCCTATAGTTCACATGCAGTTTCAGGGGCTCCCGAGAGCCTACGTTAAGAATCTCTGTTGTAGACTATTCTCGAAGAGCACAGACCTCCACAACCAACAGCGCCACATCTCAAAGGGTGCCGTTGGTTCGATCACCAATTCTTGCCTGCGCAGCGCATCGTGGCGGGTGCTGGGGACCGCAGGGGACAGCTGCAGCGTCCAGGGGGTCAGGAGGCCGCTCCTGGGAAGCAGGAGCCCAGTCAGCAGCCTCTGGGCTCCCAGGCCACACGTGCAGAGTGGGCTCCGGTGGCCTCCGTAGACTCACGTCCTCAAGATGCCTGTGACTTTTCTCCCTCCTGGTCCCTCTCATTGGAGTCCTCAGGAACAGGATTATCCAAGATGAAAGTGGATGATTCTGCATCTTCTCTGACATTTAAGCACTTTCTTTAGTGCTTCTGCTCTAGAGTGTGTCCCACGAGTGTGCAAGTTCCGCGAACATCTTAGTGTTACAAGTTCAAAGCCACCCTCGTCCTAACTTCCTCAACAAAATGTCAGAAACCTCTTCCTCTCCTTTTTGTTGCTAATAACGATGATGAAAATGGCCAATAATAACAAAAGATATAGTCATTCATCGGGCACGTATGTACTGCGCACTGTGGGGGCACCTGGGACTATGGGGGGAACGAGAAGGTGTCTTTGACTGAGGAGTAGGGGTGGGGGCAGGACGAGCTGATCCCTGGCCACAAGTGCCAGTCTACAGCTCACAGGGTCTGAGACTGCCACAATTTTGAAGATCACTTTAAAGAAAAAATTAAAACTGCAAAAACAAATTTCGGTCCGAAAACGGCAAACTGCAGGGTTAAGAAAACTTCAAAATATTGGCGATATTACAAAACCCAGGAAATAATGTTTTCGTGTATTGCCTGCGCTCTGTATAACACTTCTTGGTGTGCGTTTTTTTAATTTACTTATTTTGATGCCATGGTCTTTGATTACTTCTCCAAAGGACAATGCTTTTCCGAACATGTTCTACAGAACAAGAAAACTAGGATTGCAGTCTTTCCTTTAACCCGGAAGATAGAAACTTGTTCTTTCTTAGTTTAGAATACAGTGTCAGTGTCGAGGCCCCTGGGTGGCTCAGTCAGTTAAGCATTCAGACTCCTGATTTCAGTTCTGGTCATGATTTCACAGTTTTGTGAGTTCGAGCCCCATGTTGGGCTCCGCACTGACCCTGTGGAGACTGCTTGGGATTCTCTCTCTCTCTCTGCCCCTCTCCTGCCCATGCTCTGTCTCTCTCAAAATAATTAAACTTTAAAAAACAAACATCAGTGTCACATATCATCATTTATAACACCATCTAAATTTTTGAGATTGTTGTCAACTTTGGGAAGGACTTTCCTGAACTTCTATCATTATGTGATAAGGTCCATAATCTGGGCATTTGGAGTGTTCCTTGTGAACTGATTAACTGTTAATACTCTTTGAGGTATCACATTCATTAGCTAATTTGTCACCAGTGTAAATTTGTAAAGAGTTTTCTATTATCTTGATTTTGTGTGAAACCAGTCAGAATTTTTTCTATTCCTTCAATAGGTTAAGATTTACTCCACTTTCTTAACTCAATTATCAAATAATCCAAGTGTCTAATCTTTGATTCTATTTGAAATTTATCTCTTCCTCTTTGTGAATGACAGATTTCGATATGAACAACTTTTGGTTATAATTCTCATTGTTTGGTACATGTTTAACTATATCTGCTGCACTATTGAGCTGATCAGTTGATCCCAGTAGGAATGGATCACCAGCATAATTCTGTGGGCTCAGTATGAACTCCAGCTTGTTCATTAAGGGAAATGCTCAATCTTGAGTATTTGTGGCCTGAAAACTGCGGCACAAAGGTATTGAATAGGGAATGTTTTCCCTTGGTGATTAAGGACACACACACACACACACACACACACACACACACACACACACACTACATATCCATTTTCTCTGTCATTTCCTAAAAGGGAAACCATCTTACTGCATAGAGTAAGAAGGACATAACTTTAGAAAAAAATAACCACAGCCCTTTCCAGGCAGGAACAGTTGGTGACTTCTGCCACTAGTTTATGGTTTTGAGACTTGTTTCCACTACCTCCTAGCTGTGTGACCTTGGGGAAGCCACCTGGCCTCTCTGGGCCTCACTGCCTCCTCCAGGTCCTTGGGAGGATTAAGGGATCTAAACAGCCGACCGCAAGCATAAATGACTGCAGCTGGTAGTTATCTCTGTTGTCATTTACGGGGCAACAGTGCCACCCAGTCACCCTTCATTCAGGCTTCAGACAGGCTGCTTTTGCAGGGCAAACATGAGTGGGAACCTCGAGCATCTGCCAAGGCTGAGGCACAAGCAGGGAGAGAGGCCATAAATGTTCCTGGAACCCGGGATGATGCAGGACCCTTCCTTACACTCTATGCAGATGTTAATTCAGGGGAGGCTGGGTGGGTGGCTCAGTTCATTCAACATCCGCCTCTTGATTTCTGCTCAGGTCATCACCCCACACAGTGTGGAACCTGCTTGGGACTCTCTCTCTCTGCCCCTTCCCCACTTGCAGCCCCTCCCAAAAGAAATAAATAAACTTAAAAAAGGTAAATTTTATGTTGTGTGTATTTTAGCACAATTTAAAAAACGAAGGCATCAGTACCACAAAAGACAACACAAAGTTAAAAGGTAACACACAGACTTTAAGAAAAAGCATTTGTAAC
>NC_043713.1:63720215-63733621 GCF_006229205.1 Suricata suricatta | reverse complement strand
CTGAGACATGCGTGCAGGTTCCCCAGGCTTCTGCAAAACAAAGGAAGAGAAGTTATTGTAAACCATGGGAAGTGGAACTCTTGTTTCAAATGCAGCTGGCTGACCTTGTCGATGAGGAAAGATCACTGTAAAGAGTGATCATGGGGCCCTGGTGGCTCAGTCGGTTGAGCCTCCCACTCTTGATTGAGACTCAGGTCGTGATCCCAGGATCATGGGACCAAGCCCCGTGTGGGGCTCCGAGCTGAGCATGGAGATTCACTCTCTTTCTTTTTGCCCCTATCCGCCACTCATGCTCTCTCTCTCTCTCATAATAGTAATAATATTAATAATGATAATAGTGATTATAATACTTGTTAAGTGTTGGGGAACCCCCCAAAATACAGATACATTTGATTATATAAAAAATAGAAAAATTTGCATGGCATAACATTCAATAAAGTAAAAAAGATAAAGTACAAAATGAGAAAAATGTGCATCTTATAAAATTGTAAGTAATAAATAAGTTCCTAAATATAGGGAAGAAAAGACTACTAACAATTCCACCAGAATGTGCTAGAAATATGAATAAATAGTTCAGGAAAAAGAACACAAAGGGCTCTTACCATCATTCAAAAAAGAGAAGTTCAAACAAAAAATAAACTCAGATACTACTTTCAAATATTGGAAAGTTTCATAATAGACTATGTTAGTGTGGTTGTGCAGAAACAGGGTCTTTCATACATTATTGCTCAGAAAGTATCGATTAGCCCCAAATGGAGGGGATTTGGGGACTTCCTAGCAAATCTGCATGGGCATTAATCCTCTGATTCAACAGTCTTTTCAAAGATCTATCCTGGGGGCGCCTGGGTGTCTCCATTTAAGTATCTGACTCAATTTCAGCTCAGGTCACGATCTCATGGTTCGTGAGTTCGAGACCCACACCAGTCTCTGCACTGACAGTATGGAGCCTGCTTGGAATTCTCTCTACCTCTCTCTCTGCCCCTACCCCACTCATGCTCTCTTGCTCTCTCTCTCTCAAAATAAATAAAATTTTAAAATGTATCCCCAAAACAGACAGGCAAAAATATGAAAAGATTTATATACATGACCATTTGTTGAAGTGTTGGGAAATCTAAAACATATTTCTAAACTCAAATATTTACAAAAATCAAAGTAAAACTAGACGAAGCTTGATAATAAATAACAAGGAAACTTCTACAAATTAAAAGCTGTGAAATATATCAAAAGCATTACCTCGAGGCAAATTTACAGCATTAATTATTTAATTAGAAAATCTAACTTCTGGGGCACCTGAGTGGCTCAGTTGATTAAGTGTCTGACTTCAGCTCGGGTCATGGTTTGTGAGTTTGAGGCCCTCATAGGGGGCTGTGCCGACAGCTCAGACCACGGAACCTGTGTCTCCCTCTCTCCGTGCCCCTTCCCAGCTCACAATCTATCTGTCTGTCTGTCTGTCTCTCTCTCTCTCAAAAATAAACATTTAAAAAAAAGAAAATCCACCTTCAGTTAGAAACCATCGTGAGCAAGTCATGAAGGCACGCACCCAAGCTGAGTCTTTCTACACACACTAGCTTTATTCAAGCAAGCATAAAGGAAGGTTAACAAATTGCAAAGCAGGTCCAGGATTCTAAACTCAATGACATTTCACTGGCATTTAACTTAGCTTCATGCACACCACATAACACAAAGCACAAGACAAAGTCACACAACAAACAAGATACAATGAAGAGTAAGAAGCTGGTGAACCAGGGGCACCTGGGTGGCTCAGTTGGTTAAGCACTTGGGTCATGATCTCACCGTCTGCTCGAGCCCCACATCAGGCTCTGTTCTGACAGCTCAGAGCCTGGAGCCTGCTTCAGATTCTATGTCTCCCTCTCTCTTGCCCTCCCCTGCTCATGCTTTGTCTCTTTCTCAAAAACAATAAATAAGCACTAAAAAGAAGAAGAAGAAGAAGAAGAAGAAGAAGAAGAAGAAGAAGCAGCAGCAGCAGCAGCAGCAACAGCAGCAGCAGCAGCAGCAGCAGCAGCAGCAGAAGAAGAAGAAGTAGTTGACTAACCAAACGCGAAGTCAGTCTGTGAGAGTGCAGTGAGGAGGAGGAGTGAGGAGGAGGACTCAGTCTGGCCGGGGTCAGCTCTGGGCGTTTCCTGCTTCTTCTGTTCAAGCAGTGGAGGCTCTCTGTTATATTCAAAGATCCATTGGGTAGAAACTTTGGCCCCATTTGCCTCATTTTCAAATGCCTTCAGACGTCGACAGGGTCAACCTCTGGGGAATCTGACCCTTGGCTGCAAAAGTCCTCCTGTTTTAAAGGAGGTAAATCAGTCTCCAGCCTTTGGACGCCTCTTCTGGTTCCAGTGGTTATTGGATCTCCGCCCTCCAGAGCCTCTGGGCTCTGCTGGTTATTGGTTCTGAGTGTGCTAGTTTCATGATGTTTGGTCTTACCTGCAGTGCCCTTGGCTTTCTGCGTCATGCTTGGCAGGAATGACTCCATCTTGCTCTCTATGGAAACAGTGACAGAATAAACTTGAATAACAGCAATGGATGGGTAACCCAAATGCAAACAGAATGTAATGAAAGGGAAAATAGAGACAATAAGTAGAAATAAAGCTAAAAGTTGGCTTTTTGACAAGTAAAACAGATTACGTCTTTAGTAAGATTTGTCAAGGAAGAAGAAATCACAAAAACTTATATCAAGAATTAAAAAGAAGACATCATTATAGGCATAGCAGAGATAGTAAAGACAACAAATGGATCTAATGAACAAATTTGTACCAATATATTTGAAAACTGTGTACCAAATGTACAAAGTCTTAGAAAAACAAATTTCTAAAATCGACTTTTAAAAATAATTTTTATTTTTGAGAGACAGAGAGAGAGGGAGACACAGAATCTGAAGCAGGCTGCAGGCTTTGAACTGTCAGCACAGAGCCCGACACAGGGCTCGAACTCACGGACTGTGAGATCATGACCTAGCTAAAGTCGGAGGCTTAACCGACTATGACACCCAGATGCTCCCCAAACTGATTTTTAGAGAAATGTAAACTCTAAATAGTTTTATAGTCATTGAAGAATTATAATTATAATTATAATTTAAAAGCTTTTCTGTTTCTCTCTCTCTCTCTCTCTCTCTCTCTCTCTCTCTCTCTCTCTCTCTCTCTCCCTCTCTCTCTCACACACACACACACACACACACACCAATCCCTATAGGTATTATTGGCTAAATACCAAAATTTCAATGGAGATGTCATTCCACCCTTGTAATATTTCCATGAAATGGTGAAGAGGGTTACTTTCCAATCCATTCTATGAAAACACTGTGATCTTAATACAAAAATCCAACAAAAACTAAGTAAAAGAAGGAACTATAGGGCAGTCTTCGTATAGCTCACTGATAGAAAAAACCAACAGAGGTTAAGGGTCTGACTTTGGGTCAGGTCATGAATTTGCAGTCTGTGGGTTCAAGCCCCATGTTGAGCTCTGTCCTGACAGCTTGGAGTCTGGAGCCTGTTTCAAATTCTGTGTCTCCCTCTCTCTCTGCCTCTCCTCCACGCTCTCTGTCTCTGTCTCTGTCTCTGTCTCTGTATCTCTCTCAAAAATAAACAAACATTTAAAAAATTTAACAGATTTTGTCAGAAATTTTGAATTTAGTGACATTGAAAGACACAAGCCCACGCCAGGCACACGGAGCCCCTACATGAAAACCAATTGTCAACCAGATGTTGTTTCCTTCAGGCCCATCATCAACTTCTTCCTGCCTTTTCTCTTCTGCATCTATACTGATTTATTCCTCTGAACTGCCCTGCACAGAGCCCATCCAGCACAGGCGGGACAGCTGCCCAGAGACCACAGGCAGGTGCATGAGTGATGGGCAAACGTTCACAGTTCTATAATGTGACCTCTTAAAACGTCCTTCTGCAATCTGATGATCGGTCCTAGTGAGGGCATGTGCATGATAAAACCCTGCCATTCTGGGTGTACACTACCCCCTGCCCCCATCAAAGAAGATGTCCTAGCCTGCAGCCGCACCCTCCTCCTTATGAAACCTTTCCATTTTGTACAACTCCTCGGAGCATCTCTATGCTTGCTAGGTGGGAAGCTGCTGGATTTGTGGACTGCTTCGTAGAGCGAATTAGATCTCGAAGGTTTTTCCACTGAATTTTGTTTTTTAATTTTTTTTTAATTGAGGTATAGTTGGCACACAAAGTTTTATTTGACATAATGATTCAGCAATTCCATACATCACGCAGTGCTCACCATGAATTCTGATTTTGAACATTGCCAATCAAGATGCCTACAGATCCATGGTCTGCGGTCACACGGTCTTATGGGGAGAAGGATCCTAGGCTACTTTTCACAGTGTTCATGTCCAGTGCGGCTGGTTTGAGATGAAGGACGCCTCCCAGGACACATGCTTTCTCCCAGCATGAGACAGAATCAGAGTCTGAGGCAGTGGGTGAAACTCATTGCCAGTGAGGAGGGGTGGCCTTGACAAATACAATTTGGTGGTATTTCATGAGCCATGGTGTAGCTTCTGGAGCCGTGTATGAAAGTCCTGCCATACAAGAACTCTCTCAGAGAGCTAAGCCTCTTGCTTTAGTTCCTTGGGGGGAAAGACGCAAGGTCCAGAACATTCGGTGCTATGATGGGGCAGGTGTTCGTGTTGTTCTCCTACCAGTGCTAGAGGCAGAGACTTGATTTGCCTGCATCCTCGCAGAGATAACCTCCACTCTTAGCATACTTTGTTTTATAGAGTTTTGTTGCACACATCTTCCTAGAGTGACATTCCAATACCACTCAAGACCTAAAAGATTCTTTATACCTCAATATAATGCGAGGCCCTTTATGCCAAGGGTGTGCATGCCTAAGGGGCTGCTTCCATCCCCGGAATCAGGAAGTATTCTAATCCCAAATCCAACTGTCATCTTACCTGCACAGAATTCTTTTAGAAATTTCAGGCTGTCAGTGTCTGGGTGGCTCAGTCAGCTAAGCATTCGACTTCAGCACAGGTCATGATCTCATGGTTTGTGCGTTTGAGCCCCGCATCAGGCTCTGAGATCACAATTTGGAGAGCTCCCTCTCTCTCTGTCTCTCTGTCTCTCTCCCTCTCTTTCTTTCTCTCAAAATAAATAAACAAACAAAAGAAACTCAAGCCTGGTGTTGGGGGGTGGGCACTGGTTGCCAACACACCCAAGACATTTGAATCAGAGTGGGGGTTTTCCACTGTCCTCTTGGAATACAAAACTCTTTTTTCTTGATGTTGTATTTATTTTTGAGAGAGTGTAATCAGGGGAGGGACAGAGAGAGATCCTTAGAGGATCTGAGGCAGACTCCTCACTGACAGCAGTGAGCCTGATGTGGAGCTCGAACTGACGAACCATGAGATCATGACCTGAGTTGCCATCCACGTGCACCCAGAACTCCTTAATATTTGCTGCATAGGTGGGCTCAGGCAATGCACAGAGCTCCCATTTATTATGGGCAATTCAGCAGGACAGAGGATGGGCTTGCTAGAGGTCATCTAAGAGCTGGTGGTTACAAAATCTCTATTTATGAATCACGTGCATTTTATTTACACTTTTAGGCACAGGTGATGGGACCGGGACATGTTGCTCCTACCTACTTTCCTCCTTGGAGTTTTACTGTGACCATGGTGCTTTGAACACAACATGGACATAAGCCCAAGCTTCACTTTTGGCCTCTTATTATTATCTTCTTCATTATATTACATTACGAAAGGTGAAACGAAATACTCACTTATGTCAACCGATTTTAAAATGGAGCTGGAGACCAGTAAGGAGATGGGCCTTATGCACATCCTTACCAGTAGAAGAACCGTGAATGTCTGAACTGGGCCAAACTGCAACTATTTCAAGGACTCAGCCCAAACACCTGCAACTTGCAGACACCCCACTTGGTGATCATTTTAGAAACCGATTGTGTTTACCAAGTTTAGTTTCCTGCCACCAACACCAACCTTGGCAATCAGAATTCCTTGTAAATGACATATTCAAGGGTTCTCTTTTGTCTTTAAAAACCTTTTACTTTTATTCCCTGGTTGGGAAGGGGAGGGTGGAGACAGTATTGTAGTTGCTGCCCAAATCTGTGTTTCCCAAACTGCAATTTTGACACCCCCCCAAATAAATAATTGTGTTTTTATTTTACTCTACCTCTTCTCTCAGTTGGCACAGTCCATTGCTAGGTAGCAATGCACAAATGCTTTCCTCACAGCTTCTAGGCGTCTTCAACATTTCAAGTAACTTAATTTTGATACAATTTGAAACCTGTGGGCGTGGTGGTGGGGGAATTCAAGCTTTCTGATAAATTCCTCAACTGAATTCATCAGTTCACTGAGATTTGACTGTTAACATTTGCTGCATTAACTTTATATTCTCTGTCTCTGTCCCTCTTTTTACAACAAATTGCACACATTTATTGTATACATCTTGATGAATTTGCTCATATGCACTCACCTGTGATACCATCACTATAACCAAGGTATTAAACTAAACATATTCACCACCTCGAGAAATGGACTTGTGTTCTCTTGTGCTTATTTATTTGGGGAGGAAGATGGAGAATGAGGTCTATCCTCCTAGAAGCAGAGGCATGGGAACAATGTCCGGGAGGGAAATGTGAATGAAGCGGAGAGGAAGCAATTGATGTGATTTTATGCTAATTATTCCTCTTCTCTTCCTTTCCCTCTCTGTGATCATTTCTTCATTGTCTTCAAAGATTCCCAGCACCTTCTTTTTATCTTAATCAGGCTGCTTGGTGTAGCTGCTCTCCTGATTTCTTAAAGAACCACCTCTTTATTTATTCCACATGTTTTTTTCACCTTCCATTTTATCAGCCTCTTCTATTGGCTGGCTTTCATTAGGTTTATTTTGTTGTGTGATTGTGTTTTCTCATTACCGTTATGCCCAGATTACGGGGTCCCCAAAAACCAAGACCACCAGGGAGTCTGAATCATGTATGGAAAAGCAAAGGGCATTTATTTAGGCTTATGCTGGGTCTCTCAGACCTCACCAACGCAGTGGATCTGTGCTGAGAGCCCCGTTCATCAGTCAGGCAGGGTTTTTATTACAGTAGGGGTGAGGGATGGGGTGAAGGGTGGAGCGAGGGGCAGGAATTACAACAGGATAGGACAGCGCAGCAGCAGAGGTTGGTGCGGTGTGGGGTGACTGGCTAATTTAAAACTAAGCGGGCTCACTAAACAGTGGGAACATCAGGCGTCTTATGATTGGCCCGGGCTAGGGGTGGTGCTCGCTCAGGCAATAGGTGGGTGTGGGTAGTTTTTCTTTCTGCTGCTGCTAAGTCACTCCTGGGAAAAAGTAACTTAGGCCTTCTAGTTTTTGAGGCTTATTTGAATCCTGCCATGGCATCAGTTTGGCTCTTCAGTTACAGGTATAAATAAATACATACATACAAGAATGTGTGTGTTGATCCAGTGTATTTACAAAATGTATATCCAAATTGCATTGAATTATCTGCCACTTTTGTCTGTGTATCCCCAGTCTTCCACCTTCTCTCCCACTGCCCTCCTCCACTCCTTTCTCCTTTTTTTTTTTTTTTTTTTTTTTTTGCCCAGAAAGAACACTGGCAGATTCCTACCTGTCATCAGGAAGGTAATGATAATCAGATCAACTCTGTGGCATTTGTGGTTGTTAAGAAGAGTTGCAAGTCAGTCAGATTTCCCCTTGGACTCATGATTAAATGTAATTGTTCATGTATCCATCTATTCTATCTATAGGAATTGAGTGCCTAGTCTTGGTCAGGTACCGTTATTTTGATCGGAGAAAGAACACATCCTTCCCTTGAGGCCCTTCTATTCTGTTGATGAAACCAATCCTAAGTAGTGATGTAGACTCTATAGGGCTTAGGAACAAATTCAGTACATGACCTGTAACACCAGTGGGCAGAAAATGGTACAAGTTTTCTGAAAGGCATGGAAGAAGACTTACTGGAAAGAGTCCCAAGTGCCCAGGAGATGGAGGTCCTTCCTGAAAGATGCTTAATACTAAGAACCTGCTATGCCCAAGGACTGGGCTGGACTCAGGGCAGGACATGAGTCCATAAGTGATGTCTGGGAGTCTCATCCAATTCAGTATTCCAGAGTTTTCTCCTCTTCTTCTTGTTTTTTTAAAGAAATTTTTTTAATGTTTTATTTTATTTTTGATACAGAGAGAGACAGAGCATGAGAGGGGGAGGGGCAGAAAGAGAAGGAGACACAGGACTGGAAGCAGCTCCAGGCTCTGAGCTAGCTGTCAGCAGAGAGCCCAACGCGGGGCTCGAACCCACGAACGTGAGATTCTGACCTGAGCCGAAGTCGGAGGCCTAACCAACTGAGCCACCCAGGCGCCCCTTCTCCTCTTCTTCTACCTACACCCTCTCTCAGGTTGTCCTCCACTGGACGAACCAGAGTCTGAAACCAGAACATGCAATAGGCATGGCCCACAGCCAGAAGGCACCTGAGCCATTTTCTAGGGTGCTCTCTATACTACAACCTGGACACCGCCAAACATCTTCCTTGGAATCACATATTTATTTTTTTAATTTTTTAACGTGTATTTCTTACTGATACAGAGAGAAACAGAGCATGAGCAGGGAAGGGGCAGAGAGAGAGGGAGGCACAGAATCTGAAGCAGGCTCCAGGCTCTGTGCTGTCTGCACAGAGCTCAATGCGGGGCTCGAACCCACGAACCATGAGATCATGACCTGAGCTGAAGTTGGACGCTTAGCCAACTGAGCCACCCAGGCGCCCCTGGAATTACTTATGAGCACAAGGATTTTCCAGGAAAATCTTAGTGAAAACTCTGTAACTCAGAAGAACTAAATCAATGTCTGAATTCAATCCAACTCAAAGTGACTGGATAACAGCATTTATTATATTCTGGAGCTTAAGGCAATGATTCTGAAACTCATTTGAAAGAACAGCCAGGGATTTTCAAGTGCTTGGCCAACTGCGGCTTTTCCAGTCTTTAGAATACTTTCAAGACACAACAAACAAAACATCGTGTTACTGGTACACCAGACAAAGCAGAACTGAGTTTGCAGTCAGAGCCAAAGCAGCACACAAGGTTCTACAGAATTAAGATGGGACTTTAAAGCAGTGGGCAAGGTTAGGATTATTCTAGAAACGGTGTCAGATAACTCTCTTCATTAACACGAGTGTCCAGTGGAAACTAATATAATGCTATTATGCTAACTAACTGGAACTAAAATTAAAAAAATAAAATGCGTATCTAGTGTGTGCATCGAGGATTTAAATGCAAAACAATGCAATTATAAAAATGACATAAGCGATTAAAAAAATTTTAAGTGGCAAAGTCAAAGAATGAGAGAACCTTGAAAGCAATAGACAAAACGTCTGATTCAGCAACAAAAATAAAATGAAAAAAAAATTTACTCCTGATACTTAAGGCTTACAAATCACTGCAAACCCACCTGTAGCGATCTAGGCCAAGGGGACGATGATGCTGGGGCCTAGAATTGGATCCAAGGATACTCACAGTGGTTACAACTTAGTTTTATTGGGAGCAGAAGGGAATTGGCTAAAATATTAAGAGGTGAGGGCAGAAGTTTCTGGAGCTCCAAGTGCCCCTCGTTTGGTCAAGTCACCTGGCAGGTTAATCGGGGGGATGGTGGGTGGGTGAGGTAAGGTGGGGCAAGAGCACAGGTGGAACCACCCAGCCCATCCCACTGAGGCTCAGAGCCTTTGAATAAGCCAGGTGCGCATCAAGGTCGGCCTCATTTGCGCCAGGAGGGAGGCGGTGCCGGAAGGGCCTGGGCGGGCCGGGTTGAAATAGAAATAAGGGTGGGTGCCGGCCGGTACCTGCTTGGCCGACTGTGGGAGCGTCCCGCAAGGCGGCCCGGCTGGTCCGGCCTCCCCTCGGTGACCGCGGCGACGTACAGGGCGAGTCCCGGGAAAGGCGGGCCCGTTCGGAGAGGCGCTTGGCGCTCTGAGCCCGCGGATGTCGGCGCTCAGGCGCTGCGCAGCTGGAGGAGAGGACCCCCGGCTACCGGGCGTGGAAGAAGGCAGCTAACACCCCACTCTCCGCCTAACTCCTGAGGAGGAAAGAAGGTGATTGTGTCCGTGCGGTGGGGGTCGGGGGCGGCAGCCCCGGCTCCGCGCGTCTGTGTGCGGCGGGGCGTGAACTCCGTGCGCACCTGACTCCTACAAGCAAGCAGGGGGACCCGTCGTGACCTGTCGCTTTGTGTGGGCGAGAAGCATCATACTCAATAATTTTCTGCAAATTTCCAAGAACATTTTTACGAGGTTCCCTTTTACCACAGGAGCCTTCTCCGACAACTTCGCAGTTACCGGTCTTTTCGGTGTGATTGGAAAGCACGTGTAGATAGGAACGGGCTGTCTTCTTCAAAGTCCTAGTTTGTAGGAGGTTACCTGGCAGCTAGGTAGAGAAATCTAACGTAACCGTGCCTTCTTCCAGGGCCAATCCCTTCCGGGGTCCTCACCTTCAGACAGCAATGTCAGGGCGGGCCAGGACCCGAGCCCGAGGCAGAGCGCGTGGTCGGGCACCCTCCCAACCCGCGCCACCTGGCGCCGCCCCCGAGCCACCGGGAGTCGCCGTGCCTGAGCCACCGGGAGCCGCCTCTGCAGTGAGTTCAACCCTGTTCAGTCTCCTTTGGGCAAAGGATGCTTTATCTTCCTCTACCGCTTCCCTCTCACTGTGCAAATACATTACTTTCAACCCAAGCTGATGGAAAGGTTTCTAAAGCTCTTGGCCCTAGCCAATGACTCCTCTTTGAAAGTGACTTCAAAATAGGCAACTAACACCCCACAGCTCCTAATTAGCCCTCCCAGACATGTCCGGCTGGCTTCTTTTGAAGAAGCCCCATTCTGCCAGTTGCTCAGGCTAAAGTCTTTGGATCCGCCCTACACTCCCCTCTTTACCCCAAATCCTTCCTTCACACCAACAACCAGGAAACACTGTCATCTCCCAATTCTCGAAAGAGTATTCGGTAACTGACAATGTGTCACCACCTCTGTTACTACCTTTTAGTCCCAGCCACCAGCGACCCTTGCTGCACATGGCAAGTGGTCTCCCAACCGGTCTTTCCCTCTGCCTGTTTCCCGGCACAGAACCAGATAAATCGGTTCACACAGTTCCTCTGCTCAGTGCCATTAAGGGCCTCATTTTCTCAGTCAGGCACATTCTTTTTTTTTTTTTTTAATAGCTTATTGTCAAATTGGTTTCCATACAACACCCAGTGCTCTTCCCCACAAGTGCCCTCCACCATCACCACCACCTCTTTCCTCCCTCCCCCTTCCCCTTCAACTCTCAGTTCATTTTCAGCATTCAATAGTCTCTCAGGTTTTGAGTCCCTCTCTCTCCCCAACTCTCTTTCCCTCTTCCCCTCCCCCTGGTCCTCCATTAGGTTTCTCCTGGTCTCCTGTTAGACCTATGAGTGCAAACATATGGTATCTGTCCTTCTCTGCCAGTCAGGCACATGCTTTAAGATGGGCTCCCTCCTGGGATACACCAGAGGCGCAGTTGGTTAAGCCTAGGCTCAGGTCATGATCTCATGGTTTGTTTGTCTGAGCCCCAAGTCTGCTTTGGATCCTCTGTCTCCCTTTCTCTGCCCCCCCCCGCCCCCACTTATGCTCCCCCCCCTCAAAAACAAACACTAACAAAAATGGTCTCTCTCCCACCCCCTCTCTGACTTCTGCTTCTCTACCTGGTGCTCACCCTGCTCCAGCCACAGCGGCTACCTTGTTCTTTCTTGAACGTTTCTACCTGAGAAGATTGGCTCTTTCCTCTACCTCTGGCTTGTATGACCTTGTGACTCACTCTCCTCTTTCAAGTCATGATTCGGTGGCAACTTGTCACTGAGGCTCTGCCTTGTCCCCCATTAATCCCACCAGCCCCCTCACACCCCACCTTCCAGTAACACCCAGTTTTCTGTACTTTGCTTTGTTCTACATTTCATTTCCTTAGCAATTAACACCCTAACCTGTTGAAATCCTTACTTTTATTTTCTGTCACTGGCCTGTGAGCCATTACAAGGGAACGTGCTTCAGCCCTGATCGTGCCTGGCATGTAGCAGGCAAGCCGTTTTTGGAGGATGAAGAAACACCGTTGCTATTGCTCTTTGTTTCTGTCTCCTAAAACATGCAGACCCAACAAATTCCGCCTAGCCTCCAGCCGCTGCAAGCAGAAAGTCTCGTGGTCAGGCGCCCAAAACGAAGACGACCAAAAAGAACACCTCAGCCTTCAGGTAAAAGAAGGAGAAGGATATGAGGGATGTTTCAAAATGAGGGTGCACCGCAGTGATAAAACTCGAGGCGGAGGCCTCAGGATGCTCATGAGGTTTGGCGGGATGCGAAGAGCGTACAGCTTGCAATGATTTTGATTTCTGCAATGGATCGTCTGTCCGTGTTTATTCCTCCTCTATTTTAACGTTTATGGAAAAGAAACGGAGACTATTATCACTCAGACTAGTCAACTGTTCAAAAGAATTGCTTTTCAGACGTAGACAGTGCATTTGTATACAGTCACTCCAAGTTAACTAAGAAACCTAGAAACATTACTGTAAATCACAGCATGGAATGGTTCGGCAGCTCCTTGGGCATCTCGGCATTTACCTGCCTTGTGTTTTCACAGGTGAAAGGTTAGTACGCTGGTGAGCATGTAGCCTAATACTGATTGCCAAGGATTTGGCTGATAGAATTGCATCTCAAAGCTGATTCTCTGGTTTGCCAATTCAGCTTTAAGTTTTTATTAATTACGGTGAGAATACTTCACATGAGGTCTACTTTGTAACATAGTTTTAAGTATACAAGACAGTAGTGTTTGCTGTAGGCACAATGTTCTATGGCAGTTATCGAGAACTTGCGTAAGGGAACTTTTCCACCTGTTGATTAGCAACTCCCCATCCCTCCCCTCCCCTCCCGCTAGGAACTGCACCCTTCTACTCTCTGCTTCTGTGACTTTGACTATTTTATGTGTCTCCTATTAGTGGAATTATGCAGAATCTGTCCCGTTTTAGGACTGACTTATTTCACGTAGCATGGTGTCCTCAAGATCATGTCTCCTATTGCAGGATTCCCTTCCTTTTTTAAGGCTGAAGGATATTCCTTCGTGTGTATATACCATATTAACTTTATCCGTCCATTCATTGGTGGACCTTTGGGTTGTTTCCAGGGCTTGGCTATTTTTAATAGGGCTGCAGCAAACACAGCTCTTCAAGATTCTAGTTTCTATTTTTGAAAGACTCCTCCAGATGTGGGGCTGCTGGATGGGTGGTTGTACGGTTAAGTGTTGGGGAATCGCCGTACTGTTTTCCATAGCAGCTGTGCCGCTTTGTATTCTAAGAGGGTTCGGACTTCTCCACATCGTCACTAACACATGCTGTCTTTTTTTTTTTTTTTTTTTTTTTTTTTTTTTTTTTTT
>NC_043713.1:63718258-63720115 GCF_006229205.1 Suricata suricatta | reverse complement strand
GGGCACCCTCCTACACTGTTGGTGGGAATGTAAACTGGTGCAGCCGCTCTGGAAAACAGTGTGGAGGTTCCTCAAAAAACTATCCATAGAACTCCCTTATGACCCAGCAATAGTATTGCTGGGGATTTACCCAGAAGTGCTGATGCATAGGAGCACATGTACCCCCAATGTTCATAGTGGCACTTTCTACAATAGCCAAATCATGGAAAGAGCCTAAATGTCCATCACCTGATGAGTGGATCAAGAAGATGTGGTATATATATACAATGGAGTATTACATGGCAATGAGAAAGAATGAAATCTGGCCATTTGTAGCAAAGTGGATGGACCTCGAGGGTGTCATGCTAAGTGAAATAAGTCAGGCAGAGAAGGACAGATACCATATGTTTGCACTCATAGGTCTAACTGGAGAACAGGAGAAACCTAATGGAGGACCTGGGGGAGGGGAAGAGGGCAAGAGAGTTGGGGAGAGAGAGGGACGCAAATCTTGAGAGACTCCTGAATGCGTAAAACGAACTGAGGCTTGAAGGGGAAGGGGGAGGGGAGAGAAGAGGTGGTGGTGATGGAGGAGGGCCCTTGTGGGGAAGAGCACTGGGTGTTGTATGGAAACCAATTTGACAATAAACTGTTTAAAAAAGTATTTTAAAAAATCCATGAAACGGCTTTTGATGAACCGATTGATTTTTTTTAAACAGCAAACGGGAAAGGCTCTCACGCTATTTATATCACATTGTAATTTTCATCTGATTTAACTATTTTCACAAGGTCAATATTTGGAGGATAGTGCAAGGGTATCTTTCAAATATTATGAAAGAAACCTCCATAAATGAGTAATACACTCCATGCTTTGGGTGGCAACAACTGGTTTTCTTCCAAATGTTACTTCTGGAAGCTCTTACTCCCAGCTTATGATGATCTTAGAAAACGGAGTCTGAATTTCTATAGTAGAAAAACTTATTTTACACACGAACTTCTAACTGATTTTTATCAAACTCTCAACTAATTCGCGACACATTCAGCAATCAAACTTCTATTCAAATTTCAGGGAAAGAAAACAGCAGGCATCATTCATTAGTACTTGCCACATACGGCGTACCTTACGTCAAATATTAATAACCCCTTAGATGTGACACACATGACAAGACAGGTATCTTCATATTGTGTATTCGTGTTTATAACTGTCTTATGGAGTCTGGATTTTGTCTCAGTTTATAATAAAGTATTTACAACACGGGATACTGAAAGTAGAGGCAACAGGAGTCAAAATAGACAAGTGGGAATTCAAGCTGAAAAGTTCTGTACATCAAATGAATCAATCAACAGAATGAAAGGCAACTTAAGGAATGGGAGAAAATATTTGCAAACCATGTATCTGATAAGGGGTTGATGTTCAAAAAATATAAGGGACTCCTGCAACTCAATAGGCAAAAAGCCTAATAAGCCAATTTTTTTTTGAATGGGGAAAGCACCTGAATGGACATCTCTCCAACGGTGATGTATAAATGGCAAACAGACATATGAAAAGATACTCAAGGTCACTCAGAGAAAGGCAAATCAAAAACACCATGAACTATCACCTCCCATCTATAAGTATGGCTATTACACACACACACACACACACACACACACACACATCCTCCCACCACCTCCCTCTCCTGAAAAAAAAAAAAAAAAAAAAAAAAAAAAAAAAAAAAAGACAGCATGTGTTAGTGACGATGTGGAGAAGTCCGAACCCTCTTAGAATACAAAGCGGCACAGCTGCTATGGAAAACAGTACGGCGATTCCCCAACACTTAACCGTACAACCACCCATCCAGCAGCCCCACATCTGGAGGAGTCTTTCAAAAATAGAAACTA
>NC_043713.1:63698668-63718158 GCF_006229205.1 Suricata suricatta | reverse complement strand
ACTGTTTTCCAGAGCGGCTGCACCAGTTTACATTCCCACCAACAGTGTAGGAGGGTGCCCGTCTCTCCACACCCTCACCAGCATCTATAGTCTCTTGGTTTGTTCATTTTAGCCACTCTGACTGGCGTGAGGTGGTATCTCAGTGTGGTTTTGATTTGTGTTTCCCTGATGATGAGTGATGTTGAGCATCGTTTTATGTGTCTGTAGGCCATCTGGATGTCCTCTCTGGAGAAGTGTCTGTTCATGTCTTCTGCCCATTTCTTCACTGGGTTATTTGTTTTGTGGGTGTGGAGTTTGGTGAGTTCCTTGTACATTTTCGATATTAGCCCTTTATCTGATATGTCATTTGCAACTGTCTTTTCCCATTCTGTCGGTTGCCTATTAGTTTTCTTGATTGTTTCCTTTTCAGTCAGGAGCTTTTTATCTTGATGAGGTCCCAAGAGTCATGGATCAGGAGAATAAACCTTGTGAAAATGTCATTACGAAAATACTTTTTTTAGTTTGTTTAGAGAGACAGAGCAAGAGCAGGGGTGGGGTAGAGAGAATCCCAAGTGGATTCCGTGCTGTCAGCACAGAACCCTGATGCAGGGCTTGAACTCAGGAACTGAAATTTACAACCTGAGCTGAAAGCAAGAGTCCTGATCTTAACCCATTCCTGAGGAGCCACTCAAACACCTCTGTTGGATTTTTTTTTTTTTTTTAAGGACTCTTCATTCAGTTAGCATTTTCGGATGCCCACTAGAGGGCACTGTGGTATCAGGTGATTAGCCTATAAAGAAGACAGAGCAGGGACCAAGTTTCTGATTTGAAGAAGCTTGCACTCTGAACAAACATCAGATGAGACAAGATAAATATCCTAGCAGCAATGAATGTGGTGCTAGGGTAGCCACGGACATGGAATGGGGTCTTGTTGGGAAAGGCTTCTGGGTAACATTCTCTCTGTTCTGATGATCCATTACTGAAATCCTGGGTTTGGAACTTTTGACAATCCTCTTTTCAAACCTCCAACGACCTCAAATTAACTTTTACTTAAACATTGCCCTTTGTTTCCATTTCTGTTTTTTATCATATAAAATTCATGGCTTTCTCATTTCTTTCTGCGTAGAGGAACTTCAGCTGGGGGCTGGATTGCAGGCAATGTCGCTGAAGGGGAAAAGGGGCCTTGGAGCCATTTTTCAAGACCAGGTGGTGAATACCCGACAGTACTTAGATCACGTGAGAGACTCCACGACAGGTAGGCTGGCCTTGAACCCCCCCCCCCCCCCCCCCCGTGTCAGGAGAGTGTTTGTGTTGATCTTGTCCAGAGGTTCGTTTGTGTTCGAGAGTCTAACAAGCTTCACCCCCTCATGTGAGTGGAGGCGCCCACCTATTTTCTCCTGTTGTAATAACATCCCCCTTTCAGAAATAAAGACCTATTTTAGAGACCTGGCTGTACTCTCCCCATTTTTCTGTTCCTTTTATAGCAACTTAGATCAAGTGACCCAGGTCTTTGGTTGTGCTGAGTCCTTTTTTTTTTTTTTTTTTTTTTTTTTTAATGCTAAAGATTTTTACGAACAGCGGCCCCCCCTCCTCACTTCCCTTTTGGAAGCTTTGCGTTAAAAAAGGTTTTCTTTTGATCTCTTATTATTGTTAAATATTTTAATCTTCTATTTTAACTGTAATGGTATGCTTGTGTGAGGATTCCTCTCAATGGATGGTACATGTTCTGGGCATCAAGTGTTTGTAAATGTTCATGTTATTGGTGGCTAATGTCTTTTGTTAAAGCTAACTTTGGCTCTCAAGATCATGGTGTCTACGTTGTTGTGGGTGAAATTGGTCAACTTGTCTCATTATTGACATGTGACTTGGTTTTTGCAGGCACGCAGGGTAGAGTGGTAAAGCTATTCACCAACCATTTCCGAGTGACCTCTCGCCCTGAACTCATCACGTATAAGTACAACATTGATTACATGCCAGAGGTTGAAGATGGAAAAGTTCGTACAGAATTGCTTTGCCAGCATAAACAGATAATTGGAGAATGTCACATATTTGATGGGAACTCGTTATTACTACCTCATAGACTACGAAATCAGGTTCAGTATTATCCTTGGACATTTTCTTTTAAGTTTATTTACCTATTTTGAGAGAGAGAAGGGGTGTGCAGGGGAGGGGCAGAGTGAGGGAGACAGAGGATCCCAAGCAGGCTCTGCACGGACTGCAGAGCCACAGGGCTCAAACCAGAAACTGCGAGATCCTGACCTAAGCTGAAGTCAAGAGTCAGGCGCTTAACCAACTGAGCCATGCATGCACTCCTGTTAGTGGACATTTTCTTGACCTTCGTTCTTTATGTCTCTCGCGTTCTACCTGTGTTCTAGAAAACATACCATTACGGAGACCTCTTGAAGATCTCTTGCCCATAGGACTCGTAACAAAACCCGTATGCCATGTTTGGTTATCACTGATGTTCCCTCATGCCTCGTTTCAGTAGTTAAAATGAATTTAAGAATAATATATATATATTTACCTTTTCAATGGAAATAGGGCTCAAATGCTGATGAAGTATTGAATAAGTTAGTTTTTATTTCTTGTTCCAGAACTTTGGGGGGGGGGGAACTAGAAGGACTTAAATATTTTATTCAATTTCATTTCCTTAATTTGATTTTTTTTTTTGAGTGTGAGCAATTGGGAGAGGGGCAGAGAGAGAATCCTAAGCAGCTTCCATGCTCAGCACAGAGTCTGAGGTGGGGCTCAAACTCTGTAACTGTGAGGTCATAACCTGAGCCAAAATCAAGAGCCAGAGGCTCAACTGACTGAGCCTCCCAGGTGCCTCTCTTCAATAAACTTTTTATATGGTTATTTTTTGAGAAAGAGAGAGAGTGTGTGAGCAGGGAAGGGGCAGAGAAAGAGAGAGACACCAGAATCCCGAAGCTGGCTCTAGGCTCTGAACTGTCGGCACAAATCCTGATCCTACAAGTCGTGAGGTCATGACCTGAGCTGAAGTCGGACACTTAACTGACTGAGCCATCCAGGTGTCCCACTTCAATAAACTTCTATATTAATTTTCCAAATGAATAATTAACAGGGGCTAGACTAAGTTTAATTTAAAAATGTCATTGTAAATATTTAATTCTGACTCCTCATTTTGGTCTCCCAAATCCTGTTTCTACCTGCATGTGTCTCTGGAGACTAAGAGTGCTCCGGCCGGACACCCACGTGACCTGGTGACTTGTGTGTGGTCCAGTAACGAGCCTACTCTCCTTGGAAGGAGCACTAGGCCTTGTCTGTTTTTTCTTCACCTCAGAAAACCGAACTGGTCAGCCGGTGGGACAGCCAGATTGTGAAGATCACCATTGAATTCTGCAGTGAACTCAGGCCCACCGCAGTGGACTGCTTACGTTACTACAACATTCTCTTTAGAAAGTGTGTTCGTAAGCTGTAGCTTCCTCGAGATGTGGTTGCATGTGAGTGTGTCAGTGGCACTGCACATAGATGTTTGGTTCTAGAGTTTTGTGTTCTCGAAGCCTCCTGTGCTGGGAAGGCAAAGGCTCTTTGACATGAAATGGCACTTGACCCTCACCCAGACGTGTTTGAGTTCTGTGGCTCCTTGTTAGTACTTTCCCCGCCGGCCCCTATGTCCCAAGCCTGCTCCCTGCCTAGGGAGAGCCAGATGTCCACCGCGCACAGCTGCGCCTCGTTCTCCCTGAAGTAAATACACATTTGTTTTCTGTTCTAAACTCACGGTGATGGCACAAATATTCAGAATTAAAATTGGAGGCACATAGTCTTCACAGAGTTTTCGGTTCATTTCTGGGCATGAAGGACATTCTAATGACCTTCCTGTGGCCCTTTCTTGTATATTATGGACAGGAGGGGAAAATGGAGGTTCAAGGGGCCATTGTGTCTACCTCACAGTGTCATTTACCTGTGTCAGGCACTATCTGTTAATTGTTTGCAAAACAAAGTCACTGATGGATTTCTTTCCCCAGTGCGACCCCGTGTATGTTACTAAATGCTTAATAATACTCACTGCAGTTTCAACGAAATCTGTTCTTCCAATTTCTAGAATTTTGAGGATGATGGATTTGACGCAAGTTGGTCGCAACTATTACAACGAGAATGAGGCCACCGAGTTCTTCAATCATAAGTATACAGTGGAAAGTTTTCACGTCCTACAGACCTAACCATAGCGGCTTTAAAGTTCCTGTCACTTGAAGCAGTAGGATTTATAAGTGATGGTCTTTTCGATGGTACCCACTGGCCATGAATGATTCAGTTACACTTTAGTGTATATTTGAAACAAAGACAAAAGTCCTAGAGTGACAGGCATAAACCTTGAGATAGTCAGTAGTTATATAAACCTTGTAAGGAGTCTAAATAATCCTCTAAAACCTGGGTAACAAACTTCTCTCAAATACTTTGAATCATAGTAATTGCATCTACATGTACATATATGTGTACAATGCATATGTTCATAATTTCACACCTATATCCTATATATTCTCACACACACACACACACACACACACACATACATATATATATACACGTGGATATAGGCATGTGAGCCTGTGGTTGGTAATAAAATGGTTTAATGAAGATAGTATATCCATTTTAACTAGCACATCAGGTAAATCTCTATTGGAAAGGTCCTTTTATTTTTAATCTTTTTTTTAATGTTTTATTTGTTTTTTGAGACAGAGACAGAACATGAGCGGGGAGGGGCAGAGAGAGAGGGAGACACAGAATCCGAAGCAGGCTCCAGGCTCTGAGCTGTCAGCACAGAGCCTGACATGGGGCTCGAAACCATGAACGTGAGATCATGACCTGAGCCGAAGTCAGAGGCTTAACCGACTGAACCACCCAGGAGCCCCGGAAAGGTCCTTCAAAAGACTAATTCTTACTAAACATGAGAAACTGAAACTGCTTGACTCCTCAGCACCAAGTTTAGACCCCAAGTTTCAACCCTGGGACACTTGCTTTTTTGTTCAAAGCTTGGATTTGACCCTTGTGTCTACCATATTCTGTTTGCAGTCTGGAAATCTGGCCTGGATATGTCACTTCTATTCTTGAGTATGAAACCAGCATTACCCTCTGTGCTGATGTGAACCATAAACTGCTCCGAATGCAAACTGCTTATGATCTAATAACGCATGTTGATAGCAAATCCCGAAGAAAAGATGCTGCGGAAATTACTAAAGAATTAGTTGGACAAATTGTTTTTACAAAGTAAGTCTGCTTTTTCTGTTTTTTAACCTTTTAATGTTGATTTTGGAGGAGGGGGGCAGAGGGGCAGAAGAAGAGGGAAACACAGAATTCGAAGCAGGCTCCAGGCTCTGCACGGTCCGCACAGAGCCTGATGGAGGGCTTGAACCCACGAACCATGAGCTAGTGACCTGAGCTGAAGTCGGGTGCTTAGCCAACTGAGCCACCTAGGTGTCCTGTAAGTCTGTTTTTTGAAAACCTATCCAATCACTTTGAGAACGTTTATCTCCCCATAAGAGATGGCCCTATAGTTTTTGAATCACTAAATGTTAAAGTTCAGAAGCTGAAATAGCATGAAAATGGTAGAAAGCCATCCATGCTTTTCTCATCTGGCTATTTGGCACAAGAGAAGGATACGTTTCAGTTGTAGGCTTTGTTCTTGTGATTACTGATTCTGACTCAGTCGTCTGCTCGGAATCCTCTCACATGTAACAACTTATGCTGCTTCCAAATGTCTTCTTTCTTTTCTCTTGCCTTGTATCTAAAACTCGGAGCTTAATTATAATCCATTAGCAAGTTTCCCCTAAAAGGAAGTGTTTTACTTTTAATCTTCCTCTAGACTAGACATTTTAAGCTGAAGGGTGTCGATGTAAAGCTACTGGGCCAGCATCATCTTAGGAGTAAAGTTGAGGACTCCTGCTTCCCAATTTCTAAATTTAGTACAAAGCTCTAGTAATTAGGAGAGTGGGATTCTGGTATGAGGATAGACCTAAAAATCAATGGGCTAGAATTGAGAATCCTGGAGTTAACACTACATTTATAGGCTATGGATCTTCAAGAGTTTCAAGATGCTTACTTAGGGAAGGAATACCCTTTTCCACAAATATTGCTGGGGCCACTGGATATGCACCTGGCCCTTCCTCACAGAATATACAAAATTCACTCCAATTTAACCCCAAATTAACTCAAAATTGACCTAAATTAAGACTTAAAAGTATAAAATGCTTAGAAACCCTAGGAGTAAACTTTCTTGACTTTGGGTTAGGAAAAACCTTTTTAGATAAAATGCCAACAGAGAAGGGGTGATAAAAGGAAAATATAAAATGTACTTGACCAAATTAAAAACTCTCATTCTTCAAAGTAAAAGAAATGAAAAAAAGGGGACAGAATGAGAGAACAAGTGCAAATTTCATATCTCCTAAATAACTTGTACCTACATATGTAAGAAATGCTTAAAAATCAATAATTAAAAGACAATCTAAGTTCTACTTTTTTTTAACCCAACTTTCAAAAAATGGGCAAAGGTTCTGAATAGACAGGCTTCCAAAGGAAATATACAAATGACGAATAATGACATGAAAAGATACTCCATATTATTGGCCATCAGGGAAATGCCAAGTAAAACCACAGTGAAATGCCACTTCATTCTCCCTAAGATGGCTAAATTTAACAAAGCAGAGATTAAGTATTGGCAAGGATGTGAAAAAGTTGGAACCAAGCCTCAAACACTGTTGGTAGAAATGTAAAATGGTGTGGTCTCTTTGGAAAACAGTATGGCGTTTTCTCAATATGCTAAATATAGTGTTACCATAGGATCCAGCACGTCTATTCCTAGTTTTATACCCAAGAGAAATGAAAACTTAGGTCTACCAGAAGTGATACATGAATGTCCAAACCTCTTTATTCATTATAGCTCAAAGGTGTTAACTCAAATGTTCATCAACTGACAAATGGATAAATAAAAATGTAGATCTAGAAAACATTTGGTAAAAAAAGACTAATGAAGTACCAATACATGCGACAGTGTGGAGGAACCTTGAAGAATAGTAAGTTGAATGAAAGAAGGCTGTCCGGAAAGCTCACATATTACATCATCCAATTCACATGAAATAGGGCGGGTAGGCTAATGTATAAGATTTACGACTCTGAATATAGTAAAACCACTGGGTTGTACCCCTTACATAGGTGAATTGTATATTATATGAATTTAATAAACTAGATATATCTTGCAATTACTTGTAGGATTTAAAGCCTCTTCTTACATGACCCCATGCCATGAATATGTTAAGAATAATGCTGTTTGGATTCTTCCACAGGTATAACAACAGAACCTATCGAGTGGATGCTATTAATTGGGAGGAGACTCCCAGAAGTACATTTAAGAAATCGGGTGGTGAGGAAATCAGCTTTGTAGACTACTACAAGGAGGTATGTAATCTCCTTTCTTCCAATGTATTTAAATCTCATTTTTTTCCTTGTTATGTAGTTGAATATGTCTCACAATAATATATGTGTAATATATAGTCCTATATATTAGCTTATACATCCTAACTAATATATAATTATCTACTTATAGTCTATATCTATCTATCTAATCTATCTAATCTATCTAATCTATCTAATCTATCTAATCTATCTAATCTATCTAATCTATCTAATCTATCTAATCTATCTAATCTATCTAATCTATCTAATCTATCTATCTCTATTATAAGATTGCTCCTCAAAGGAATTGTAACTTGACAGCTCTATTCTCCATGCATTCGATGCCTCATACATAGGGCAATGTGACATAACTAGAATGGCTTCAATATGGCCTCTCCTGCGGTTCTTAGAAGTGGCTGTGGTAGTTTTTAATGTGTTGATGGATTATTCGGTAGAAGATAAAACATGGTAAGACTTTATATACGAACACTTTGTTTATATAGGAGTGTGGGCCCTAAAGAACTTGGTTCAAAAAGAAGGAAAAAAATGACCAATTACCATCTGAAAGGATGTCAGTTATGTGCTAAATCTCGTAACTCATGGATTCACCATCTTTGTTCACAAAGAAATATGTAAACTTAGCTTGTTGCACAAAGATACACTAGCTAACAAGATTAGTTTTCTAGCCTTGGCAGATGAGAGAAAGGAGTTACAGATATCTGTAGCAAATGGAAAGGACTTATAAATATATAATATATATTTAAACACCACTTGTATTTTTATACTGGAATCCAAAACATGCCTACTTGGAACCACGGAAGCTCAACAGCCCTCTGGCATCATCCCTTCCACGTGATTGTGCTATTACATTATCCTCACTTGTACTTCACACTTAGCTCTTGTTCATTTGGTCCGAAAAAGCATTTAATGAGTGCCCATTACACATCTTGGGTATACACTGGTAAGACCACTGAGTCCTCTGTTCTTAAGGAACTTGCCTTCTTATGGCAGGAAGGGACCACAAACAGGAACCCTGCTCTCAGATTGAGGGATCCATCCCGATAATTAAAATGAGAGGTATTCTGGACAGGGGGCCTCAAGAGTAGGTGGTCATGGAAAGCTCTGAGAAGCTGGTATGTGGATGTCTGAAAGGAGCAAGCTGTGTGCAGATCAGGGAGAAGAAGAAAGACCCCATTTTCCAGATGGTCAAGATGTATCCAGGCTAGATTATTCTGTGACAAGGCTAGATTATTCTGTGAGGAAGTACACATGATTGTGGGTAGGACATTTTTGGGTTATAGGATATGAAATCCGAGGATGAGGTGGGGGTTACGTTGTATAAAGTTCTGTCCACTGAGGCAAATCAGATTTTATTGTCAAGTGTCATTATACAGATGGATGAATTAGATGTAATTAGATATACATCTGTAAAATCTATAAGGAATGGGCTGTATGTGGGTAAAAAGGGAGGCAGGGACACCAGTGAGGAGGTGGCTAAGTCACTTTAGGTCCATGATAATGGTGACCGGAATTAGGGTGGGAGAGGTAGGAAGGAAGTGGATGCCAGTGTCCTTTCCTGCAGTGGGGGAGTCGGTGTGAGGAGAGTGGGGATTATTGGGTTGATCTAGGCTCTGATGGAGGTGGCAAATGGAGCTATGAGGCTGATATTTGCTTGTTCATTCTCCAAATTTGACCTCAAAGGGCACTGATGGAGAAGAGCCATGCTGGCTATTCTGAGAACATCTGCCCGTCACCAACCTGCAATCTCAGGCCTCTGTGGGGGCCCCTGTTCTGTTGTGCCCTTGCATGTCATAGAATCTATCCCAATTTGTAATTCTGTATCTGGGTGGTTATTTTAGGCATCTCTACCCTCCCCTAGACAGAGTTCCACCAGGGCAGGACAATGTTGGTTTTGTTCCTTGTAAATATCTCTTCTACTTTATACCACGATGAGCACATAGTAGAAGTTCAAATATATATAGGTTGTAATCGTTAATTCACACACTCTGACATCACAGAGCAGTGGGTTTGGGAAAATCTGAGAGAGATGCTTTGTCACATGAAGGTAAAGTACCTTCTTGACTCAAGTCGATAGACAGGAGCCTTGGATGTAAAAGAAACATAAGATTGTGGTTTCAGCAGGCTTATCTGAGGAAAAAAAAAAACCCAGAGGGGCTGAAAAAATTGAAATGACTTGGGCCATCTTGGAATGCCCTGGTGGGAACTCAGTCTAATAGCAGATGGCAGTGTAGTTGTCATGAGATCTAGAAAAATCCTGGAATCCATAGATGAGCCTGGCCTTCAAAAAGGATTTCATAATAATGCAAAGAAGGACCACAGAACCCCTCTTTAGGGGCAGAAGTTGATGGGGGAGGAGATGCTTCTAGGAGGTTGCATGACAGCTGTGGAAAATGAGAGATGTGTTTCCCAAAGTTTCCGACAGGAAGAATAGCTCATGCAAAGGCTTTTATAAATGAGGCCCTACAATGATGCCAGGATTCTACACGCATGTACATGCCTGCACAAGCTCTGGCCTTAAGACTCTAGAACCAGGGAAATGGGGATGAATCCCAGCTGTCTTTCCAATAACTAAAGACCACTTTAAGGGTGAAAAACCTATATAGAGTCTGCAACGAGACCATGAGAACTAAAAGTAATAGTTCAGCTTAAGAGCAAAACAGACAGGAGCCCGGATTTGACGTCTTGTCTCGGGTGGGAACTCCTTTGACGTTCTCAGGGTGTTTGGCAGGTAATACCAGAATTCACGTGGCTAATTGATTACTGATGATGATCTCGCTGATGGGCCTGGAAGGATCTATGAAGAATCATCGCTTTGTGTTGGAGAGTAAAGGCACTTGGTGGTCCAGAAATTGCAGCCCAGGGGTAGGCTGTCTTAGCAAATAGCTCTTCCTCCTGGAAGCAGGGACTGAGAGTTTCGGGGAAAGGACGCAGGAGTCCTATTCCGAATAGATGTGGAATTGCAACTCTAAACAGTTGACTGGGTTTGTTGCCCCACGCCCCACCCCTGTTAGTTGGAGAATCCTCTTGAAAGTTATCCATTATGTTTTAGGAATTTTTAAGACCATACCGTAGTCAGAAATCCAGATGCTAGGAGTCTGTCATGTGTCTATGTATATGTAGTGAAAGGATTGTCTGATGACCCCAATATAGTGTCTGAGAATCGTGCCTTCCTTGGCCACGTGTGACAGAGGAAAAAAAGAGGCCATCTGTGGGACATTTGAACTAAGAATATAACGAGTATCTTTAATGCATTCTTAAACCTGGGCAAACCATATCTATACCAGCACACCCTAAGGCCTGCTGGTGAATCCCAAACGCACTTCTGTGCCTATTTATGTGACTGCTAAGGCTTCGCTGATAGTTACACCAGTGTCCTTTCTTGTTTCTGTTGAACAGCAATATGATCTACTGGTCACTGACCTAACTCAGCCACTTTTGGTCAGCAAAGGCAAGTGGAAAAAGAGCCAACAGGACACGCCCCATGAGCCTATAATGCTGGTTCCTCAGCTGTGCAACCTGACAGGTACTACAGATTTACGCAGTCTTCAGAGAAGACCACCCCTTCCAAGCCCCCAATGTTATGATGGAGAAGTGCCGGCTTTTCATAATACTCCGTAGGACCCAGAGCTGCATTCTCTCTGCCGGTTCTTCCTCTTCCAGATAACAGCCGTCAAGGCTTCTCTCGTGTAAATCTATTCTTGCTGGTTGAGCTAGATCTTTTCAATTTTTTTGTAAAGGTCTAACAGACAAAATGCGTAAAAACTACAGAGTGATGAGAGACTTGGCTATGCACACAAGGTTGGATCCAGAAAAACGGCACCATGAATTACAAAGATTCATGAATATTGTACAAAGGTAAGTGTTGTTTTTCTCTGTGTGTGTGTGTGTGTGTGTGTGTGTGTGTGTGTGTGTGTGTGTATGCATGCCCTGAAGTTGAGACTGCATAGAACCCTTAGCATCTCAGATTCGCCAATGAAAAAGTGACAGTTGGGAGGAGAAGGATATCTTGGCAAGAACCACTCTATTATTTTTTTTTTCCTGACAATGCAAAGTTAGGGGAAGTTGGGGCGGGGGGGGGGTGTGGGGAGAATGATAGAAAGATCCTAAGACCCTGCACAAATGTGAGAGCGGAGACATCGTGGTTTCAGGGTACCAGGGACCTTCTTTATACCACGTCAGCACAGAGGACAAATAGAAGGCATCTTTAGATTAGAGAAGAATTTTATAAATGGATCCTCGCATTTGCTTATTTCGTTTGATTGATCTTGTGGAAATTTTAACTTTCAGACATAGCACTGCACAAAGGGAACTTCAACTCTGGGATTTGCGATTTGATCCCAACTTCTTGTCCTTTTCAGGAAGAATTCTGAAAGAAGTAAGAATTCTTCAAGGATGCAGAGCGGTAAGACTATTTCAAAAGTTGACCACTTTGAAATGTTTCAGTTATTCATTTAGTTAGTTGGGGTCAGGTGACTAATAATGCGAAGGAACTAAGTCAGGTCCATGACTGGGACCACTTTCTCTTCTTGGGTTCCCTGTCCTTTTCTCTACGAGAGAGGAAGTAGATGTTCAGCGAGAATGCATGTAATGTGCTGGACATGCAGTAAACTGTTTGGTCTTTATTAGCACTGTGGACATTTCTCATGGCAAAATGATCTTCCAAAGGTATCCTTGAGTCAACTACCTAGAATCAAAACAGTCCAGAATGACCCATGATTGAATTACAATATTACTAATTTCTGTCTTAAGGAAAAATCTGTAATTTAGTCATGATTAGAGTTTAAAAGAGGTGGTGGTGATGGAGGAGGGCACTTGAGGGGAAGAGCACTGGGTGTTGTATGGAAACCAATTTGACAATAAAATATTATGGGGAAAAAAAGAAAAAATAAAATTGCAATGTTTCAACAGGAAGTGTCACACATTTACAATGGAGAGGCTCTTCAATAATATATATATATATTTTTTTCTAATGATGTTTTATACGTGTCTTGGAATTCTCTTCTAGTTCAACCCCCATCCACAATTTGCAGATTGGTCAAAAGAAACCAGAAGTGGACGTTTACTCGATGTGAAGTCACTAGATCATTGGCTAGTACTGTATCCTCCTGGAAAGTCTACCGCAACCGATTCCTTGCTAGACAGCCTACGGACAGTCACACCTACCATGGGCATATCTATGAGAGAGGCACAAAAGTAAGAAGAGCGGAAATTACATCTGATTTAAAAACCAGTTGTTAGCAATCTGAAAGTGGTATCTTTAGGAATCTGTCACTGCATCAAAATGAATGTTTGTAAATAAAGTCTAGTCAACAGGTATTAAAATAGACTTTTGTGATATATGGTGTGTGGCTATTGGGATACATGTTGAGGAAGCCAAAAATTGGACTTATTTTTAAGAACAAACTTTCAAGTGAAGAACCAGACTTAACATTGTATCTTGTTTTATTTTATACCATGCTTCATTACATAAAATGTTACATGTTTACTATTCATTACCTTTTGAATGTTTATTTTCTAGGATTGAGGTAGCGGGTACAGTCGAATCCTATATAAACATCTTAGAATCCCAAGTGAATGGCAACACACAGATGGTAAGTGTCTATTTTATATATATGCGCACCTGACTTAGTGATGGTCCTAAAACTACATTTGTATGTATTTTTGAATTTGAAGTGTTGAAGAGGCTGTCTTTTTTCCACTGGATACTCTTTCCTGCTTTGTCAAAGATTAATTGGCCATATGCTTGTGGGTCCAGTTCTGGGTTCTCTATTCGATTCCATTGGTCCATGTGTCTGTTTTTGTGCCAATACCATACTGTCTTGATGATGACAGCTTTGTAGTAGAGGCTAAAGTCTGGGATTGTCATGCCTCCCGTTTTGGTTTTCTTCAATATTACTTTGGCTATTTGGGGGGTTTTGTGGCTCCATACGACTTTGAGAATAGTTTGTTCTAGCTTTGAGAAGAATGCTGGTGCAACTTTGAGGGGGATTGCATTGAATGTGTAAATTGCTTTGGGTAGTAATGACATTTTAACAATGTTTATTCTTCCAATCCATGGGCAAGGAATGTTTTTCCATTCCTTTGTGTCGTCTTCAGTTTCCTTCATAATCTTCTATAGTTTTCAACATACAGGTCTTTTACATCTTTGGTTAGGTTTATTCCTAGGTATTTTATGGTTTTTCGTGCAATTGTCAATGGGATCTGTTTCTTGATTTCTTTCTGTTGCTTCATTTTTGGTGTATAAGAATGCAACAGATTTCTGTACATTGACTTTGTACCCTGCGACTTTACTGAATTCATTGATCAGTTCTAGAAGGCTTCTGGTGGAGTCTGCCAGGTTTTCCATGTAGAGTATCATGTCATCTGCGAAAAGGGAAAGTTTGACTCCTTTGCCGATTCTGATGCCTTTTATTTCCTTTTGTTGTCTGACTGCTGATGCTAGGACTTCCAGCACTATGTTGAACAACAGTGGTCAGAGTGGACATCCCTGTCGTGTCCCTGATTTCAAGGGGAAAGCTCTCAGTTTTTCCCCATTGAGGATAGCATTGGCTGTGGGCTTTTCATAAATGGCTTTTATGATGTTTAAGTAAGTTCCTTCTATCCCGACTTTCTCGAGGGTTTTTATTAAGAAGAGATGTTGTATTTTGTCAAATGCTTTTTCTGCATCTATCAACAGGACCATACTTTTTTTTTCTTTTGTTTTGTTGATGTGACGGACACTAACAATGTGACAAATGAAATTAGACCACTTTCTTACACCATTCACAAAAATAAACTCAAAATGGATAAAGGATCTGAATGCGAGACAGGAAACCACAAAAACCCTTGAGGAAAAAGCAGGAAATAGCCTCCTAGACCTCAATCGCAGCAATGTCTTCCTCAACACATTCCCAGAGGCAAGGGAATCAAGAACAAAAATGAACTACTGGGACCTCATCAAGATAAAAAGCTTCTGCAAGGCAAAGGAAACAATCAAAAAAAACTAACAGGCAACTGACAGAATGGGAAAAGATAGTGGCAAATGGCATGAGATAAAGGGCTTGTATCCAAAATATACAGGGAGCTCACTAAACTCCATACATGAAAAATGAATAATCCAGTGAAGAAATGGGCAGATGACCTGAACAAACACTTCTCCAAAGAGGATATCCAGATGGCCAACAGATACATGAAATGATGCTCAGCATCACTCATCATCAGGGAAAAACAAACCAAAACCACACTGAGATACGAACCCACACTGGTGTGAGTCGCTAAAGTGAACCAATCAAGAGACTAGATGCTGGTGAGGATGTGGAGAGACGGGCACCCTCCTACACTGTTGGTGGGTATGTAAACTGGTACAACCACTCTGGAAAACAGTGTGGAGGTTCCTCAAAAAACTATCCATAGTACTCCCATATGACCCAGCAATAGCACTGCTAGGGATTTACCCAAAGGATACAGAAGGGCTGATGCCTAGGAGCACATGTACCCCAATGTTCATAGCGGCACTTTCTACTATAGCCAAATCATGGAAAGAGCCTAAATGTCCATCACCTGATAAATGGATCAAGATGTGGTGTATACACACACACACACACACACACACACACACACACACACACACACGATGGAGTACTACATGGCAGTGAGGAAGAATGAAATATGGATGGACCAAAGTGGATGAACCTTGAGGGTGTCATGCTAAGCGAAATAAGTCAGGTAGAGAAGGACAGATACCATATGATTGCACTCAAAGGTCTAACAGGAGAAACCTAAGGGACCTAAGGGAGAGGAAGGGGGAAAGAGAGATGGGGAGAGAGAGGGACACAAGTCATGAGAGACTATTGAATACTGAAAATGAATCGTGGACTGAAGGGGAGGGAGAGAAGAGGGTGATGGTCATGGTGGGGGGCACTTGTGTGGAGAAGCACTGGGTGTTATATGGAAACCAATTTCACAATGAACTATTAAATAAAAAAAAAAAGGATTTGAGGTGTTACCAGTGGTTTCCAAAACTAGCCAACAAATGTAAATTTACCCCTCTCATGTAGCTGAATACAGACTTTTGGGTTTTAGCTGCTAGGTAATGTTGGAGTTTAGCCACTAATGTTACCATGTTATGCTAATTCTTTCAGGCTTGAGGACTTGGGATTATTATTATTATTTTTTTAATCTCACAGGGGCTCCTAGATGGCTCATTCGGTTAAGCCTCTGACTCTTGGTTTCGGCTTAGATTATGATCTCATGGTTCATGGGATTGAATCCCACATTGGGCTCTACACTGACACCTTGGAGCCTGCCTAGGATTCTCTCTCTCCCTCTTGCTCTCTGCCCCATCCCCTACTTGTTTGTTCTCTCTCTCTCTCTCTCTCTCTCTCTCTCTCTCTCTCTCTTTATCGTACGTCCTCAAAATAAACATAAAAATATGAAAAAATTGTCGCAATCTGAAAACCACCATATAAGTGTAAAGTAAGGCGGATGATAGTAATCACATTCACCTACTCTCTAACCCCAGCTATACCCTGTGACGTCTTTGATCTCTCTCTGGTCCAGCATGTGTTCCCTGTGCTTGGTATTTTCCTGAGGAATTTTCCTGACCTTTTTTCCATCCAGTGTCTGAGATTAAGTTGTCATTATGTTGTATCTAAATTACTAAGGCAGCTTTTTTGTTTGTTCCTGGGGTTCTTTCCCCTAATTCATCTTGCATTCCTTCTTCCTCCTCCTGGATGATGTTTAAAGGACTCTTTGTTTCTTGAGCATGAAACCAGGATGTTTCTCCTATTGTCTCTTACAGAAAGGGTAGACTTCTATCTTTAGTTTCTGCCAAGGAGCCTTTTAGGCTACTCTGAAGCCTGCCTTGTATGAGCCATACACATTCTCAAATGAAAGGTCTTATTTTTGAAATCCTATTGGACTTAAATTTTGTGTATTGCTTCCTGCTCCTTGACTGAGGTCTGTGTTTTGTTCTGTTCTCTGGTGTTGTAGCCTTAGATCCTCAGCTGGAAGCCTTCACTGGGAATCAGCAAAGCATCCTATTTCCATTTGTTAGGATCAGAGTTGAAGAACCTTGGTAGTTGTTTGAATCCTCTTGACAGGAATTTCTTTGCTCACTTAGCAACTGCCTGAGGAGCTCAAGACTGCTTGTGTGTGTGTGTGTGTGTGTGTGTGTGTGTGTGTGTGTGTGAATGTCTTAAAACGATGTCTTTATCCCTTGAATGGGATCTGGTCCCACTTTGTCATTTGTCCTAACTTTGCTTTTTTAGAACAGTGTCCTCTTTTACTCAGAGTAGCCCCTTGAATATTTTAAGGTATTCTGTCAGATGGGTTTGGGGGGAACATGTCTACAGTCCTTCCTCTGCACTTCACACAATAGGGGAGGACCAAATAACATAAGGACTGACAGTTATGTGCAAAATTGTCTTTAAGTGCAAATGGAAATCTCCATAGATCGAGAATAGAGGGGGAATTCATGTATGTGAACAGGAGTGATGCCATGTGGCTAACCAATTTCAAAGCTGTGGCATTATAATGGTGGGGGTCCAGAAGACCTCAAGCCGCATGTTTATATCATATCTAAAATAAAATGTTAATCTCACAGATAAACAATGTGGACTGGTGGTAACACTACCAATAATTTACAGATAGTTGGGGAACATATTTTCTTTGTGGTGTATACAGATAACAGCTTAGAGCTCACTGTTTTAAACAAGGCATGATGAGGAAGCAGAAGTCTTTGAATAATTAAATTCCTATAAATGTGTGATTTGGAAGAGTAAAGCAGAAACAGAAAATAAGTGTTCAAGCCATGGGGACATTTTTGGGTTTTTTTCTCTACAGGAAGGAAACCAATCTAGGACTGTGTCCATACTTTAAGATGAAAAGAATAAAAAAATAGTCATCTTGCCCATAATAATGACCCGTTCCTGAAAACTAAACATTTGCAGTAGGAATGCCAACTGGGAACATTGTCCCCATTATTTTAAAGAGAGCCTTACTGTGTTCCTTCTTAAAATAACCGTTCCACAACAGTCTGAAACTTCCAATGTCTATTTTCCTGAATGTTTAAAAAACTTACTCCCTTTAACTTTATATTTTAACGCAATTTCAGACCTACAGGAAGAGTTGCAAAGACAGGACTAATGTTTCTATAGTCCTCATCTGGATTCCACAAATAATACACTCTAACACATTCATATAATCGTTCTCTCTCCCTCTTCTTTCCATCTACCTACCTCCTTGTCTGCAAGTCACTGTTTTCCCTCCCCTTAAGTACATAACATATACATGTATGTCCATTTATGCATATGGGTCATTAATCACAGTATGTGTGTTTTCCTGAGGCATTCATCCATCTACCTGCCTAATTCAGATTCTACCAACCATCTCCTTTATAGAAAACCAAATTATCGGGGCCTTCTAGGGGCACCCGAGGCATCCAAGAATTTTATTTTATTGTTTTAAATTAATGTATGTATTTTTGAAAGAGAACACAGGTCGGGGAGGGGTAGAGAGAAAGAGGATCTCAAGCAGGCTCCTCACTCCCAGTGCTGAGTCTGACATGGTGTTTGATCCCACGAACTGAGATCATGACCTGAGCCCAAATCACGAATTGGACGTTTTTTAACTGACTGACCTGAACCACCCGGCTGCCCTGAGTCCCCTGAGGCAGCTAATGGTCATATGTTTTCAGTCTACTTTTAATCTGGAAAATGTCTTGGTCTGCCTTTGAGATTGCTGTTGTCTTGATGTTCTGGAAGTGCGCTGGCTGGCTATCTTGGGGAACAGTCCTCCATAGGAGTTTGCCTGTTTTCTTTGTCGCTGGAGTCCAGTCGGGGGCTCTTGCAGGATTACCACAGAAGCGACGCTGTCTTCTTCTCAATTCTTCATGTCTCGGAGCATGTGATGTTGACTTGTAATTTCAACGGAATCATTTGATCTGCCCAAACTTGGGTGGATTTACCCATTTTTAAAATGATTACCCCCCCCACACACACACTTTGTGATTGATCAACGAACTGGGGGAAGACGTTTTGAGACCATGCACATTTCCTGCTTCTTGGTGAAGTTTCACTCCCCAGAGTTGGGGTCCGTTGACAATTTGTGTCTGAAATAGTGCTTATCATGGTGCTCCCCAGTCAGTGCTGTTTATGCTTTCGTCATCTCTTCTGTGTTTGTTAGTTGTTTTTCTATTAGGAAGACCTTTCCATTCTTCTCGACTCATATCAGTATGTATTTATTTACTTATGTAAACATGGACTCCTGGATTCTCATTTAATGGATCACGATCTTTGACTAGTGGACTGTTTCCTTCTCATGCTCTCTGTGCTCCTCATGCAACTACTACCCACCCCCCAACTGCTGTCACCAGAGCTTCGTGTTGCATGTTTTTGAACTTTGCCCCAGAAGAGTTCAATGTATACATGGTCCTTTTTTTTCTGTTTATTTTTGAGAGTGTGTCAGTGGGGGAGGGGCAGAGAGAGAGGGAGACACAGGATCTGAAGCAGGCTCCAGGCTCTGACCTGATCGCACAGAGCCCAACACAGGGCTTGAACTCGTGAACTGTGAGACCATGATCTGCACTGAAGTCAGATGCTGAACCAACGGAGCCACCCAGGTGTCCCTGCATGGTCTTTTTGGTCTGTTTTTCTTTTGTTCAACCTTGAGCTTCACCTTTAGTGGGATATACTGTGGTTTATTTGCTCTCTTGCTTTATGTAGTAGCCCATTGTTTTTCACTTAACCCATTCTATTGGTGACGGACATTTGGGAGGTCTTTAGTTTTGCTATGACCTAGAGTACTGTTATGCACTCTTTAGTGTATTTTATGCACACACATTTCTGTTGGCGATTTATCTGGGAGTAGAATTGTCCCTTGTCATTAGATGCTACTTATCACTTTTCCAAAGTGGTGGGTTTGTACACTGGTACAACTGTCAGCTTGAACATTCCCGTGGCTTCATGCCTTGACATGTAATGTTCTAAAGCTCATCTGTTTAGTTTTAAGTGGTAGACTCTCAAAATCGAACCCCAGTACCCTTTTCTTGACAGGGCATTGCCTTCAATTTCTGTTTCTCGCCCTCGCCCTCGCCCTCGCCCTCG
>NC_043713.1:63686437-63698568 GCF_006229205.1 Suricata suricatta | reverse complement strand
TCGCCCTCGCCCTCGCCCTCGCCCTCGCCCTCGCCCTCGCCCTCGCCCTCGCCCTCGCCCTCGCCCTCGCCCTCGCCCTCGCCGGCTGTCTGCTCATAGTCTCAGACCTTTCAGCCATGTTCACTGGGGTGGGCAGACACTTCAGGAGAAAGCATCCCCAGTTGCTAGAATCATCTCTCTACTTTTCTCCTGTCTTAACTCTGTAACTCTTTATGGGCTTGTTAAACTGGCTGATCCCTAAGCAGACATCCCCCTATATTTTCATCAGCTTGAACGGCTCTTCTCAGGAGGAGACAGGTCCATGCTATTCTAGAAGCTGAAATTGTAGGAGATGATGTTAGCTGACTATTCTCAGACAACTCATAAGTCATCACATAAAAAAATTAGAATCTAGAAGATATTAAACTCGTATTTACAAGCTTGACTTCCTGACCAGCTAATAGATACACATACCCTTCCCTCTTTTCATATATATGTATGTGTAATCTGTACCCAAAAGATTAGGTACTTTTCAAAAGCATACTGTTAATTTAGCCTTTATACTTAAGTGATCTCAATGGACATGGAGAAATCCTAAGCCTATAGTAATGGACTGACATTCCTATCAAACACACACTGTCCGTAGTCCATTGCAAGTAGAAATCAGTAAACCACATACATTTAAAAACCAAAGAATTACTTGTAAGTGGCAATTATATTAGAATAATATCAATGGAAGTGTGCCTGGGCGGCTCAGTTGGTTAAGCATCCAGTTGATTTTGGCTCAGGTCACAATCTCAAGATTTGTGAGTTCAAGCTCTGCATTGGGCTCCATGCTGACAGTGTAGAGCCTGCTTGGGATTCGTGCTCTTTGCCTCTCCCACACACTCTCCTTCTCAAAATAACATTTCTTTTCTTAAAGAAGAATAGTATTAATGGAGTTAAAAAAAAAAACTTGGACTATAGAAGCAGTATGTATCAAAACCTGCATAAAACAGCAAACTAATATCAACAGGGGACTCCCGATGAATGTATTGGGAATGAAATCTGAATTTTAATGCACTAAGAACAGAATGAACCAAAATAAAGTAGGATGAAGTAAAGAACAAAAAGCAGAAACAGAACCACAAATCTAAAGCCAAGAATATTAAAACTTGATATTGTCAAGTGTGAAAAGAGTCTGAAGGAGGCTTGACAACATTAGGAACAAGGAGAGTTCATGATTAAGATTCCTTGGAAGCTAAAGACTCTTAGGAGAATACCATGGTCCATGGGGGTGCCAGTAAATCTGAAAACTTGAAATTCAATGTTTAGAAAAAGAAGTAACTAACTGGTTAGTATCGTAAGAGGATAAGTGATTGCACCTGAAAAAAAATGCAGATGATACATTTGATAGAATTCCACATTTCTTCCACATGAAAAGAAAAACTCCTTTAATCTTAAATTTTTCTCGGGTGCCTGGGTGGCTCAATTGGTTAAGCATCTGACTTCTGCTTAGGTCATGACCTCGCGGTTCAATTTTGAGCCCCACATTGGGTTTGTGCTGACAGCTTGTAGCCTGGAGACTACTTTGGATTCTGTGTCTCCCCCTCTCTGTGCCTCTCCTGGTCTCTGTCTCTGTCTCAAAAATAAACAGCAAAAAAAAATTTATCTATAGATATATCTATATAGATATATATATATAAAATTTCCCTAATCTAAGCAAGGATGTTTACCCAAAAAATCTTCCTAAAAGCACCACCATGGTAAAAATAATATATTGACGATTTCCCCATAGTCAGAAGCTAGCAAGCAGTTCTGGCTCTTCCTCATGACTCCATGTCCTGCTGGAGATCCGAGGATGTGTAGGAAACCTTGCTCTGCTGCCTGTGAATCCGGTGTTTCCCATAACTCGTGAGCTTGTTTGCTTGGGGATAAAATGGGGATACTAGTATATATCTCACTAGGTTGTTGAATTAACTGAGCACTTGGCAAGTGCTTCTCATATAGTCTCCACCTCTAAGTGGTGACTGTCCTGGGAATGGTACGTTTCAATCTGTGTTTTTTACTCCTTTGATAATTTCATGATCAACTCCTAGAAATGGAATAACCAGGATGTACAGCCTTTGCAAGTTCAAGCAATTGATGCATATTGCCTGTGCCTGGCTCTCTTCCATGCACTCATCTTTACAATTACTTAATGTAATAGGATTCCACACCTCTCCCAGATCAGCTGTTGAATAAAGGGACTCAGCTTTATCAGTGCTCCGCCTAAATATCTTCCTCGATGTGGTGTCCATTTCTCCTATCACTGTGGTTGCATCTTGGACGGTTTCATTTTTGCTTCCTTTCAAGGTCCTTTGTGTGCTGTCCAGTGACAGGAAAGACCTGTATGATCGCATAAAGAAATACCTGTGTGTTGAGCGCCCCGTCCCAAGCCAGTGTGTGGTGGCACGGACCTTAGACAAATCCCAGACACTGATGACCATTGCTACAAAGATTGCCCAGCAGATGAACTGCAAGATGGGAGGAGCCCTCTGGAAGGTGGAAACAGGAGTATGTTGGATTTTGTTGCCTTCTCTTGATTTCAGTTGTGTTTCACTGAATTCGTTAAGACTATTTGACTTTTATTTTTTGTTTTTTGTTTTTTGTTTAATTTATAATAGTTTATTGTCAAATTGGTTTCTTTGACTCACTTTTAAAATGTAATTGTTTAATTTTGCTTGGATGGTGTTTTAACTCCACGGACTCCCTTCTCAAACATTTCAGTTACAGAACCCAATGGTCATCGGTATCGACTGTTTCCATGATATTGTAAATCGGCGGAAGTCCATCGCAGGCTTCGTGTCCAGCATCGATCCGGAATTAACGCAGTGAGTGGGCTCTAGCAGACATGGTTTCATTTGGCAGCTGGCTGTGGCTAAATGGGAGAGTGGGCACAACCAATGGTTGTTAACAAGGTCCACAGACAATGTGTTCTTAGCCACCGTGTACCGCTCCTCTTGCTGCAAGGTGATGTTCCAAAAGTATTTGGTATGGAAGGCTCTGTATTATTTTTCCATACCTGCTTGACAAATATGGCAACTTATGAGTTTTCTTTTAAGGAGGATCCATCTTTATTTTCATAAATGACCATTTCTCCCCCCAGTCGTACCCTATTACCATACAGTAACATTGTTTTGCCTCTTTTGCAGGGAAGGGGTATTGAAAAATGGGAGGAAATTAAGCTTTCATTTGGTTCATAGATATTTTTTTAAATTTTATTTATTTTGAGAGAGAGAGAGAGAGAGAGAGAGAGCGAGCGAGCGTGTGCGCGAGCAAGCAGGGGAGGGGCAGAGAAAGGGGAGGGGGGAGGAAGGAGAGGGAATCCCAAACAGGCAGCACAGAGCCTAAGGCGGGGTTTGAAACCCTGAACTGTGAGATCATGATCTGAGCCAAAACCAAGAGTCAGATGCTCAACTGACGGAGCCAGCCAGGTGATCCTGGTGCATAGAACTTTTTGCTGAGAATGCTGAGAAAAGAGCAGTGAAAAGCTAGTATAAAAAGCATAGTCTCTCGTGGAGTATAAATTCTAAAAAAAGAGGCAAACAAACGCATTGCATCATGTCAGGTCATCGTAATATTTTGAGGTAGTTAAAATGCAGGGAATAGAAACTTGAGACCAGAGGTGCCTGGGTGGCTCAGTTGGTTAACTGTCTGACTCTTGATTTTGGCTCAGGTCATTAGCTCACGGTTTGTGAATGTGGAGCTCAATTAGGATTATATCTCTGCCTCTCTTTCTCTTTTCTGTTTTTTCTCTCTTCTCTCTTTTCTCTTTTCTCTCTCTTTCTCTCTCTCTCTCTTGTGCACGCTTGCGTCCTCTCAAAATATTTACAATAGAAAAAAAAAACCCTGAGACAAATATTGATCTACTGAGATGCAGTCAAGTAGCTATTACCGTTTCAAAGCAGACTGCTCCTTCGGGGCAGATTTGGATGAACCATTGTTTAAGACATAGGCCTGGAAATGGGAATCTCCAGGAACATAGGCTGTTTATTTTGTGGTGTCCACCAGTGGGTGAGGTAGCAATATTCACGCAGATCAAATGTATAATTTGCAGCAATATTAATGAATGCTTCCATTCTATGTCCCTATTTGTGTGCATTCAGAATTTTATTAAACTTCTAAGATACCGGAAGAGACAAATGCTTTGATCTCTATAGGGAAATAAAAGAATGAATCCTTAATTGGATCGTCAGCTACCAGTAGTGATTTTTTTTTTTTTTTGGAGGTCCTAGATTTACTCAGAATCAAAATGATGAAATTTTAAGAATCTTGTTTCCCGGGGCACCTGGATGGCTCAGTCGGTTAAGCATCTGGCTTCGGCTCAGGTCATGACCTCATGGTTCATGGGTTTGAGTCCCACATCAGGCTCTGTGCTGACAGCTCGGAGCCTGGAGCTTGCTTCAGATTCTGTGTCTCCCTCTCTCTGAGCCTCTCCTGCTGGGTGTCTCTCTCTCTCTCTCTCTCTCTCTCTCTCTCTCTCTCTCTCTCTCTCTCTCTCAAAAAAAAAAAAACCCATAAAAATAAGAATCTAGTTTCCCAAACTAATGGCTTATTTTTCTGCAAACAGGTGGTTCTCTCAGTGTGTCTTCCAAGAAGCGGGCCAGGAGCTTGTGAATGGACTGAGAGCCTGCTTGAAAGGTCCGTGTCCCCTGACTTCATAGCTGTATATTCTAGTTGTCCATTAGTGGAGAGATTGTCCCCTAGGAGATTTTTGGCAATGACGACACTCTTTGTTGTCACAACCGGGATATAAATATAAATGCTACTGGCATCTAGGTAGTGGGTGGAGACCGGGAATGATGCTGCAGAAAACTGCGACACCCCTACCATCACCACCACAAAGAATAATAACCTGGCTGAGAATTTCAGTAGTGGTGCTGTTGAGAAACCCCGGGCTAGCCTGAAGGCATAAAAGCAGTGAAAGTGTCCTGGAGGTTACAGTGTTGAAAAATTGGACCTAGAAGCTGTTACAAATAGTAGTGGCCAGCTTGTTCTGTGTTACCGTTTATTTACCTGTGTTTCTTGTTTCCTTGCAGCTGCCCTGAACCTCTGGAATCAGAGTAATCAGTTTCTGCCACAATCCGTAATTGTGTATCGGGATGGAGTGGGGGATGGTCAGCTTCAAGCATTGATGGAACACGAAGTACCACAGATTCAGTCCTCCTTAAAATCTGTTTACGGCGATGAGTCTAAGTATATAAGTTGTAAAGTGCAGATTTTGTGAACCCTAGGGATTCAGTCATTGATGTGGTTTATCTATGCAATTGGAATACTACATGGCCATGAGAAACAATGAAATCTGGCCATTTGTAGCAAAGTGGATGGACCTTGAGGGACATGCTAAGCGAAATAAGTCAGGCAGAGAAGGACAGATACCATATATTTGCACTCCTAGGTCTAATAGGAGAAACCTAACAGAGGACCATGGGAAGGGGAAGTGGGGGGGGCGGGGGGGGGAAGAGTTAGGGAGAGGGAATGAGGCAAAGCATGAGAGACTTTTGAATACTGAAAACAAACTGAGGGCTGAAGAGGGAGGGGGGAAGGGGAAGGAGGGTGATGGTCATGGAGGAGGGCACTTGAGGGGAAGAGCACTGGGTGTTATATGGAAACCAATTTGGCACTAAACTATTAAGGAGAGAGAGAGAGCAAGAGCGTGACCCGGAGGCATCAGTCCCTGGGTGGGGAGAAAACACATGACCCTTCATTCTTTGACTTTCTGCTCCACACCCAAGTCAAGAGTCCAAGCAGAAGTAGAACATTCCAGATTGTGTTCTTCCTTTGGAAGCCATCCTTCATGTAGCAGAGGCTTGTTGTTAAACCTCAGATATTCCTTAAAATCCATGAACATAGCTGGTCGATGGTTTGTGTTGATGCAACTCCTTTATCCTGGAGTTGTGTGGTCCTAGGGTTGGGGAATTCCTCTCAACTGCCTCCTTTGGCCTCATCTGTTTGGGAGTGAAGCCTGGTGCCCAGCGTAGGTAGGCGGGGTCCCAACCTTGTGAGAAGTCACTCCCCCTATGCTGTGGGTGGCTATGAATAGGAACCTCCTTCACTGCTGGAGTTGGGAACACAGAACTAGGACAGTGACATTGGGGTGTGTGGGGAGCAGCCTTTTGCAGATTCTTCTTAATGAATCTGGTCTGTGTGGTGTTTCAATCCTCTGAATGCTTCTGAGATTATGGAGTACACCTAGTGACACCAGTCATAACTTTTAAGGGTCCGGCTAACTGTTGTTGTGGTGAAGAAACGAATAAACACCAGATTTTTTGCTGAGTATCGAGGAAGATTTCAGAATCCACCTCCAGGAACGGTTATTGATGTGGGGGTGACCAAGAGTCAATGGTAACCACTCTTATTTATTTGTTCAAATAAGGGTACCCTTTTATTCAAACAAACTTTTTTCTTCTAAAAAAATAAAAAGGTTTGCATGGTTTAGAGGAGAAAGAATTGACCTAAAGATGGTTAAAAAAAATTATATAAACAGATACACATGGGATTATAGAGGTTTCTGTCTTCAGTTGTCTTCTCCTAGAATTTAAATATGCTTCACATTCTTAGATTCTTCATGTGTTGGGAAGGATGGCAGGACTCCTGGTCAAGTGGAGACTCCTCCATTCTGCAAAAGGAGAGAATTATGCAGAACTCTGGATGGGAAATGAAACTGGACCTTCATACCATCAGACAGGGAGAAACCTAGTAAGATTAAGGAAGGACAAACATCAATCTAGGAGAAGGCAAGAAAGGAATGAAGGGGAAAGTAGGATGAATACCAAGCAGAACACAGTACACATAAAAACCCATTACCTACAAGAAGTTGATGAACCTTGGCATTTCTATCACTGGGGACTTTGAATGGATTCTGGTGATTTTCCAGGGAGAGGCAGAAGGTGTCCATCCCTGCCTCTCCCTGAGTTCAGTGTCCTTACAATCCTATCCAGCATGTCAATTTGAAGCTTCTGCATCTAGGCATCAGCACAGATGCTTTTTGTAGAAACCACGAGAGCATTATTACTATTTAAGACTTGTATCACTGATTCCCCTGCCCTTTGTAGACTTGCTTTCCCAAATCCTTGCTCAACAGGCTTCTAAATGTAAAGGAAACTTTTGTCCATAGACTGGATTTCTGTCCATTTGTGTCACGTCAGATGCTAGGTTTGCAACATTTGGTCTTTTATTTTATTTTGTTTTTGAAAATAAGTTGATATGCTTATGTATTCCTGTGTTCTGTAATTCCAGGTATGACTTTTTTATCGTGAGTCAGTCTGTGAAAGATGGTACTGTCACTCCCACTCATTACAATGTCATCCATGACACTGTTCACTTCACCCCCGATGGAATACAGTGTCTCACTTACAGACTCTGCCACATGTATTATAATTTGTCAGTAAGTACTCTTTTCAATATGGATTCTCCTGTAGATCTGTAAAATGTTCAAAACCGAGTCTATACTTTCTGAACCTTTGGATTGGTGTCTATGAAAAGTTACATTTAGGGGAAGCAGAAGGTTAAAAAGATTTTTTTTTTGTTCTTCTTTCTGCTCAAGGGTGTCATTCGAGTTCCTGCTCCTTGTCACTATGCCCATAAACTGGCTTACCTTGTGGGCCAGAGTATCCATGAGGCACCACACTACTCCCTGGCAAGACGTCTCTTTTACTTGTGACCCAACAGAAGAGAGCCTGACAACACGTTGAAAGCCACCATTTGTGAATGTTTCCCGTCCAAGCTGTACTTCTGAGCTACTTACCTAGATGCACAGTTTTGAATTACGCACATTCTTGGTCAGACATTGAGATTCAGAGTGCTTTTGGCAGTACTACCACTGACTGAACATGACCCTTCTATTTTCCAGCCAGTAAAATGGGCTGTGAGGGTTTGTCTTGCAATTTACCTTTGAAATTTGTTATGCTGGCTTTATGGTTGACCACGCCTGAACACTTGGCGTTCTGAGCAAGTGACTCCGTGCAGCGTAGCGGTTGGACGCTAGTCACATGCACAGGTAGATTCCACTTGGAAAATGATACCTTTTTGAAATATTTTGTTTTTAAAGAATAGCAAAGCTCTAAAGAAAAAGGCAAAATTAAATGAGGACTTATGTTATTTAAAATCTTATACAACAAAAGTTACATGTATACAGTATTGACTATTCTTTGGACTGGGTTGGAAATTTGAATGTTATCTCTGGAGATGTAATGAGGAGAGCCTTTTGCTTTAAGAGTTAACAGCTTGGGAACATCAAAATGTTTGGTCACTTTTTCCACAAAAAAGCTAAATGAAGAGATCTATTAGCACTTCTGTTTAATTCATTCTTTTGTGTGCTTTCCAAGTGGGGCGTTCCTGCTTACTGTAATTAGAAGAGTCCTGAATAATTTGACAGAATGAAGCTATTATGTTTTCCTGAAAACAGATACCTATTTTCTTAAAACTATCTTTAAATAGATTCAGGAAATAATATGTGAACCTTTCTGGGTTCTTTGTTGGTTTGTTTGTTTTTACACTCCTAAACGGAATAGTATTTTGAGGAGTAGTAAGGACTTGGTTTGCTTCAGGCATACCAATAAGGATATGTTTAAAAACAATAAAATTGCTTTGATTATAAGTTAATCAGTTTAGGTTTGTAATGGGAACCAGTCTCATAAGAAATAAAATTAAAACAAAGGTCATTCAAAAATATGTTGTAATCCAGCTAATGGTTTACCTAGCAGGATTGGCAACAATGATAAATAAAATACAGGGGATGGTCCTTAATTAAAGATAAACTAAGGCAACATGTTCTTTTATGATGCTAAAATTTGAGATCTATTTAAAAAAACCAGAAGGAACAAATTCAAAGTAGTTATTAAAACTTTCTGAACATTTCCCATAAGTACAAGACAAATCATTAATTTATAACACTATATAAAAACCTCAAAATTTATAAATATAAAATGATGTGATTCAATAAAGATATTCATGTTACAAACATTGAAACTGAGTCTTCTTATTTTAAGTATATTTCCGGTCTTAAGTTTCTTAATCTACTCACTAGAAGAAGTTGTTGGTTTTCTAAGATACATGGACATAGTTTTGTGATTAAGGTGCTATCTGATTTTATTAGCCTACTAGCACTTTATAACGTAGGCGAAGGAGGCAAATGTAGTCAACATTTCTAGGAGAAAGCCTCAGTGTCCCAAGGGTTTATAAATCCCCACCTTTATAATGTTATCACTGTGCCCAAGTTTCATAGTATGGAGTAGGTGTTGAGCTAATCAAAGGCCTTTTAGGAATGGGTTTGGCCTAAGTAGCAATGCACTATGTAAGAAAAATGAACTTCCTCTGGCAATAGTGAATAAATATATATCTCAAACCTCCCACTGAACACTGCTCAAAAAGCTGGACAAAATATTAGAAAAGAATGTTGAACAGCATTGAAGAGATGGCAAGGCACGGAAGAAAATAGCACCAATATCTAGAATAAGGAAATCTAGACAGATGACCATGTTATTTGTTATGATGGTCACCAACTCCTATTGGAAATAGTGAGAAAATTATTTCATGAACTATAGATTCTTAAGTGCCCATCAAGTTCTGTCATTTTTTAAATTAATTTTTAAATGTATGTCCAAGTTGGTAAACATATAGTGCAACCATGATTTCAAGAGTAGATTCCCTAAAGCCCCTTACCCCTTTAGCCCATCCCCCCTCCCACAATCCCTCCAGTAACCCTCTGTTCTCCATATTTAAGAGTCTCCTATGTTTCTGTCCCCCTCCCTGTTTTTATATTATTTTTATGTCCCTTCCCTGATGTTCATTTGTTTTGTATCTTAAGATCCTCATATGAGTGAAGTCATATGATATTTGTCTTTCTAATTTTGCATAGCATGATACCCTCTAATTCCACCCATGTAGTTGCAAATGGTAAGATTTCATTCTTTTTGAATGCTGAGTAATACTCCAGTGTGTGTGTGTGTGTGTGTGTGTGTGTGTGTACGCACACGCGCCCACCACATCCTTATCCATTCATTCGTCGATGGACATTTGGGCTCTTTCCATACTTTGGCTATCGTTGACAATGCTGCTATAAACATTGGGGTGCATGTGTCCATTTTGAAACAGCACACTTGTATCCCTTGGTTACATACCTAGTAGTGCAATTGCTGGGTCATAGGGCGGTTCTATTTTTAATTTTTTGAGGAATATCCATCCTGTTTTCCAGAATGGCTGTGCCAGTTTGCATTCCCACCAGCAGTACAAAGGACATCCTCCTTCTCCACATCTTCACCAGCATCTGTTGTTGCCTGACTCATTGATTTTAGCCATTCTGAGGAGTGTGAGGTGGTATCTCATTGTGGTTTTGATTTGTATTTCCATGATGATGAGTGACGTTGAGCACAGTTTCATGCATCTATTGGCCAGCTAGATGTCGTCTTTGGAGAAGTATCTGTTCATATCTTTAGCCCATTTCTTCACTGGATTGTTTTTTGGGTGTTGAGTTTGGTAAGTTTTTTATAGGTTTTGGATAAGAATCCTTTATCTGATAGGTCTTTGCAAATATCTTCTTCCATTCGGTCAGTTGCCTTTTAGTTTTGCTGATTGTTTCCTTGGCTGTGCAGAAGCTTTTTATTTTGATGAGGTCCCAATAGTTCAATAGTTTGATGAGGTTCCCAATAGTTTTTCCTTTTGTTTCCCTTGCCTCTGAAGAGTAAGAAGTTGCTGAGGCCAAGGTCAATGAGGTTCTTGCCTGCTTTCTCCTCACGGATTTTGATGGCTTCCTGTCTTACATTTAGGTCTTTAATCCATTTTGACTTTATTTTTGTGTATGGTGTAAGAAAGTGACCCAGGTTCATTTTTCTGCATGTCACTGTCCAGTTTTCCCAGCACCACTTGCTGAAGAGACGGTCTTTCTTCCATTGAATATTCTTTTTCTGCTTTGTCAAAGATGAGTTAGCATCCATGTGTGGGTCCATTTCTGGATTTTCTCTTCTGTTCCATTGATGTGAGTGTTCTTGTGCCAGTACCATACTGTCTTGATGATTACAGCTTTGTAATGCAGCTTGAAGTCTGGGATTGTGATGCCTCGTGTTTTGGGCTTTCTTTTTCAAGGTTGCTTTGGCTATTTGGAGTATCTTCTGATTTCATACAACTTTTAGAGTTGTTCGTTCTAGCTCTGTGAAGCATGCATGTGTTATTTTGATAGGTATTGCATTGAATACGTAGATGGCTTTGGGTAGTATTGACATTTTAACCAGCACCACTGGGCTCAGAGCTGTGGCTTTTTAATTCTTCTCAGTTTGATAATTGTGGGTGGACGGAGGTAATGGGGCTCCTTACTTTTCCACCATCTTGCGGCTCCCCCACTGCTGTGGCTAGGTTTATTCTTAGGTATTTTATGGGTTTTGGTGCAATTGTGAACGGGATCCGTTTCTTGATTTCTCTTTCTGTTGCTTCATTATTGGTGTATAAACATGCAACCTATTTCTATATGTTGATTTTGAACCCTATGACTTTGCTGAATTCATGGATCAGTTCTAGCAGACTTCTGGTGGAGTCTGTCGGGTTTTCCATGTAGAGTATCATGTCATCTGCGAAAAGTGAGAGTTTGACTTCATCGTTGGCAATTCTGATGGCTTTTATTTCCTTTTGTCGCTACCATACAGTCTTGCCCCCACGTCCATGTCAACAGTGACTGCTTGGTAATTACAGAACAGCACAATGGACTGACAGGTCCTCTGTGTCCTCCAAGGCCCAGTGAAGTGCTTCACCATGAGATAGATGACACATTTTCATTCATTTCCAAGGTGAGCTTAAATATCTGCCTGAGATAGAAATTTGCTTTCTTTTCTTTTTTTGAGGGCGTTCAGACATGAGGGTATGATAGATTCTTTAGATGTTAGGTACCATTCTCTCAGGGTGAGGTTTTGCCATGGCTGGAAAACCCATACCTTAAAGTATGTTTCAAAATGTTTTATATTACAGGGGTGCCTGGGTGGTACAGTCATTCAAACATCTGACTCTTGATTTCAGCTCGGGTCACAGACTCACAGTTAGTGAGATCGAGCCCTGTGCTGAGCTCTGCACTGACAGCACAGAGCCTGCTTGGGATTCTCTGTCTCCCTCTTTCTCCAACTCTCCCCAGTCATTCTCGCTCGCTC
>NC_043713.1:63682284-63686337 GCF_006229205.1 Suricata suricatta | reverse complement strand
AGAGAGAGTATCATGTCATCTGCGAAAAGTGACAGTTTGACCTCATCTTTGCCAATTCTGATGCCTTTTATTTCCTTTTGTTGTCTGATGACTGATGCTAGGACTTCCAGCACCATGTTCAACACCAGTGGTGAGAGTGGACATCCCTGTCGTCTTCTTGATCTCAGGGGGAAAGCTCTCAGTTGTTCCCCATTGAGGATGATATTAGCTGTGGGTTTTTCATCAATGGCTTTTATGATGTTTAAGTAAGTGGCTTCTCTCCCGACTTTCTCGAGGGTTCTTCTTAAGAAATGATGCTGGATTGCGTCAAATGCTGTTTTCTGAATCTATTGACAGGATCACATGGTTCTTATGTTTTCTTTTGTTCATGTGAGGTGTCCCATTGATTGATTGGCAAAGGTTGAACCAGCCCTGCAACCCAGGAATGAATCCCACTTGATTATGGTAAATCATTCTTACCCTATGCTGTTGAATTCAAATTGCTAGTGTCTTGTGGAGGATGTCTGCATCCATATTCGTCAGGGATATTGTCCTGTAGTTCGCTGTTCTCGCTGGGTCTCTGTGTGGTTTGGGAATCCAAGTGATGCTGGCTTTGTAGAATGAGGCCGGAGGGTTTCCTCCCATTTCTCTTGTTTTGGAAGAGCTTGAGAAGAATGGTATTGACTCTGCTGTAAATGTCTGGGAGAATTCCCCAGGGAAGCCATCAGGCTCCCACGGCTCTTATTTGTGGGGAGATTTTTGGAAACTGATTCCATTTCTTTTCTGGTTATGGGTCTGTTCAGATGCTCTCTCTCTTCTTGTTTGAATTTCGGAAGTGTGTGTGCCTCTAGGAATTTGTCTGTTTCTCCTAGGTTGTCCAGTTTGTTGGCATCAAAGTTTCATAGTATTCCCTGATCATCAATTGCCTGTACTTCTGACGGATTGGTTGTAATAAATCCATGTTTTCATTCGTGGTTTGGTGTGTTTGGGTGCTCTCTTTTCTTTTTGAGAAGCCTGGCTAGCGGTTTCTCAGTGTTGTTCGATTTTTGAATGTGCGCTCTTTCCAGCTTCTTGAAATAGGCCCAGGTTGCAATGGATTTTCCTCTTAGGACTGCCTTTGCTGCATCCCAGAGTTTGGATTGTTGTGTTTTCATTGCCATTGGTTTCCATAGATTCTCAACTTTGTTCTCCAATTGCCTGATTGGCCCATTCGCTCTTTCATAGGGTGTTCTTTAACCTGCATGGTTTTGGAGGTTTTCCAGTCTTTGTCCTGTGATGGATTTCAAGATTCATAGCATTGTGATCTGAAAGTGTGCATTGCATGATTCCAGTTCTTTTATATTGATTGAGGGCTGCTTTATGACCCAGCATGTGATGTATCCTGGGGAATATACCATGGGCACTCGAGAAGAAGGTGAATTCCATAGCTTCAGGATGTAGTGTTCTAAACATAGCTGTGAAGTTCATCTGGTCCAATGCGTTGTTCAGGTCCACTGTTTCTTTAGTGATTTTCAGTCTGATTGATCTATCCATTGCTGTAAATGGAGTATTCAAATCTCCTCCAATGAGCACATTCGTATCGGGAAGATTGTTTCTGTTTGTGATTAATTGTTTAATGTATTTGTGTGCTGCCAAATTTGGTGTGTAGACATTTATAATTGTTAGCTCTTTCTGATGGATAGGCCGTGTAATTATTATATAATACCCTTCTTCATCTCTTGTTACTGCCTTCACTTGATAGTCCAGTTTCTCTGTTATAAGTATGCTACTCCAGCTTTCTTTTGACTTTCAGTAGTGTGATAGATATTTCTCCATCCACTGGCATTGAATCTGAAGGTGTCTTCAGGCCAAAAATAAGTCTCTTATAGACAGCAAATAGATGGATCTTGTTTTGTTTCTTTTTCTTTTCTATCTTTTTTTCTTTTATCGCTTCTGCTACCCTATGTCCTATGATTGGTGCATTAAGCTTATTAACATCAGGTCCCACGAGGTGCCACCAGTCCATCATTGAGGTGAGCTTGTCTGTCTTTGCCTGAGGGAGACAAGGTGCTTTCTTAGTGTCTTTTGAAAACCTTTTCGTTGTCAATATGACAATGTACATGTTAGACGATACCGTTTACATCCTTGCTTAGGGAGACGTGTGATTGGCTGTGTCTTGCCAACTGCTACCTGGGTCTACAGGACGTTACACTGGCAATGCCAAACCTGCCTATAAACGGTGTGGTTGGTTCCTTTTCCTCATCAGACATTTTGTATTGGTCTGGTGGGGTAGGTGATGAGCAGTGGATGGAATAAAGAGATGCAGATTCTGAATAAGGAGTAGAAAATTGTATCGCTTGCCTCTCAAAAGAACTACATTGGCTATCAATTTGAGTCCTTTTTTTTCCAAGTCTTGGTATCCCAAAACGTACAATGAGTACCTTTTGGTAAATTCATTGATAGAAGAAATCACTAGACGTTACTGCATATTAATGGAAAGAAAAGTCTTGCTTGACTTAAAGGAGAACAAATTACTGACTTGGAGTCCTATCTTAGAGGAATCAAATCTTGGATGCATGTCTTAAAGAATATGTTCATTTTGCTTCTCAATATCAGGGTGTACTTAGTCAACGCAGAATCAAGTTTTACATTTGGTTCCATATGCTTTGTCCTAGTTAATTAAAGTATGATTATGGTTAATAAAAATGAAGTTAAAAAGTCAAAAACCAAAAACCAAAAACAAAAACAAAAAAAAGTAATTTTCCCTACTTGGGTGAAGTATTTAGTGGTCGATATTCTAACGGAACTTGAGATATACTTTTCCCAGGTAGAATATTTTTTGACAGGCATCCCATTATTTGTTTTGGGGCCTGTGATGCAACCTGTGTGTCCCATTTTGTTTCCTAAATTCACCAGGAGAACTAAAGAGCGGTGGAAACAGAGTACATCATGATTTCACTCTGATGGTGTGTTGTTTTCTTTACATTCAGGTGATTGCAGGGATCCTGATCAGAGTGCGTACTGCAGAACCAGTCTCTTCTTGTAGAAAACTGTAGATGGTGAGGTAGGCGGGGCATTCTCGCTGTCTTCAGTCTGGCGAGCTACACTGATTCCAGATTCTTGTAGGACTGAGGCTTGAGGTTGCAGGAAAGACAGCTTCCCAGGTGAAAAACTATGTCCCTGTTTCTACAGTATGAGGAAGAAAACATAGTCCTCCTGTGCTACGTGCTTGTGTGTATATGAGTCATGGGGTGGTTTTGTGTGTGTCTGTGTAGCTGGATTGTGAGTGTGTCTGTGTGTGTTTGATCGAGTCAGAGACAGAGGTAGAGCATGCACACAGAGAAAGAGACACACAGGTTTAGAGAGACACAGAGAGAGAGAGAGAGAGAGGAGACTTGTTTCCCCAGGAGATATGTCCCACTGACACAGTACAGTGGCCAATGTCTACCTTCTCAAAAACACTCCTCACACGACACGCTTTCAGGACTGTTGCTGAGGTGGCCCAGCAGTAGCATTCAGCCCATGCAGGTGGAATCCTAAAAGCCTCCATATGCTTTGGCCCATGTTCACATCACCCAACAGTCCCTGAGCTATTCTTTTTTTTTTTTAATGTATTTTTGAGAGAGGGAGGGAGAGAGAGAGAGAGAGAAAGAGAGAGAGAGAGAGAGAGCAGGGGAGGGTCAGAGAGAGAAGGAGTCACAGGATCTGAATACAGGCTCCAGGCTCTGAGCTAGCTGTCAGCACAGAGCCCAAAGCAGGGCTCGAACCCACGAACTGTGAGATCCTGACCTGAGCTGAAACCAGACGCTTAACTGTCTGAATCACCCAGGTGCCCCTCCCTGAGTTATTCTTGAGCAGCACCACCAATGTACTGACATCTATTCTGTGTCCTTCTAGATAACCTGATGTTGCAGGAGGTTGGGCAGACACCGAGGTGAGCTTTTCAGTCTTTGCCTGAGAAACACAAATCGCTTTCCTAAAAAATTTTTTGAAGTTCTTTAATTTTGAGATACAGAGAGAGACAGTGAGAGCAGGGGAGGGTCAGAGAGAGAGGGAGATACAGAATCTGAAACAGGCTCCAGGCTCTGAGCTAGC
>NC_043713.1:63679678-63682184 GCF_006229205.1 Suricata suricatta | reverse complement strand
AACTGAGAGCTTTCCCCCTGAGATCAAGAAGACGACAGGGATGTCCACTCTCACCACTGGTGTTGAACATGGTGCTGGAAGTCCTAGCATCAGTCATCAGACAACAAAAGGAAATAAAAGGCATCAGAATTGGCAAAGATGAGGTCAAACTGTCACTTTTCGCAGATGACATGATACTCTCTCTACATGGAAAACCTGATAGACTCCATGAGAAGTCTGCTAGAACTGATCCATGAATTCAGCAGTCACAGGGTACAAAATCAACAGACAGAAATTGGTTGCGTTTTTATACTCCGATAATGAGGCAACAGAAAGAGAAATCAAGAAACTGAGCCCATTCACCATTGCAGCCAAACCCATCAAATCCCTAGGAATAAACCTAACCAAACGATAAAAGATCTGGATGAAAGAACTATAGAAAACTTATGAAGGAAATTGAAGAAGACAAAGAAATGGAAAAATATTTCATCCTCATGGATCAGTAGAAGAAACACTCTTAAAATGTCAACCCCAGCAGAAGCAATCTACACATTCAATCCAATTCCAATCCAAATTGCACCAGCATTCTTCTGAAAGCCGGAACAAACAATCCACAAATTTGGGAGGAACCACAAAAGACCCTGAAGAGCCAAAGTCATATTGAAGAAGAAAACCAAAATGGGAGGTATCACAAGCCCGGACTTTCACTTCTACTAGAAAGCTGTCATCATCAAGACAGTAAGGTATGGGCACAAAAGCAGACACACAGACCACTGCTATAGAATACAGAACCCAGAATCGGACTTATATGGATGTATGGCCAATTAAGCTTTGACAAAGCAGGAAAGAGTATCCAATGAAAAAAAGCCAGCCCCTTTAATAGATGGTGCTGGGAGAACTGGACAGCAACATGCAAGAGAGTGAAACTACACCACCTTCTTACAGCATACACAAAAATAAACTCAAAATGGATGAAGGATCTGAATGTGAGTCAGGAAACCATCAAAACCCTAGAGGAGAAAGCAGGAATCAACCTCTTTGAACCCACCACAGCAATTTCTTACTTGACATATCTTCAAAGGCAAGGGAATCAAGAGCAAAAATGAACTACTGGGACCACATCAAGTTAAAGCAAAAAAAAAAAAAAAAGGTGTGCACGGCAAAGGAAATAACCAAGGAAACCAGTAGGCGACCGACGGATTGGGAACACAACACACAGTTGCCAATGACATCTCCCATAAAGGGCTAGTATCCAAAATCGCTAAGGAACTCACCAAACTCTACACCCGAAAAACAAACAATCCACTGAAGACATGGGCAGAAGACATAGACAGACACTTCTCCAAAGAGGACATCCAGATGGCCACCAGACCATGAAACGATGCTCAACGTCACTCATCATCAGGGAAATGCAAATCGAAACCACAGAGATACCACCTCACGCCGGGCAGCGTGGCTAAAATGAACAAACCAGGAGACTGGAGATGCTGCCGAGGATGTGGAGAGACAGGCACCCTCCTACACTCTTGGTGGGAATGTAAAGTGGTGCAGTCACCCTGGAAAACAGTGTGGGGGTTCCTCAAAAAATTAACACTAGACCTCCCCTAGGACCCAGCAATAGCACTGTTAGGGCTTTCCCCAAGAGATACAGGAGTGCTGATGCGTAGGGGTACATGCGCCCCAATGTTCATAGCGCCACGTTCAACAATAGCCAAATCATGGAAAGAGCCGAAATGTCCATCAAGTGACGAATGGATCAAGAAGACGTGGTTTCCATACACAATGGAATGCTACCTGGCAATGAGAAAGAATGAAATCTGGCCATTTGTTGCAACGTGCATGGACCTAGAGGGTGTTATGCTAAGTGAAATGAGTCAGGCGGAGAAGGACAGATGCCATATGTTTTCACTCATATGGGGAACAGGAGAAACCTAACAGAGGGCCGTGGGGCAGGGGGAGGGGGAAATAGTCAAGGAGAGGGAGGGAGGCGAACCATAAGAGACCCTTCCATGCTGAGAACAACCTGAGGGTTGATGGGGGTGGGGGAGAGGGGAGAAAGGGAGATGGGCATGGAGGAGGGCACTAGTTTGGATGAGCACTGGGCGTTACATAAAAACCAACCTGGCAATAAACTGTAAGAAAAAGAAAAGGAAGGAAAAGGAAAGGATCCCGCCACACTGTTTCCAGGCACTTTCGGCATTGCCAGTGGCAACTGTCCTCTTGACCCAGGTAACAGTTGGCAAAAGACGACCAATCCCCCCTGTCCCCACTAGGGAAATTCACTATATCATCTAAAGTGGACATGGTAGATTGTCATCTGAATTTAATTGCAACGAACGTGAGAACGCAGCACGTCTTCCTCAGGCGAAGACAGGCAAGCTCACCTTAGCAAAGGATATCTCCTCCAGAAGTGATACATAAACCTTGTCAATAACATCTTGTACGAAAACCAGAACACACATTACTTGTCAGTACTTGGTCTTCTTGCACAAAGATAACTCAGAGTGTTGTGTCCCATGAACGTGAG
>NC_043713.1:63674178-63679578 GCF_006229205.1 Suricata suricatta | reverse complement strand
ACAGTCTTGCTGTATCATCCAGCAGGCTCACACAACGGCATTTACCCAGTGGAGCTGCAAGATTATGTCCCCCAGAAACCTGGGCAGGAGTGCTCTGCAGCATTATTTATGGTCACCAATACCAGAGGCAACCACACTGCCCCGCAATAGGCGAATGGCTAAACATCCAGACAATGAGCTATTCTGTAAAGATCTAATGGAGCCATCAAGCCACAAAAAAGGCATGGATAAATGTTAACTGTATAGACGTCAGTAAAGAAGCCAGTCTGAAAAATCAAGACGGTTTATGGTTCCAGCTATACATCATTCTGGAAAAAAAAAAAAAAAAAAAAGGAAAACTACAGAGATGGCAAAAAATGGTCAACGTTTGCCAGAATTTCTAGAGAAAGTGCAAAGACATTAATAGGAAAAAACACAGGAGCTTTAAGGTAGTGAAACGGCTTTCTGCCTGGTGGATACACAACTTTCTGCGTTGATGAAAACCCATACTCCTGCGCAGCACAGAGCAGACATCAGAATACATGGTGGACCTGTGCAGAATAATATCTCTACGTTGGTTTGTTATTTGTGACAAATGTACCACATTGATGTAGTTGCGTAGTAATTGTGGAAATTGTGTCAGGGGATAGGGTGATAGGAAATCCTTTAACATTGTCTGCTCAATTGTTAGGTTAATCTAAACCTATTCTAAATAATATGGTGTAGTCATTAAAAAAATAATAAGGCATCTATTTTTGCTCATGTTTAACAAGAAAATATGTCCGAGTATTAGCTTCACAATACCTAGCACTAAATGTGACCAAACTTGAGTTGTAAACGCAATTTTAGTATTGTGACTGTAAACCAATGTTTGACCAGACAAATTAAAATTTTCGGAAACATTTGAAAAATAACACTCTTCGGATTTTTGTCTTAAGTATGGGACACTGAGCAAACTAGAATAATTCTTCTTGAATCAACTTAATGAATGAATTTCTATGGTACCTGCTCTTTAAGTTTTTGCTCCTCTTGCCCACCGCCTCCTCAGCAGGGCACATCCTGGGAAAGACATTACAAGAGAAAGCGCTGTTGACATCTTGCTGCCAGAAGACCATAGAAAATTGAGTGCTAACTTTATCCGAGTTGAAACTTTGGATTCCATTGTCCAGCAGTTGTCTAGCAGAGCCACACGAGTCAGAGTGGGATTTAGGAAGGTCTTAGAGGTGCCAGGTACTTAAAATACCCAACAAAGCAGGGTTCAGGCTGCTTCAGTTGGTTAACTGTCCCGCTCTTGATTTGGGCCTGGATCATGATCTCAAGGTTCCTGGGATCAAATCCCTGATTGGGATTCTACCCTTCTCCCTCAATAAGTAAGTTAGTTAGTAAATAAGTAAGTAAGTAAGTAAGTAAATAAATAAATAAATAAATAACATATAAAAGATACACAACAAAGAATATCAACTGATGCAGTCACTATGAAAAGTATGGAAGTTTCTGAAGACATTTTAAAAAAGTACCACCATTTGATCCAGCAATCCCAGTTTTGGCTAATCCGAAAGTCAAGTGAAATCTGGATTTCAAAGTGATATCTGCACTTCCGTGTCCTGCGTTCACAATGGCTAAGGTATAGAAACAGCTTAAGGTCCATTGACGAACAAAGCCACAAAGGCAATGTGGCCTATCCACACACTGGGATACTCTCCAGCCTTAAAAAGGAAGGAAATCCTGTCATTTGTGACAACACATATGGCCCTGGAGGACATGGTGTTAAGTGAAATAAGCCAGACACAGAAAGACAAATACTGCAGGATGTCACTTACAGGTGGAACCTCAAATAGTCAAGCGCATAGAAACAGAGAACAGAATAGGGGCTGGAGGGAGGGGAAAGGGAGGAAACCTTGGTGATAGGGCACAAAGGTTCAGTTATACAAAAGACAGAAGTTCTGGAAATCTACCTTTGCAACCTAGGGCCTGTGAAGAACTGCTTGAAAATCAGTAGGAGTGAGTTTGTAGGCTGAGTGCCCTTACCACGAAAGAACAGAAGAAAAGCTCCAGCAGCCATTGCGTGGGCAGGTACGTTTATGTGCGTGAGACAGCACAGAAATCAGAGCAGCCAAGTCATCGAGAGCATGGGCTTGGTGCCTGTTGGGCTGTGGCTAAGTTCCCTGTTCGTTCATTGTGTTCATTGCACAGTGAAAACTTTCTTAGGGTCTACTTATTAGTATTTCGGTAGGAAGCTAAAAGTGATTCAGTTAGGAAGGGTCTTCAAGAAAATGACTGATGGTTCAGAAGCACTCTACAAGTGTTCAGTCACTAAGTGTCTGGAACATCAAGCCAAACACTCGGTAGTGGTTGAATCTGGAGTGGGGACTTGGATGAATACAGGGCAAAGGAGGATGGACGCTTCCTGTCCATGGCTAGGATGCTTCACCTCCTACATGCATGGAGAAGACCTGTTACCATCTCCTGTGACCCCCCTATTAGCCCCGGGGTGTACATAGGGCAGGGTCTGTGACCCATATTTTCTAGGGGAGATTAAGTGACTCACCATCCTGAAGAGTGGGAGGTCCAGGACAGGAATGGAGATGGTGCCCTGGAGACAGAGATCCCTGAAAACCTGGGACCTTCCCAAGGCACCTGAGGTCATGCCTGAACCACTGAACCCCTGAACCCCTGAACCAGGGGCTCCCCTAGTCTCTTTGGCATATCCCCCTTCCCCAAGGTCTCTGCGGATGACACTTGATGCCCTAGAGGAGGTGCCTGAGCTAAGAGAAAACCCCAAATCTTAACTCAGCCTCCCACGTGTAGGTTTCACTCCCTGACCCAAGGCACGATGCCCTTACCCCCAAGTGGAGCCCCTCTGAGAGGGCAAGGGAAACCCAACAGTGGCCATCCTCACACAGCACCCCTGCAGGGGTCTCACAAAGAGCCTTCCCCAGCGGCCTGTGGACCACCTTCAATGGCCGGTGGTCTGCTCAGCTTCCAAACTGACTCAGAACCCAGGACATTCCAAACCAACTGTTACATGACCGCGCTGCCAAGAATCAGCTTCCCCTCAACTGACTGACCCTGGCTGAGCAGCCACAGCGAATTAACTGTGAAGTTGGCCCATTGGGCTGGTGCTTTGATGGTTTAGTGATTGAAGTCTGGGCCACTTAACGTGGCTCTCGCTGTCTGCTGGTCTGTGTAACCGGCTGAGCAGCCAGGACTAAGGCTGCCTCCCAGGCAGGCTCACAGACTGTCAGCGTCACTAGGGCTCACTGTATTGACAATGCCATCAAACACCTCTAAAGGATCTCCTTGGTCCTTACTGGAGTCAGGCCAAGTATTCAAATTCACTGACCAGGTGTTCCTAACTTGTGCCTCCAAACTTTCAGAATCTTTGAACTGGCCAGAACCATGTAGGATTTCTAGACTCTTTTCATATTAAGACTATGGCAAGATCTATAATAATCTGGCTTGAGAGCTTCCTTGGGCTGTGTGACCACTGAGACTACATTAAAATAGACACTGCTGTATGTTTTCCCCTAGGAACACCCAGTGGTGACAAGAAATGGGTGCAGGATTAGTCCATTTTTCTAAATGGAGGAAAAAAGTCAAGGCAGCTATCTTGATAGAAAACCAACAACAGAAATCGAGAAATAAAACTATAAAACACATTCATCACTCTGTATGACCAGATGGAGGGAGATTTTAAATGATCAAAAACCATTCTGAGCAAGAGTTAACTAGCCAGTTAGTAGCAGACAGCATTAAGAAGATCTGTACGAACATACCCCTACAGCAACATAACAGATTGCCCATCTCGAGACGTTAAGCACAGCTCTGGGAACTGGGTCGCTCACTACCAGATCTGAACTGTTCAGCTCAGAGACTGGCCTATGGAGAAAAAAGACATCATTACATCACTGCATCGCCATGGCAACGTGTCATCACAGAACTTTCAGGATGAATGCAGCTGCACATGCCCAACTTCTGCTGTGTGGACAGGTGTGTGTCTCCAAGGACAAGGACACCATTTGAGATTAAACGCTTTTGTTTCAAAAGCTGAACCCTGGTCTCACACAATGCCATTTTCTGTTTTCGAAGTACATTACATGAAGGCACATGACCTGCCCCCTCCACCACCAATTATAATCACTAGTCAAAATTTCAGGGTGAAGAGGGGAAAAAAACCACAGTCGGAGAATGAAGAGAGGGCTCATTTCTGATTTAAAATACAATCCACATTCACTTTTACCATCCTTGGTCAACAGACATCTCTAGAATGAATCTCAAAGTTTGTCACAGATGGAATAAAAAGCAGTGTTGACAAAAATTCATTTTCAATTTTAATGTTATTTTCTTATTTTTATTTTAGAGCACATGAGCAGCAGAGAGGGGGCAGAGGGAGAGAGAATCTTAAGCAGGCTTCACACTCTTCACATTCACAGTCTGACGTGGGACTTAATTACTGGACCCTGGGATCATGACCTGAGGCAAAATGAAGAGTTAGACGTTCAACTGACTGAGCCACCCAGGTGCCTCCAGAATTCAACTTTCAAAACTGTATTTCTTGGGGCTCCTGGGTGGCTCAGTCAGTTAAGCCTCTGACTTTGGCTCAGGTCAGATCTCACGTTTGTGGGTTCGAGCCCCGCATCAGGCTCTGTGCTGACAGCTACCTCAGAGCCTGGAGCCTGCTTCCGGTTCTGTGTCTCCTCTCTTCTGCCCCTTCCCCTCTCATGCTCTGTCTCTCTCTGTATCAAACATTTTTTAAAAAGCTGTATTTCTCTATCTTCTTATGAAACTATATAATTCATCATCTATGTATACTACCTGCTTTGATCCATGTATAGGCAAGAGTAATACTTAGTTATCTCTCAGTGTTTGTGCATTTACTGAGCAATTTCTGTCACTGTGTGTGTAAAAAGCAGACTCTTCACTGGGAACGGAAGAAAATAATATATCACTCTTTTCACCCGGGCATTTCTGTGAGGGTGAATGGGTTAAGGGAAAAGCATACAATTAACACTTTCATGAGTGAAGTATATTATTTTTTTTCTTTTTCCATATTATTTTATTGTCAAATTGTTTTCCATACAACACCCAGTGCTCTTCCCCTTAAGTGCCCTCCACCATCACCACCACCTCTTTTCCCCCCTCCCCCTTCCCCTTCAACCCTCAGTTCATTCTCAATATTCAATAGTCTCTCAATTTTGCATCCCTCTCTCTCCCCAACTCTTTCTCCCTCCTCCGCTCCCCCTGGTTCTCCATTAGGTCTCTCTTGTTTTCCTGCTAGACCTATGAGTGCAAACATATGGTTTCTGTCCTTCTCTGCCTGGCTTACTTCACTCAGCATGACACCCTCAAGGTCCATCCACTTTCCTACAAAGGGCCATATGTCATTCCCTCTCATTGCCATGTAGTACTCCATCGTGAATA
>NC_043713.1:63670104-63674078 GCF_006229205.1 Suricata suricatta | reverse complement strand
TTTTGCTTTATAAGATGTGTTAGCCTTCATCAGTGAAACCCTCTGGGGCTGGCACTTCCTTTATGGGTTATTTATTATTCATCAATTTTACTTTTAATTTGTAATTATTTTGGTTAGTTCATATACAGTGCAATATTAGTTTCAGAAGTAAAATCCAGTGATTCATCACTTACACATACAACACCCAGGGAGCATCCAAGGAGGTGCTCTCCTTAATATCCGTCCACCCACCTCCCTCCGTCAACCCTGTTCGTTCTTTATCATTAAGAGTCTCCTGTGGTATCGTTCCCTCTCTTTCTACACCCCAACTCCCATATGTTCATCTGTTTTGTTTCTTTTTTTATTTTTTAAAGGTTTTTTTATTTATTTTTGAGAGACAGAGAGAGACGGCACCAGCAGGGGAGGGTCAGAGAGAGAGAGAAGGAGGTTCAGAATCTGAAGCAGGATGCGGGGCTCGAACCCACAAGCCGTGAGATCATGACCTGAGTCGAAGTCAGACTCTCAACTGACTGAGCCACCCAGGCAGGCGCCCCTGTTTTGTTTCTTAAATGCCACATATGAGTGAAACCATATGATATTTGTGTTTCTCTGACCGACTCAATTTCTTTGATACACACCTCTTCAGATGATTGATTTCTCTTATGTGGGTTTTGGTACTTTGTGTTTTTGAAGGAACTGCCCTCTTTAGATTAAGCTATATTAGAGTTCCAAGTATTACTTCAAGATCCTTTCAGTACCCATAGGATCAGTAGTGATGACTCCTCTTTTCTTCATTGTTAGTCAGGCTAGAGCTTTATCCATTTTATGGCATTTACAAAGAACCAGCTTTTGTCTTGCTTTTGTTTTCTCTCATAATTTTGTTTTCAAAATTATTGATATCTGCAATAATATTTTTCCTCCTTCCTGTTATCTTCCATTACTGTACTTTGCTTTGTTTCCTAAGGTGGTAGCCTGAATGATTCACGTTATGTCTTTCTTATTTTGTAACACATGGCATTTAGGACCATAAATTTCCCCGAAACGCTGCTTTCCACAATTTTCTGTCATATCCTATTTTCACCTCATTTAATTGAAAGTAGTTTTCAGTTTCTCTTGAGACTTCTATGAGCGTTGTGTGGCTCAGAAGTGTATTTTGAAGTCTCCAGAATTTTGGGGATTTCAATGGTTTCTCCGTGCTGTGGGTTTCTAGTTTAATTTCACAGAGGTCTGAGAGCACACAATGCCCATGTTTACAGGAAGAGAAAGACAGTGTATTCACTGCATGTGTTGTGGGTGTGTGTGCATGAGGCTTCATTGTGTCTTGTGTGACTCTATGTAGTGTGATTATCAATGTGAGTGTGTGTGTGTGTGTGAAAGAGAAAGAGAGAGAGAGAGAGAGAGAGAGAGAGAGAGAGAGAGAAGGAGACGTGTGTTTCCCCAAAAGATATGTCCCACTGACACAGTAGAATGGCCAATGTCAACCTTCCCAAAACCAACACTCATACTGCACACTTTAAGGACTGTTGCTGTGGGTGGCCCAGCAGTAGCATCCAGTCCATGCAGGTGACCAAAAGCCACCAGCCCTGAGTCTACAGTGATGCCAGAGTCTTGGCTCCATCACACTGCAGCATTCAAGGGATAGATCATCCAAGGATCCTGCCCTCCTGCCCTTCCTGTCCATTACAAAAAGGAGATTCAGGGAGCCTGAGAAGGAGTCCTCCCCTTCTTGGCTGGAGAGATGGGGCAGGTGGCCCCTGATGCAGCCACATTCCAGGCCCAGTTCTGGAGGGTGTCTGAGAGGAAGATCCTCCAGCTTCTGGAAATCCTTTATCTCTAGACTTTAGTATCCCTGCGATGTGGAAGACGGTAGCTGCTGTGTGTGCCCAAAGGCAGGAGGGAATCCAGTAGCCAGGCGCTAAGAGTCCTCGCTCCATCAAATCCTTCAGCCGTAACGGGTGAAAGCAAGATTCAGAGTCGTGGACTGGATTTTAGGAGGGAAAGACTGTGAGGGGGTGCAGAGGGAAGACACGAAGGACATCCAGGCCATGTGAGGGTGGGAGGGGACCCCACGGTGGCAGGATTCCTGGAAGCAGTGTAGCATCAGCACCAGAGCCCAGCCTTGCCCTCACTGAGGAGGACATTTGGGCTTCTTCTGAGTGGGGACGAGGCAGGAGGAGCCAGCATGGCTGCTGAGAGCACAGTATGGACCTCTTCCTAAAAACCTGGAGAGAGGGGCTTCCTTCCTGACTCATCTTCTTCTCCATCAACCAGGCACTTTCCTTCATGGACATTGGGAAGGGGCAGTGAATGGAGTCAGGTCTCCTGTTCTCCCAGCCAGGACACGCCAGCAGGGATGGAACGAGGGCCAGGCCGGACACAAGGACGTTCCCAGGCCTGATCCACCTGGGCGAAGGAGGGACCAGTTTTTAACTGTTCACGAGCTTCTGGGGGTCACCTGACAGCCAGTCCTCCTCTAGAGCTGTTGGCCAAGGGTTGTCTGGCTGGAAACCCGTTCCTACTAAACGGTTCTCACCCCACGTGACCAGGGCAGCTTGAGACCATCCTAGTTGCAGAAGATGTGAGAGTGGGGATAGGTTCTAGTGCACGGTGAGCTCAGCAAAGTGGTGGGGGCTGATCGCAGAGTTGAGGTGGTCCTTGCAGTGCTCTTTCCTGGCCCGAGAACATCACTTTGAGAGTTTTTCTGAAAGGGATGGGAGTATTCAGGTCCAAAGGATATCTGAGACCTTCCTCCTGCTCATGGGCCCAGCACCATAGATCTGGGTGGTCACTGCAGGAAACACCGACAGCATCTCCCTCATTCCTTGTCCGTCGGGGCTCAGCCTTGTGCAGCCCATCGTTGGCCCCAACAAACTCCTGCTGCTCACAGCCTTGGGCTGGGAACTAGTTCAGGGGTGGAAAGGTCCCTCCTCGTCTCAGCCTGGCTTGCTGGGCCCCACACTAAGCTAGCTGTTGGCCCAGGCACTTGTCCAGATCAGAGCAAGAAAGGACCTGAAGACACTGAGGTGGCCCCCTCTGCCCCACTGCACTGATTACGTTCAGCACAAGTGTGGGGGGTCAGGCTCTTCACTCTGCTGGGGACCCCTTGGCCCTGGTTGTTGATCTTCCACTCTATGTGTCCCCAAGGGCCTCATGTCAACAGTGATTTCTTGGTACTTCTGGAGCAGCATTATCAATGGACTGACAGTTACTCTGTGTTCCCCTAGGAGGGCCAAAGGAAGAGGAGGAGCAACAGAAGAGGGGAAGAAAAGGGTCGTCCTCTCTGGCTCCGGTGAGCTTTCTGTCTCTGCCAGGGGTACAAATGTTGATTTCTTGGTTTTGAACATTTTCAAGGGCATTCAAGCATGACAATGTGACAGTGTAGTGTTTAGATCTTAGGTACCATTTTCTCAGGGTGGGGAAAGGTTGTAAATTGTATGGCAGGGGACCATTTACTCAAGCAATTTTTGCTTCGTGAACAAAATGAGCTTGCTTTATTTATTTATTTATTTATTTATTTATTTATTTATTTATTTATTATTGGCCAGAGAGAGTGATAGACAGAGAGGGAGAGGCGGGGAGAGAGAGACAGAAGGGAAGACAGAGGGGGAGAAAGAGAGAGAGAGAGAGAGAGAGAGAGAGAGAGAGAGAGAGAGAGAGAGATCAGTGCGAATTTCTACAGGAGACGTGTCCCGCTGATATTACGTGACCTAAGCCTTCCCAAAGAACTCTCATCACGCTGCACATTTTATAGTCTTACTGCTGAGGGCGGGCCCACAGGGCATTGTGTCCATGGATGGTAACCAACTGGCTCCATATGCCTTAGCCTCACGTTCATGGGACACAACACTCTGAGTTATCTTTGTGCAAGAAGACCAAGTACTGACAAGTAATGTGTGTTCTGGTTTTCGTACAAGATGTTATTGACAAGGTTTATGTATCACTTCTGGAGGAGATATCCTTTGCTAAGGTGAGCTTGCCTGTCTTCGCCTGAGGAA
>NC_043713.1:63668586-63670004 GCF_006229205.1 Suricata suricatta | reverse complement strand
AAGCTCCCGACCCTGAGATCAAGAGCCTCATGCTCTACCAACCGAGCCAGCCAGGTGCCCCCAGATTTCCACCTTGATGCTAATCTTAGAGGTCCCTCACCACAATGGCAAAACCAGCCGCTCTTCTGTCTCTGTTGGAGGTTTTAATTCATATTCTGCCAACAGCCTTGTCAAAGCAGTCTACAAATCAGAGAACTATTTGTGGCTGAGGCTATAAATGCTTCATTGAACATCCACCTGCTCGGGCCCTGGAGCCCACAGCTGGACTCCATTTCCCAGCCTCCTTTGCAGTTAGATGTGGCCACTCTGACTAAGTGCTGGCCAATGGGAAGTGATACGATGTGATTCAAGCCATTTCCGGACCAGAACTTTGAAGAGTCAGGTGTACTCCCTTCAGATTCTGCATTTCCGCTCCACTGCCTGGAGTTAGATGACCATGAGGCCCGGGAGGATGGTGGGGCCACAAGAATGAAAGCGTCTTGAGCCTCTGGGGGGAGGACAGACGCCCACTCACTAGGAAAGCCCACTGAGGACTCTTCAGTGACCAAGAAAAACACCCCATGATGGCAAGCAACTACTGGTTACTAAAGTTCAGTCCACCTTAATGCAACGATGCAACCAAGAACCATAAAAACAAGGCCAGTTTGTGAAAGAGTTGCAAAAGTGCTAGACGAAAAATACTCACTTTCGACTCATCTATTTTTTCAACCAACTTGTCCTTAAACCAGTACCTCCCAAACTGGGAAGATCACTAGAGGCATTTGGGGAACTTTCAAAAAATAGGAATTCTTGAGCTCTGCTCCCAGGGATGCTAAGTCGGTACAGCTAGAATGGAGCCCAGAAGTCTATAAATCTTTTGAATTCCTCAGGAAATGTGCACTCTCCCAGGCCACTCGGGATTATGAACACCGGGACTTGTTGCAAAAGTAAGCTGGCACATCTGTTTAAATTTAAATGCTAGAGGTGTGGAGCCAAGATGTCGGAGATGAAGGGAGCTCTGTAAACTCCGTCCGCACCATTTATCGAACTGAGAAGGATATTACGCTCATCTGCGAGAGTGGAAGGAGAAAATACGAACTCCAGAAGGAATAGAACCTCAAGGATACCTGAGTGAGTGGGGGCGAATGGGGGAGATCCGAAAACGGGCCAGCCCGGGATGGGCAGGGGAGGTAAGATCCCCAGCCCAACGTGGCTCAAGTGCAGGGCGCCCAGGAGGCAAAGGGAAGAGACAGAGTCGGAACGCGCTCATAGAACTGTCTCTGGGGAAGAGGTATAGAACGCTTGGCTGCACTTGGAGACAGAAACCCACTCCATAGATAACTGCTGGGCAGCCGGAATCCCGAACGGGGGTGGCGCAAGAGAAGGAACAGCCTCCAGCCCTAAGCCATCTCGGCGGGGAATCAGAGGCGTCTGTGGCT
>NC_043713.1:63667395-63668486 GCF_006229205.1 Suricata suricatta | reverse complement strand
AGTATTTCTCTGTTAAAGGAGGCTTATTGACTGTCCAGGGCCTGCCGTTTCAGGAGATATTCTCTTAATGATATCTCTCAGTTTCTCTTGTTGTGCCTGTGAGTATTTTATTTCCCTACTCTGCAATATTTGGGACTCGCCTTCTTGCACACTTTGGCTTGTTTCTTGGTGTAGTCCTATGAAGGAAAACAGACTGACAAACACCAAGGGAGCAGAAGCACACATACACACAGACAAATCAAACAAAGAAACACATTACAGGCGGGAAGAAAAGAAAGAAAATGGGAGGGAAAGAGACGAAAAGAAGAGAAGAAGACAAAATAAAAAGAAAAGAGAAAGCAGAAAAGACAAAAAATATATATATAAAAGGGGGTCGGAGACAACAAAGGACAGTAGACCGTTTAAAAGTGTATGACCAGTTTAGGGGAGAGGTAAGGATGAGATACAGGAGAATATATCTGCGTTGCAAGAAGGTGAAAAAATAAGGGAGAAAGGAGAAAGGAATATAAGGAGTAAAATTTAAAGGAATTGAGTAAATAAAAAGGGGGAAAAAAGGTAATAATGACAAAGAAATAAGTATGAAACTAGTGAAGAAAAAAAATTTTTACATATTAAAAAAACAAACAACAACAACAAAAAAATTTAAAAAAAAGAAAAAAAAAGCAAGCAGCAGCTCCCCCTGGTGGATAGGCTTGGTTTGATGGGGTAGGTCTTGGAGTCTGTTCTCAGAGGCTCCGCCCCTGCCTGAGGCGAAATGAGCAGCAGGAGGTGAAGTGCGCACCTTCACAGACTCAATTGCGGAGTCCCCACCCCCAGTCAGGATCGCGATTGCAATGGAGGAAAGGAAAAAAGTAAAAAACGGAGTCTGTCTTTGTTTCAGATAGCTTTGCTCAAGAAGGTGTGCGCTGCTGGAAATGAGCTGGGAGCTCCTACAGTCTAAGCGCGCACCCGGGCCTCCACCTGCCACCGACTCTTTGTTGGGGGTCCCGTCGCCGTGTGCCCTATTTTTTCCCTGTGGGCACCCGGGATTGGCGCAGTCCGTGCAGGGGGCGAGGTGTGCTGTGGAAATGCGGTCCGTGGTCCTGTTCCCA
>NC_043713.1:63662607-63667295 GCF_006229205.1 Suricata suricatta | reverse complement strand
TTGCTCAACTGGGGCTTTGCAAGTAAAGCTGCTGTGAACGTTCGTGTTTTCCTGTGAGAGTAAGTTGTTGTTAAGTGTTCAAGATTATAGGTGCCGGGGCACGGAGTGCGCTTGCCCAGGTTTGTAAGAGACTGCCAAGCTTTTGCCGTGGCGGTACCATTTTATCTTCCCGCCAGCAACGTATGAGTGGTCCACACCTGCGTCCTCACCGCGTGCAGTCCCGGCACGATTTTTTATGTCAGCCCCTCAGGCGGGGGTGAATGACGTTTCACTGTGATTTTAACTTGCATTTCCCAAAAGATACTGCATGTCTTTGCACATGCGTATTGCTGTCTGTGTGTCTTCGTTGAAATGACTGTGCATGTCTTTTGTCCACTTTCTAAGTGAATTGTCTAGGTTTTTACTGTGGTCTTGGGCCTCTTCATATGCTCTAGATAGTCAGTCATTGTTGGATGAATGGTTCGCCAATATTTCCTCCCCAGTCTGTGTCTTACTGGTCTTTTCATCCTCTTTTCGTTTTAGTATTTTTTAAAGTTTATTAATTTATTTTTGGGAGAGAGAGAGAGTAAGTGAGCAAGGGTCAGAGAGGAGGAGAAAGAGAATCCCAAGGAGCCTTCACGCCATCAGCACAGAGCCCAGTGCAAGGCTGGAACTCACAAACTCACGTACTGTGAGATCATGACCTGAGCCGAAGTCAGATGCTTAACTGAGCTACCCAGGGGCAACTGTGGGATCCCTAATGGGATCTTATGCAGGATAAATTTTTTAAATTTTGATGAGATTCAATTGATCAGTGTTTTCTCATATACATTGTGCTATTTGGTGTCAAGTGGAAGAACTTTTTGTTTAGCCCCAGATCCCAAAGGTTTTCTCCTATGTTTTTTCTCTCCAAGTTTTATCAAATTCTATAGCTGTACATTTTACACTTAGGTCTGTGATCCATTTTGAGCTCATTTTTGTATCCAGTGAGTGGTTTAGGTCAAGATTCGTTTTTTGGCCTATGAGGTCTGGCTGCTTTGACGGAAAGGCTGGCCTTCCTCCATTTTGCACCCTTGTCAGCAGTCAGGTGGGCATATTAATGTCGATTCTCCATTCTGTTCTGTTTGTTCAATATACCCTGTAGTGAGAAATATGTAGCTGACACCACACTGTCTTGATGACTGGAGCCCACATGTTAATTTTAAGTGTTTAGTTAATGTTATGAGGTGCCTGGGTGGCTCAGTCGGTTGAGGGTCCGACTTCGGCTCAGGTACTGACAAGCTCAGAGCCTGGAGTCTGCTTCTGATTCTGTGTCTCCCTCTTTCTCTGACCCTCCCCTGCTTGTGCTCGCTCTCTCGCTCTCTCTCTCAAAAATAAACATTAAAAAAAATACATATAAATAAATAAATGTTTAGCTAATGGTTTAGTAGTCCTATTTTAGGAAGTAAAAGAAACAGATGCCTTGAATGTTTTTAAAAATCATTACCATTCCATAAGAAGTTGCAAAAACTGTAATAAAGAGGTCCTGCTGTACCCATTGCTCAGGTTTCTCCAACAGAAACATCTCCTAGAACAGTAGTGCATTATCAAAATCAGGACATTAGCATTGGCACAATACCACTGTCTACACCACAGACCTCTCTAGAATTTCAGTCGCCTTTGTGTTAGCTTGCGCGTGCATGCATACACATGTGTGTGTGTCTATGAGTGTGTGAGTGAGTGTGGGAGTTTATATCATTTCATTAAGAGGAAATTAATTTTGATAATATATTTTATTTAACCCAACAGAATAGATTGAGGCAAGATGGCATAGAAGTAGGGAGCTCCGTACTTTTCACCCGCCCGCATCTCTCAAACAAAGAAGGACTGAAGTCATACGACACTGAACCACAAGAGTCTGGGAGGAAAAGAGACAGAGTCCACTAAGAAGACAGCCTCATAGGTGCGTGATTGTGAACTGGAAAAGATAAAAACAGGCCTGGACCGAGGCTCAGAGGGGAGGGAGCCCCCTCCGCGGAGAGCAGTGGAGAGCTGAGGGGAAGAGAAAGAGAGGCTGCAACAGCTCATAGAACTGTCTCTGGAGAAGAGAAAAACCTCGGCCCCCGGGAGGGAGAGGGATCCTGTCATCCCATCTGTAACCACAGGGTGTGGGAGAGAGAGCCTTTCTCTAGCTGTGGTGCTTCCCTTGGGCTAGGCGCCCTGATTCCAGGCAGTACAAGAAGAAACTCTTCCCCTCCTCCCCCCACTCCCCCTACTCCATCCCAGCCAGGAAGCTGCCAGGCCTGCAGCCTGCAGTATCATTAAAGTCGGAGGACTAAGATCTGGAAACGAGGCGGGGCTTGGGGAATACAACTGGGCCCACCTTGGCTACGCCAGAGGCACTGGGAGATCGGACCCAAAAGCGTAAATTGCAACTCTTGGTTCTGAAGGGACTGCGGTGCCACCATTTTTCTCCCCACAATCACCAAGGTGGGGCCTCAGGAGCAGCCCAGGACCCCACTGGAGGTGAGACCTGCCTACACCAAACCATGCCCATCCGCGCTGGAAGGCGGCCTTTTTATTTTCTGGAGCCCGGGCAAGACCAACATTGATGCATTGCCATGATTAACTTTAGATCAATTCTTGCTATTTCAAATATATTTTCCCTTATCTCATTCTTATCTCTCCCCTCTGACAGACTGGGCACTCTGGTCATTGGTTTGCTTAAACGGTCACACTTAATCCATTCTCTTGATGCGTATTCTACATCTCCAGCACTTCCTTCCTTTCTTTCTCTCTCTGGAATAATCAGACTATATAGTTTCTTTGGTCAACATTATCTTTGTTTTTTTCCTCCTTGTCTCCTACCACATTCTTCTCTTTCTCTCTTTGAATTAAGTCTTTTATTCTCTCTGCCTAGACAGTGTTCAATTTCACTCCTCCCCACCTGTCACTTCTCTTTTGTATATGCTGTTCCATCAGTACTGCCTCCCCTCTGCTCTTTATTTGTAGATAGGATTTCTAGTTTTAAGCTTTTAGACTGTACTTAGTCTTTTGTTGTTTTTATCTCCCACACCCCTTTTTTCCTCTTTTGGTTTGCTTGCTTGTTTGATTTGTCAGTGTGTTTGCATGCTTTTGTTCCCTGTGTATTTGTCCGTCTGTTTTCCTTTTCAGGGCTACCTCAAGAAATAAGCCAAAGTACATGGTGGAGAGTCCCAAATATCACTACGAGTAGGGAAATAAAATAACCAAAGGCACAGTAAGAGAGACCAAGGGACACCATTAAAAGAACAGCTCCTGAATGGACAGACCCTGGACAATGAGCCTCCTTTAATATAGCAATACTCACAAGTGCAGAGTGCATAAGAAGCTTTTTAAACTGAGAGGAGACAGAAAGCTAGCCAAAATGATGAAAAAGAAGAACTCTCCTCTAAAGAAATTCCAGGAAGAAGTCATAGTTACAGAATTGCTCAAAACAGACATAAGCAACATAACTGAGCAAGAATTTAGATTTTCCACGGTTAAGTCCATCTGTCCATTTCTGATTCCAATGTTTAGCCCAAAGGAACACACTTATTTGTGTACACTGTGACAAATCATTACTGATGATTCAAAACCAAATATTAATAGGATGGAACCCCAAGTACAGAGGTAGGGAAGACATTTTAACTTACAAAGCACCATAAAACAGCCAAGCTCTTGGGGTTAAGAAATACATAACAAATACATTCTGTTTTCTCAGTTAATTAAAGTAAAAAACCACCATAATTCTTACAGAATCCATTCTCTCAAATTTCCAATGTGTTTATTTGTTCCTCTTTACCTTTACGTTTCTTTAATTTCAGGGCTTTTTAGGAAGACTAGAACCCCTAATACTTTGTTTTCTTCACCACGCCAGACTACAGTCATGCTCGACACAGAACCCCCAATACTTAAAAAAGCAGCTCCATAGGTACATACTAGTTGCCTATCCCAATACCCACTCTTTCTTACTCAAAGTTCCTAATTTTGCTTTCCAACTTACAGTTAACCCAACTAAAAACCTGTATTTTCCAGCCTCCGACACAGGTAAGAATAGTCATGGGACACAGTTCCAGCCAGAGAACAGGCAGAAATCACTGGGCTGGCTCTGCTGACCTGTGTCCTTCTCACGTCTGCCTGCCCTAGGTAATGGTTTGGATGCGAGGGGCGAGGGGTGGACGTGGGCAGGAGACGGCCTGTGCCAACAAGGTAAAGAGCACATGCTAAGGAAGGCTAAGCAGAAATAGAGGAAGCTGGGTTACGGGTGACATCATGGAGCCGCAGTAACAGCTTGGACTCCAATCTCCACAACTGTCACTGCATGAGAAAAGTAAGCCTCTATTTGCTAAATGCAGATATCTAACTAATTCACACAGTAGAGCCAAATCTCAACAATAACTAGGCCTGGCACTGATGGAGCATTTTCAAGAGTACCTAGCACACACAAATAAATAATTTTAAAGGGGCACCTGGGTGGCTCAGTCTGTTAGGCGTCTGACTTCAGCTCAGATCATGATCTCACAGTTCGTGGGTTCAAGCCCCGCATCAGGCTCTGTACTGCCAGCTCAGAGCCTGGAGCCTGTCTTCGGATTCTGTGTCTCCTTCTCTGACCCTCCCCTACTCGCTCGCTCTCTCATTCACAAAAATAAAACATTTTAAAAATGCTTATAAAAATAATTTTATAAGCACTTTGTATAAATAATACAATA
>NC_043713.1:63623734-63662507 GCF_006229205.1 Suricata suricatta | reverse complement strand
GCCTCTGCTCAGGAGATGGCAGCAGAATCCCTCCTCCCAGCTGTGACAAACCTCTTCAGACGTTGCCAGATGTCCATGGGCAGCTAAATCCACCACAAATATACCCCACCAATATCCAGCTGAAAACCACTGTTCTAATCTAATACCAACTCTCACCTGATTAAAGCTAAAATCTAAATGGGAAGAATCTTTGTTTTAAGGAGTAATTTAACCAAAAATTTTAAAAATCCAAGTTATTTTTTATATGACTTTAGCTCAAAAAACACTAGAAATTATGGGCTTACTAGTTATTTCTCCTTCAGTGGCAATAATCCAAAATGTAGGTAACTCATATACAAAGATCTCTTTCATGGAGTCACTTAAAATGTTAGTGACTAGAAATAACCTAGGTCCAATGACAGGGGAAAGACTGGTTGAAAACACTATGTCGTCCAACTGAATATCACGTAGCTGTTTAAAAACCAGGCACTTCTACCATCTCAGCAGTAGCGTAAACTCACACAGCCTCCTGGGATGATAACACATGAGATAAACAAAGGAATGACAAAATCAACAAATGGAACTGAGCCACGATTTGCTATTTGGGAAAAAATTCATTCAGTTCTTTGGCATATTTGCAATTTATATACATACATGACTATATTAAGATTACCCATCACCTTTTCCAACGAAGCCTAATTTCTGGAACATAAAACAATCCACTTCAGCCAATAATCTTATAACTTACATCCAGGTAGAAGATTGTTTTGGTTTTTTTTTAATTTATTTTGAGAGAGAGAGAGAGAGAGAGTGAGCATGCACATGCGAGGGCCAGACAGAGGAAAAGAGGGAATCCCAAGCAGGCTCTGCACTGTTAGCACAAGAGCCCATGTGAGGCTCAAATCCAGGAACTGTGAGATCAGACCTGAGCTAAAACTAAGAGTCAGACACTTAACCAGCTCAGCCACCCAGAAATCCCCAGGAAGAAGATTCTAATTTTAGGGGCATCTAGGTGGCTCAGTCAGTTGAACGCCCCACTTTGGCTCAGATCACAATCTCATGGTCCGTGAGCTTGAGCCCCACATCCAGCTGCTGCTGCCAGCGCAGAGCCCTCTTTGGATCCTGTGCCCCTCCCCGGCTCGCGTGCGTGCTTGCTCGCTCTCTCTCATATATAAACATAAAAAAAAAGAAGAAGATTCTAACTTTAAATTCTGCACATATTTACCTTCAACATACCTACTTTCTCCTATTTTTTATCTAATATTTTTATATACATAATGTTTCATCTCTCTTGAAATTTGTTTTGACATGATTTGAGTAAGGAGCTAAAATGACTCTACTATAGAATCGAATTTGGTGATGCTCAAATAATGCTAGGGTAACATGCAAGAATAAGCCACTTTATTGTTAATCATCCAGCTACGCTGCACTTCATAAACAATAACCATGCCTATCCTTGGCATACACCCTTGAATGCCATTCACATCAATGAATATTTATTTTTTGTATAGTTGACACACAATGTTACATTAGTTTCATATGTACAGCTTAGTGACTTGACATGTTTATACATTATGGTATGTTGACCGTAAGTGTAGCTACCATCTATCCCGTTACAGTGTTATTACAATATCACTATATTACTAAATTACTATATATTACTGTGGCTCTTATTTTGACAGAAGATTGAATGTCAATTTTTTACAAGTCCCACATGAAACCATTCAGTTCAATAAAATGTTTATTTTCCTTAATATAAGACAATAACATGCTTTGGACAAAAAAAGAAAAATTTGTTTTAAAACCATTTTTCAAGATTAAGAGTGAAAGAAATTCTTAAATGTAAATACAGTGGTTTTGGGGTTTTTTTTTGTAAATACAGTGTTAGATATTGATATCTATTTATTTCTTCTAGAGACAGCTCTTCTACACTAAACAATCTGACCTAAGTAAAGTCTAAAATTTTTTTTAAATGTTTTTTATTTATTTTTGAGAGACAGAGAGAGACAGTGTGAGCAGGGAAGGGTCAGAGAGAGAGGGAGATATAGAATCTGAAGCAGGCTCCAGGCTCTGAGCTAGCTGTCAGCACAGAGCCCCACGCTGGGCTCTAACCCACAAACTGTGAGATCATGACCTGAGCCAATGCCAGACGCTTAGCGGACTGAGCCACCCAGGCGCCCCTGAACTAAGTAAAGTCTAAATTACAAACTCTTTAGAGATACAAAAAAAAAAAAAATCATGATAGTGCATATAGTTACTAGAAATGAAATAAGAAAATATTTTCTGCTACATATCTTTATGAATGACTTAAGTTACATATTTAAAAAAAATTAATGCTTATTTATTTTTGAGAGAGAGAGAGAGAGAGAGCGCGAGCGAGCGAGCATGAGCAGTGAGGGGCAGAGAGAGAGGGAGACACCGAATCTGAAGCAGGCTCCAGGCTCTGTGTTGGCAGCACAGAGCCTGAAGCAAGGATGGGACTCACAAACTGTGAAATCATGACCTGTGCTGAAGTTGGATGCTTAACCAACTGAGCCACCTAGGCGCCCCTACGTATTTTTAAAATATAAACATTTAGTTTCAGGGGTGCCTGGATGGCTCAGTCGGTTAAGTGTCTGATTCCATTTCGGCTCAGGTCATGATCTTGGAGTTGCTCACATCAGCTCTGTGCTGATGGTGCAGAGCCTTCTGGAGATTTTCTCTCTTCTCCCGCTGTCTCTGCCCCTCCCCCACTCATGCTGTCTCCCTAAATAAATAAACTTAAAACAAAATAAACATTTAGTTTCAAATGGATATGCCCATAAAAATGTTAGTATCCTAAGTGACTGAAAATTTACTTTACAATCTTGTTAACCCTAACAGCCTAAGATTTCATCCATCTTGTTTTATCTGATATACTTTTAAAAGCAAAAGTTCCAGCAGCAGCTGAGTGGCTCAGTAAAAGTAACTCTTTTTTTTTTTTTTGCCAGCTCTTGATTTCGGCTCAGGTCATGATCTCATGGCTCATGAATTCAAGCCCCAAGTTGGACACTGCAGCTGGCAATATGGAGCCTATTAGAGATTCTCTCTCTCCCTCTCTCTCTCTCTCTCTGTTCCTCCCCCACTAGCCATGTCTGTCTCTCTCAAAATAAATAAATAAACTTAAAAAAAAAAAAGGACATTTGTATAGTGAACAGCCCTTCCCCAGAGCAAAGGCCAGTTTGCTTACACTAGTGGTAGACAGAGTGTCTTCCTCTGGAACCAAAGGGTAGGCGGGCTTACTGCCCATCATCACATACTCAGAGCCCCTGCGCTCAGAGATCCTTCTGAATTGCAATCACATGAGTGTGCTGGTGTCACCTGGGTTGGTCACGTTGGAGCTCGGGGAAATGATCCAAAAAAAAATGTGTGCTGGGGCTACTTCTTTTGTCATGAGTGGTCCTGCCAGCCTCCACGAGAGTAGGAGAGCCTCACTTGTTTGCTTGCAAGTAGGGTGAAATCTCAGACCCTTTCCAGATGTGGACTTTTTCAGTGTTGGATTCAGGGCAAATTGCCCCTCCCATCCCACACTCAGGCCTCAAGCCTTTTCTGTCAAGGCCACATGTCCTGAGCACTTCACGTTGATTGAGTCAATTAGCCCTGAATTTAGGAATGTAAAAATTTCCTTTCCAATTTTATGGTATGCTGTCTGCTCTGTTATAGATGCTGGAAATTTTTGGACATTGCAGTTACCAAGCTTCCAGAGTCCTATCTACATAAGATGTCCCAGTGCTGCCTACAGGCTCCTGTCTAATGAGGGGCTCTAGGCCACACCAATGGCCCGATTCTGCAGTCTGTCCACAGTGAGATGGAGGGACCTGTGCAGAGTAGAAATATGTTGCACAAGTATAATGCAGAGCTAAGGAAGAAAACATATGTATTGTACCATTTACAGCGAGTGCAAAACTGAGTGAAGCTAAATGTGTCAGAGTTTTCCAGAGAAACAAAACACATAGAATATATTACTTAAGTTCCTACAATCTCCTTATATAAATAATAACATGTAATTTATATAAATTAAATCCATATATATGCAGGGAGATCTGAGGGGAATGCCAACATTTATATTTAGGGATTTATTTTGAGGAATTGGCTCATGTAATTGTGAGGGCTGGCAAGCCTGAAACCTCTAGGCCACGCTCGCAGGCTGGAAACTCAGGCAGGATTTCTGTGTTACAGTCTTGAGGCAAATTTTCTTCTTCTCTCCTGTGAACCCTCAGTCTTTGGTTGGTAAGCCTTTCAACTGAATAGATGAGCTCCATCTCCATCATCAAGGGTAATTTTTACTTAAAGTCAAGTGATTATAGATGTTAATCACATCTACAAAGTACCTTTGCAGGAACATCTAGACTAGTATTTGACCATACAACTAGGTACTATAGTCTGGCCACATAAAATGAACCACTGCAGTCAATGCCTTGTCAACTTGGTACCTATATTCATTTCCTTAAGCCATACCTATTTTCCAAATAAAGACAATAACAAGGTCATAATTCTACCTAGCATGATACAACCATTTTGCATGCAACTGAAAAGTGCACCAATCCCTTCCCTAGGAGAGGATGCCAAGTCCTTGAGTGACATTTACTTTTCTCCTTAAATATTATGATATAAAAGTCTAAATACTATAAATGTAAAGTTAATACATAGTAAGGAAATAAGAAGGGTAGAAGATAGATATTTTAACACACACACACACACACACACACACACACACACACAGATTAGTTGGCCATACATTTGTGTGTCCATTTCTGGGTTCTCTATTCTGGTCCATTGCTTTGAGTGTCTGTTTTGTGCCAATACCCTACTCTCTCGATGATTACAGCTTTGTAATACATCTTAAAGCCTCGGATTGTGATACCTGCAGCTTTGGTTTTCTTTTTCAGGATTGCTTTGGCTATTCAGGGTCTTTTCTGGTTCTATACAAATTTTAGGATTGTTTGTTCTAGCTTTGTGAAGAATGCTGGTGTTATTTTGAAAGGGATTGCATTGAATGTAGTATCAACATTTTAACAATATATGTTCTTCCAATCCAGGAGCATGGAATATTTTTCCTTTTGTGTGTGTGTCTTCTTCAATTTCTTTCATAAGCTTTCTATAGTTTTCAGTGTATAGATTTTTCACTTCTTTGGTTAGGTTTATTCCTAGGTATTTTATGGTTTTTGGTGCAGAAGGTAATTTCCTTCACTTAAAGTCAAGTGATTACAGATGTTAATCACACCTACAAAAATACCTTCACAGCAACATCTAGTGTCTTAACAAACAACTGGGCACCGTAACTTAGGCAAGTTGACATATAAAATTACCCACACTAACGTATGCTTTTAGAAATGAGGATAGTGTTTACCGTTGGGTCAGGGGTATAATGCCCAGAAGCACATAAAGAGGGCTTCTGGGGTGCTGGTCACATACTGTTTCTTGATCCAATGATGGTTGCATGGGTGTGTTCACTTTGGAAAATTCAGCAACCTGTTCACTTACAATTATGTGTACATTTTGGAATGTATGTTTTATTTTATTAAAAAGAGTAAAATGTTAAGAAAAAAAGAAATAAGACAAAAACAATGGAAACAAGAAAAAAAGCATTACATCCATAATGGAGCCTTTTTAATTATAAGAAATTACCAGATGTGGGGCACCTGGGTGGCCTGGTCAGTTATGCATTGGATTCTTGATTTCAGCTCAGGTCATGATCTTGGGGTCATGAGATCCACCCCCACCTCGGGCTCCATGCAGAGCATGCAACCTGCTTAACATTCTTTCTGTTTCTCACTCTATCACTCATGCTCTGTCTCTTGAGAGAAAATAAAATATAAACTTAAAAAATTTAAAAAATTAAGAAATTACCAGATATAACTCTATATTGATACATTTAAATCTCTCAGTGAAATGATTGGGTTTTAAAGGAAACTAATGATCAAAATAGACTTGGAAAGGTGAAAAATCTAACGAGATGAGACCAATAGTTTTTTAAAAACTTAAGGTAATTAAAGTCAATAACTCGCTTGCTACCAAAGGTATCAGGACTGTATAATTTTCTGTGTGTCATCTACAAAACCTTTGTATAATAGTAATTCTTATGTTACTCTTTTAAAGCTTATTTATTGGGGCACCTGGGTGGCTCAGTTGGTTAAGCATCCGACTTCAGCTCAGGTCATGACGTGGGTTTGAGCCCCGCGTCAGGCTCTGTGTTGCCAGCTCAGAGCCTGGAGCCTGCTTCAGATTCTGTGTCTCCCTCTCTCTCTGCTCCTCCCCCATTCGTGCTTTGTCTCTGAAAAATAAATAAAAAAATTTAAAGCTTATTTATTTATTTGGGGGGGGTGGGCATGAACAGGGGAGGAGCAGAGAGAGAGAATCTCAAGCAGGTTTCGCACTGTCAGCATGGAGCCCAATGCAGGGCTCGAACTCGGGAACAGCAAGATCATGACCTGAGCTGAAACTAAGAGTTGGATGCTTAACTGACTGAACCACCTACGTGCCTCAGTTCCTATGTTCTTTAAACTAGTCCAGAGCAGAAAAATATGAAAGCTTCCTGACGTGCTGTTGTAATTACAATTTAGAAAAGACAAGAACAGCATGTGTGCATGCAATGCACACAGACTATCTGCCCATATTCCTTATGAATGCAGAGTCAAAAATTCTAAATTAAATATTAGTGAATGCCAGCCATGCATTAGAACCGTAATGGTTTAGCACTAGGAAATTTATTAATGCACTAATAGGAAAAAGATGATAAAACACTAATTCCTAATGAAGATTCCTCAGAAGTGTGAAATAGAAATTCATCCTTTAAAGAAATCCTACCACATTAAGAGCAGTTTCCTTTACATTAGAAACAAGATGATGTGTGGCCATAGCTATTCTTCAGCAATATGTTAGAGTTAGCCCTGGGATTATGATCCCATCCTTCTTTCTTTCCGTAACACAGGAAATTGGAAACCTCCGTTAGTTCCCCCAGACTCTTAAACAACTGTCCCTAGTCAGGCTCTTCCTACTAGACACACTGGTGGGAGATTGGAATGGAAGAGAAAGGAAGACGTCTTCTTTCCTTTTCCGTGCAGGCCATCTCAGATGGTCGCAGCAAGGGTGCGAGGTGGTGGTAAAGGGCAAGATTGCTTCCTGCTTAGGAGTGGGGTTTTAATGGAAATAATAGGAGCAGCACCGTGCTCTGACTCTTGCAGTTGGGGCAGAGGCTCCAGGAACCTCTGCTGTGCAGAGCTCACGGCCCTTGCTCCTTTGGCTGTCGCTACCGTTGGATACTTGAAGAGTCATCTGGAGGGTTAGCTCCAGGCTGCCTGCTTGTTGGGGATGTTCCAACATCAGCAGCCTGAGGGGCAGTGATGTCAGGCTCTATTTTCTCCTTCACTCTTCCTGCCCTATGGGTGGGAACAGATTTCTGCAGTTATTAATCTCTGAGTAACCATACATTTTTCCTTTTTGCTCTTACTTTGTATAAATAATTTTTCCAATATATTTATAACCAATTTCCTGTGTTGAAGTCCCTGTTTCAAATAACTTGAATGGATACTGTTTTTGTGATTGAATACTTACTGACACAAAGTATCTATAACTCACTATTTATAGCTGGTGTGATTTTTTTTTTTTTGAACCCATATACCCAAGAGATTCGATGTAGAAGCTAAACGAGCAAGAATCCAGTAAGGGAACAAATACAAAATAAACATACAAAATTTAATACCTCTCTTATAAACAATATAGAAGAAAAGAGTGCCTCCCCAAAAAAGAGCCCATTCACAACAGTGTGAAAAATGAAAAGATGTAAACTTAATAAGATAAACTTAGTAAGAAACATGTACAATTATTTGAAGAAAACCTTTAGATCTATAGTGCAGCACATATAATTAAACTTATATGAATGAAGAAATAAAGCAGGTCTATGGTGACCTTTACATGTTGGTACATTAGCACGGGAATGATTAAATAAATCACAATTCATCCATATTTTGGAATGCATAGGTTATGAGACTGAAGGAATGAACTTGGCCCACATAGAAAGACCTCCAAGACATATTGGATATTTTTTAAAAAGAAAAATCTGGTATAGTATTTGTAAATTTATTTTTAAAAACCCAAGCAAACTTTCTGATACACAGCACACATAAGTTTTGTGTTCTGCAAATCCAGAGAAAATGAGTAACACAGTAACAATCATATTATTTGGGCAGGGAGAATAGACTGTGGGGTGAAACTTTAACTTTTTATTCTATATATATTTGTATTTTTATTTTATTTATTAAAAATTTTTTAAATGTTTTATTTATTTTTGATACAGAGAGAGACAGAGCTTGAGAGGGGAAGGGGCAGAGAGAGAAGGAGACACAGAACCAGAAGCAGGCTCCAGGCTCTGAGCTAACTGCCAGCACAGAGCCTGACGGGGGGCTCGAACCCACGAATGTGAGATCTGACCTGAGCCGAAGTCGGAGGCTTAACCGACTGAGCCACCCAGGCGCCCCTATATTTGTATTTTTAAACATTTCTTACAGTAAATAGTCTTAAGATAATTATGTAATTTTAAGAAATGGCCAAGAGAATGAGAAGTCACAAAATGGGAGACACATCTGATAAAGGATTGTTATCCAAAATATACAAAGAACTCTTAAAACTCAGAAATAAGACAAAAACCTGGTAAAAAAAAAAAAAAAAGAGGGCAAAAGACTTGAGCAGACACCTCACCAAAGAGGATATCAAATAAGCCTAAGATGCTCCATATCATATGTCATCAGGGAAATGGAAATTAAAAGACTTAATGAAATTCCATTACACACCTATTAAAATGATGAAAATCCAAAACACACCAAATACTGGTGATGATGTGGAGCATTAGGAACTCCCAATCATTGCTCACGGGAATGCAAAATAGTTTGGTGGTTTGGAAAAGGATTTGGAAGACAGTTGGTGGTTTCTTACGAAACTAAACATACTCTTACCTAAATCACAGTCCTTGGTGTATACCCAAAGAGTTGAAAATTTATGTCCACACAAAACCTGCATATGGATATTCATGTCAGCTTTATTCATAATTGCCAAAACTTGGAAGCAACCAAGATGTCCTTCAATTGGTGAACAGATTGATAAACTGTGGTACATCTAGACAATGGAATATTATTCAGCACTTCAACTATAACTTCCAAAAGAAAAAAGTCAGCTATACATCAATTAAAAAATATTATTCAGTGCTGAAAAAAAAGAGGTATCAAGCCCTGAAAAGACATGGAAGAATCTTAAGGGTACATTACTAAGTGAAAAAGGCTGATCTGAAAAGGCTGTGTACTTAATGATTTCAACTTTATGACATTCTGGAAAAGCAAAAGTTTGGTGACAGTTGAAAGATCAGTGACTGTCAGGGATCGAGGAGAGGGTAGGATGAATGTACGGATCACAGAGAATCTGTAAGATAGTGAAACTCTTCCGTATGATACCATAATGGTGGGCATATGTCACTATACATTTGTCAAAACACACAGAATGTATAAAACCCAGAGTGAACCCTAAGGTAAACTATGGACTTTGGTTAATAGTGATGGTGGTGAGTCAACATAGGCTAATTAACTAATGATTGTACCACTGTGTTACCAGCAATTGATAGTGGGGGAGGCTGCATGCGGGGTAGAGGAGGCATGCGTGTGAGGCACGTCTATGTATTTTCTGCTCAGGTCTAATAAAGTCCTGAAAAAAATAAAAATCCCCTGTACTTCACTTATTCAACCTCCACCTGGATAATCTCTGGCAAATATTAATCTGCTTAAAATGTTTTTTAAATTTATTTTTAACTTTTATTTTTGTTTTTTAATGTTTATTTTTGAGAGAGTGCATGAGCACATGCACAAGTAGGAGAGGGGCAAGAGGGAGGTGGACAGAGGATTCAAGTGGGGCTCTGTGCTGGCAACAGAAAGCTCAATGTGGAGCTTGAACCCACATAATTGTGAACTCATGACCTGAGCCGAAGTCAGATGCTTAACTGAATGAGCCACCCAGGCGCCCCTGTTTGAAATGGTTTTTAATTTTAAAAATATTTTAAAAAAGTTTTAGAGCTTTTGGTGGCACCTGGCTGGCTTTGTCGGAGAAGCATACAACTCTTGATCTCTGGGCTGTGAGTTTGAGCCCCATGTTGGGGGTGGAGATTACCTAAATAAATAAAACTTAAGAAAAAACTTTTAGAGGTTTTATAAATTGATTGGACTTTTATAGATAGTAGGTAATTTTTTTTTAAAGAAATGAGTGTCTTTGACATTAAAGCAGTTACATTTGTTATTAGTAATCATACCTGCAACTCACAGAGGTGGAAACTGTCCGTTAAAGTACCAATAATATCTTAATTTGTAGTGGCGGGGGGGGGGGGGGGGGGGGGAGGCAAGTTAAGAAAAATCCAGAGAGGCTAAGTCATTTCTCCACTTGCCTCTGCACATTTCTGTGCAATCCATCAGGGGACAGCTAGGATTATTTTGAAAACTTTCTAACCTTCTAATCTCACCATGCCCCACATTCTTGTCATTTCTGGCCATAATCTAAAATATAAACCCTTTCTGGAGGCTCATTTAAAAACATTCTTTTTTTCTATTTTCATTCCCCCAACCTAATATTCCACTGTTTTCCATCCTAGCTTTACCGCTAAGCAAGCCCGTTGGAATGCCTGATAAACAAAATACTCTTAATCGCTAAACTGAATACAGGTATCCTCCACTTTTTGAAAGTTCCTGTTAACACCACTTTGCTTTTATGCAAGACTTACATGAGTACCTGTTTTTGCTACCAGAGAAAAATACCTAACCTTTAAAGAGGTGAAGAGCAAAAATATCAGTGTTTATTTTGCAGCTAGCTGTTATAGAAGCGGTACTAATGTGAGCATCAGTGGCACTGCCAAGCTCCTTCCCTGGGAACTACATTAGCTTCTGAGCATCAAGCAGCCAGAGCTTTGAACTGTGTCTATAAGCATCTGTGTCTTATGTTGATTTGGGTATCCATTAACAAGATGTGTGGTAAGGTATCAGAAAAGCCTGAGTCATTTATTGGGTCTGGCAACCCTCAAAAAAAGCTTCTATTTTGATTTGAGGTCTCTTCTTCACTGGCTTCTTCCCAGAGTCTGTTAATTAATTAATTAATTGAGAACTCTGGTTCCAGTTTCCGGTCTTCCAGAATTCACTTTGGATCCTGCCATTCATTCTCCTAGATGACTTAAGTTTCTTAATAAAGAACGTGGGTTTTTTTTGTTGTTGTTTTGTTTTGTTTTTTGAGAGAGAGAAAGAGATGGAGAGAGGCCGAGGAAAAGAATATGAAGCATGCTCCAAGCCCAGACAGACCCCATGGCCCAACTGTGAGGATTGATCCCACAACCCTGAGATCATGACTTCAGCCAAAACTCAGAGTCTGATGTTCAATCCCCTGGCCAATCAGGCTCCCCTCTTTAGGAAGACCTTTCTAATTTCTAGCATCTCTCTGCCCACATCTTGGTTCTTGACACTTCCAAGCCTGTTCTACCGGTAAAATCTTTAAACATTTTGACCGGCTCCTTCCCTTTTCTCTCCCTCACATCAACTCTCCCACCTCCATAACCCTCAGTTCTTCCCTCTCAACTCTATTCCTCCTGTCTTTACTTTTCCGCTGAGCCCGGACTCCTTAGGTGCATCTCCACCCTTTGCTCCTTAGTTGTCCCTGCAAAGTTCCCTCCCGTCTCTACTTCTTCCGAACACTCGGCCGATGTCAGAGGGCGGCGAGGCGGGGAACGACACTGACCAATATTGACTCAGGGCCCAGGACTGTAGATGGTTCTTCTAACTTTCTTACTTTTCCCAATTATCATACTTCAACAATGAATTCCTTTAATTCTCATTACAGTTCAGGAAAGCCTATTCTTTCCAAAGCTCTTGCCGCTACTACGCTCCCTCAGAAAACGCAAGCGCAGTCATCTTCGCCCCGCCCAGGCCTCGCGGGGCATGATGGGCAAAGGGGTGGGGAGCGGCGCGGGGACGCGCGGGGAGCTCGCACGGTGCGCGCCCCGGCGGCGGCGGGGTGCAGGTGGGCTGAGGCCCGCGCGTCGTCGCGGACGCCCTCTTCGGAGGTGGGAGGGGCAGAGGGAGGAGGCGCGGGCCCGGCGGAAGCCATGTTTGTGGCGCGCAGCATCGCGGCGGACCATAAGGATCTCATCCATGATGTCTCTTTCGACTTTCACGGGCGACGGATGGCTACCTGCTCCAGTGACCAGAGTGTTAAGGTGCGCGCGGAGGCTTTGGGTGGGGCTGAGCCCAGAAGGAGGGGGAGTGGAAGCGTGCACGACCCGCTTTTAGAGCGGAGGAAAGGCGCGTGGAAAGGGGACTACTCCACATTTTGAGGCACGCCGCTGGGCACGAGGTCTGGAGCACACGGAGGGTGGGCGGCTGGCCTGCTCCGCCGTGCTCGCCCCAATATTGTGGGGTCACAGCGCTCCCTCGGGCGGGGGGGCCCGCGCTGCTTTGCGCCTGCGCGTAGGGGGAGGGCGGGATGGCGTCATAGCCACGTGCGCGCTCCCGCCTCTGGGGGCTTTGGGAGCACGCGGGTTCCAGTTTGGGTCGTGTGCCTGAGGGCCCCGCGGCCTAAGCGGCAAGGCTTTCTCAGACTGTGCGAGTGTGGATGTAGTTGTCCTGTTATCACGCTGGTTCGGCCAGAGGACTTTGCCTCGCCACCTACAGTGCAGTCAGTTCAGCGTGTTAGTCTTAAGTGCCGTGGTGGACTTGTTGCTCATCTTGGGGAGATTGTCTCTCCGTGTGTTGACAATAGGAAGCTCACCTTTTTTCGCCATCGAAGAAATATATCCGTTTATATCTAACAAAGTTCTTTCTCTGCGTGCTATTAGGGAGATGGAGTGCTTGTTTCATAAAGATCGTGTAAATGTCGCCGCGGACCATAAGGATCTGCTTTGACTAGCAGATTTTCTGTAATAAGAGGATGGTCTTTGGGATTTAGGAACTTTAGAGATTATGATAGTGTAAACGACAATAGACTTGAAGACGAAAGCTGGACTGAGGATTATTTGCATTTTCGACAACTCCAGAAATAACCGAAAATCTTATTAAGGATAGAGTTTACTACTTGCCTTTCTCAGGCAAGTTTGATACCAGTGATCCCTCAGAGAGAAATTACAACTAATGTTCCCTTTCGAAAAATAGTAATGTCACCAAATCCATGGAATAACTATAGTGTTCTAATTCCTAAAAAGTTTAAAATCACTTAATTTTTCTTAATTGTAGTAAGCTAACCATATTTAAATCTACAGCACAGTACAGTGGCATTAAGCACTACATTCACGTTGTTGTGCAACTGTCACCACTATATATTTCTGGAACTTTTTCTTCATTCTAAACTAAAACTCATTACTCAATAACTCCTTTTTCCACTGCCCCAGTCCCTGGTCACTTCTAATACACTTCATTTCTTTTTTTTTAATGTTTATTTATTTTGAGAAAGAACAAGCGGGAGAGGGGCAGAGAGAGGGAGAGAGAGAGAATCCCAAGCAGGCTCCATGCTCAGCGCAGAACTGGACATGGGGATTGATCTCATGACCCGTGAGAGCGTGACTTGAGCCTAAATGAAGAGTCAGGGGCCCAACTGAGCCACCCAGGTGCCCCTCTAATATTTTCTTTATAAATTTAACTATGCTGGGGATCGCATATAAACTTAACCATACAATATTTGCCCGTTTGTGTTTGGTTCATTTCACCTAGCATGATGTTTCCAAGGTTCATCCATATTTGTGGTATATATTGTAATTTCATTAAGATTTAATAATAATTTTGTTGTACGTGGACACATTTTCTGTAGATATTTATCTATCCACTTGTTGAATATTGAGTAATTAAGTGTCTGTTAACCTAATAGGCCATACATTTTCTTTATCCACTTATTACTGAATCTCTAAATCTTTCAGTTTGTAGGTTTTGTCTGTTGGAAGTAGTATTGCAGTGGAAATCTTCATTACTTTAGGCTTTTTGTTTTTTGAGTGATTTCCTTAGTCTCATTCAAGTAGAGAAATTAGTGAGTATTTTAAAAGCTTTTGTGAATAATTGGCAGATTGTCTTTTTGAAGGTTATACCATTTTACGATTAAAGTATTAATTTGATAGGATAATTGTCCATATCAGGCATTATTAACATTTTTTCTCTAATTTTTAAAATTGTGGTAAGATACACATAACATAAAATTTATTGTTGGAACTGTGTTTAAGTGTGTAGTTTAGTGGTATTAAGCACATTCATATCTGTGCACCCATCACCACCATCTATTTATAGAACTTTTTTGTTTTGTAAAATTGAAACTTTATACTCATTAAATAATAACTTCCCATTCTCCCTATCATCACCCCCTGGTTACTTCCGTTCCCCTTTCTATCTTTATGAATTTGACTAGATAACCTCCTACAAGTGGAGTCATACAGTAATTTGTCTTTTTTGTAACTGGTTTAGTTCACTTAGCATCGTGTCTTTGAAGTTTGCACATGTTGGAGCATGTGTTAGAATTTTCTTCCTTTTTAAGGCCGAATATTACACTATCTGTATTGTAAATACCAAATTTTGCTTAACATTCATCTGTCAGTGGACTTGGGTTGCTTCTATGTTTTTTGTTATTGTGGATAATTCTGCTAGAAATGTCAGTATACAAATACCTCTTGGAAACCCTGTTTTCAACTCTTTTGGGTGTGTACCCAGAAGTAGAATTGCTGCATCATGTAGTAATTCTATTTTTAGTTTTTTGAGGAGTTTATCATTTCATTTTTTAAAGAGGTTAAAATGCTGTCTTGTTTTCATAGTCTATATTTTTAGTTTATAATAAGATTAAATATTTTGCTTTTGTTAGTTACGTAAACAATTGGTCCTCATTATTGGCAAATTCTGTATTTGTGAATTCACCTGCTTCTACAATTTATTTGAGACCTCAAAATCAATATTCATAGTTATTTGCTTGACATGAGCACAGTAGCAAAAAATTGGGAGTTGCCCAATATGCGTGTTCCCAACTGAGGTTAAACAGCTGCTATTTTATTTTATTTTTATTATTATTATTTTTTACTTAATATTAAATTTATATCCAAGTTAGCATGTAGTGTAATAATGAATAATTTCAGGAGTAGATTCCATGGATTCATCCCCTATGTATAACACCCAGTGCTCATCCAATAAGTGTCTTCCTTAATGCCCCTTACCATTTAGCCAGTCCTTCCCCCCATGATCCCTCCAGCAGCCCTCAGTTTGTTCTCTGTATTTAAAAGTCTCTTATGTTTTGTTCCCCTCCCTGTTTTTATATTGTTTTTGCTTCCTTTCCCTTATGTTCATCATTTTGTATCTTAAGTTCCTCATGCGAGTGAAGTCATGATATTTGTCTTTCTCTGATTAATTTTATTTAGCATAATGCCTTCTAGTTCCATCTACGTAGTTGCAAATGGCAAGACTCCATTCTTTTTGATTGCTGAGTAATACTCCATTGTATGTATATATACCGTTTCTTCTTTATCCATTCATCCGTTGATGGGCATTTGGGCACTTTCCATACTTTGGCTGCTGTTGATAGTGCTGCTTAAACATTGAGGTGCATGAGCCCCTTTGAAACAGCACACCTGTATCCCTCAGATAAGTACCTAGTAGGGCAATTGCTGGGTCTTAGGGGTAGTTCTATTTTTAATTTTTTGAGGAACCTACATACTATTTTCCAGAGTGGCTGCACCAGTTTGCATTCTCACCAGCAGTGCAAAAGAGATCCTCTTTCTCCATATACTCACCATCATCTGTTGTTGCCAGAGTTGTTAATTGTAGTCATTCTGACTGGTGTGAGGTGGTATTCATTGTGGTTTTAATTTGCATTTCCCTGATAATGAGCGATTTTGAGCAGTTTTTCATGTGTCGGTTGGCCATTTGAGTGTCTTTGGAGAAGTGTCTGTTCATGTCTTTTGCCCATTTCTTCACTGAGTTATTTGTTTTTTGGGTGCTGTTTGATAAGTTCTTTATATATTTTGGATACTAACCATTTATCTGATATTTCACTTGCAAATATCTTCTCTAGTTCAGTCGGTTGCCTTTTAGTTTTGCGGCAATATGGTTTTCTTATTTGGACTCTCATAGTATCCTTTTTTTTTTGTTTTTTTTGTTTTTTTTTTTTTGAAAAAGAGAGAGGGAGAGAGAGAATCCCAAGCAGGCTCTGCACTGTTAGCACAGAGCCTGATGTAGGGCTTGAACTCTTCAACTGTGATTGTGACCTGAGCCGAAATCAAGAGTTAGGCACTTAACTGACTGAGCCATCCAGGTGCCCACAAGTGTCCCATTTCACTGTCTGTTTTGTCCCATGTTTTTCACATTTCTTCCCCTCTTGTTGGTAATTTCACTGTCTAAAATTGTCCCCAAGTATAGTGCTGAAGTGGTGCCTAGTGATGTTAGGTGCAACAAGGCTGTTATGTGCCCTGCAGAGAAAATATGTGTGTTAGGAAAGTTTCATTGAGACATGATTTGCTGCTGGCTCTGATTTCAGTGTTAATGAACTAATAATAGCTACTAAAAAAGTGTCTTTAAATAGACACATACATGAAATGAGATTATGTATTGATTAGTTGACAGATAATGTTGTGAATCTCACCTGGTGTTTCCCCTGGGAGCAGTGGTTCAGTGTTTGCCGGTTCAGTGTTTGGAGCAACATTGTAGAATACAACTACTACAATAACAAGACTTGATCATAACTGTAGGTGTCTTTGTTACCTGTGAGAGCATAGATTCTTTACCCTCCTGCTCAGCCTGGTACCTGGTGCTCCCCAGGTTCTTGGCTTTTTGTGTGTGTGAAATATTTGTTTGTTTATTTATTTAGAGAAAGAGAGAATGTGCGCGCGTGTGCGAGAGAGAGAGGGAGGGAGGGAGGTGGGGAGGGAGAGCGAGCATGAGCAGGGACGTACAGAGGAGGAGAGACAATCCCAAGCAGGCTCCATACTGTGTCAGTGAAGAACCCCCTGCAGGGCTTCATCTGACAAATGGTGAGATTATGACCTGAGCCAAAATCAAGAGTTAGATACTTGACTGACTGAGCCACCCAGGAGCCCCCCGGGTTCGTAATAAATATCTGCATGAATGAAGGTTTACTTACTGGTTGGTTGTATTATTTTGTGTATTTATGTTCATTTCTTTTGCGTTAATACTGATTCAGTCTTCATGTTTGTCATGTTTGTAGAAGATTTTGTATAAAATATGTCGTTTGTTTTCTTGTAGGTCTGGGATAAAAGTGAAAATGGGGATTGGCATTGTACTGCTAGTTGGAAGGTTAGTATACTTTTCCTAAAATATTTTGTGTTTAACCATTAAGGTAACAAAAATGTGCTTCAGAAAATTTGAGAGTAGGAAAATGTGCAATTTCATACCATTCTCACATAACTATTCTTAGCATTTTAGTATTTATTACTTCTCTGTTCCTTTGCATATTTTTAATAGTTGTGGTATTTTGTATAAGTTCTATTTCTTTTCAGCTTTATTCAGGTAGAATTTTACATACCATTAGAGTCATCAATTTTAAATGTAGAGTTCAGCAAATTTTAGTAAATTTCTACACTTGTGTAGCCTGAAATTTCCCTTGTGCCCGTTTGGGGTCAATCCCCATTCTCGACCCAAGCCCTAGGCAACCACTGAACTGTGTTCTGTCTCTGTAGTTTTACTTTTTCTAGACATTTCATATAAATGGAATTCTACAATATGTAGTTATTTGCGTCTGGCTGCTTTCCCTTTTCCTTGAGGTTCATTCATGTTGTGGTATGTATCAGCACTTTGATCCTCCCATCCAAGTACTACCCAGGCCCGACCCTGCTTAGCTTCCGAGATCAGACGAGATCGGCCACGTTCAGGGTGGTATGGCCATAGGCAGTTTGATCCTTTATACACAATACAGTGGCATTTACCACGTTCACAGTGTTGGTACAACTACCACCTCTATCCAGTTCCAGAACTATCACTCCAAAGGAAACCCCTATTTCTTGCCTTTCAGTTTAACAACTTATTTCATAAATAGTTTCGTATGTTTCTAAAGCTTGCTTAAAAACATAAATGTAGCAGTAAAACATGAATATACCAATAAATATACACTGTTTTGTTCTACTGATGATACCTGGTGTGAGTTGTTTCCTTTTTATTATGATGAACATCTCTGTGTAATCTTTATTTTTTAGTTAGGTTGTGCTTTACTGGAAATCTCATATTTAACAGTCTCACTGCTCTAGTGCATTTATAAACTAATGATTTATATAAATAAGTAGTGAAACAAAAAAGACCAGACAACAAAAAGGATAAAAAATAAGAGTGCAAAATTTACCTTCTCTACTGTGTAGAAATTACATGATTATGAAAGTGTTCTGAGATTAAATGTGAAAGTATTAGATATACAGAAGCATGAAACAAAGTGTATAAACATAATTGGTGGACTGATGCTTGTTGTACTGTATTTTTACTGGAAAGCACAAATGAAACTCTATTGGTGTGAAATTCTTTCCTTCCTTCCTTCCTCCCTTCCTTCCTCCCTCCCTCCGTCCCTCCTTCCTTCCTGAGAGAGAGAGAGAGAGAGAGAGAGAGAGAGAGAGGGAGTGAGAGAGAGCATGTGTGCAAGTAAGCAAGGGGCAGAGAGAGAGAGAGAAGTGGGGCCCACCCGGGGCTTGTGTTTTACCGGAAGTGAGGCTCATGCTCACCTGAAATGGGACTTGAACTCATGAACTGAGAGATCATGATCTGAGCTGAAGTCAGATGCTTAATGACTGAGCCACCCAGGTCATAGGTTTTGTTTTTTAAAGTTTATTTATTTTTGAGAGGTGGGGGAGGGAGGGGGAGGGGAGAGTGGGAGGGAGGCAGAGGGAAAGAGTCCCGGGCAGGCCCTGTGCGGTGATCCCAGCTCCGTGCGGGCTTGGTCTCACAGACCTCAAGACCACGACCTAAGCTGAAATCAGGAGTCGTGCCCTTAACACACTGAGCCACCCAGGTGCCCCATTGGGAAGTGCTCTAGGACCTTTCTGCTCCTTTTTTCCCCCTTTTGTCAACATGAGACTTGAAGAATAGTAATTTGGCATTTTTCACATAATAAAGGTAATGCTACTGAGCTTTAAGTTATGTTCTCAGAATACAAGGATTTGGGCTTCTCTGTAGTTTATCAGTCATTGCCTCACTTCCTAGACTAGTCCACTGGCTAGCCAGGTTTCAGAATCATTTAAACATTTTACTGCTATAGTTTCTGTACACTGTTACGCTTTAGAAGCAAATAATTTTGGCTAGTTGTATTTATTTTATTAGATGGCTTTTCCTGTAGAGAGAATTTGCAAGTAAAAAAAATGGTGGACTGATAGATCATTTTTTTTAAAGTTTGATTAGGCTAAATTCTGAAGCAGGTTTCTGTTAGTATTGGAAGAGGTCAACTTTATCCAGCTGGATTTTTATTTATTAGTAAAATGTTAGAAGGACTTGACTCCAGAAGTCCTAAATAGAGAATGTCTTAGAATATCTTTTAAGAGTTAACAATTTTCAGGTCTTAATTTTTTATTTAAATGTAAAATTGAATAGCATTCGGTTCTTACTGAAAAAACGTATGTTCTGTTTTCTCAAGTAAAGCTTTGTATGTGTGAAATATAAGTAAAGTCAATTTTTGTTGTTTTTTTTTTTTTATAAAATAATTCCTCAGACACATAGTGGATCTGTGTGGCGTGTGACCTGGGCCCATCCAGAATTTGGACAGGTTTTGGCTTCTTGTTCTTTTGACCGAACAGCTGCTGTGTGGGAAGAAATAGTAGGAGAATCAAATGATAAGCTGCGAGGACAGAGTCACTGGGTGAGACATTTGTTGATTTTGGCGTTTTGGGGAGGAGGGTGTATGACGTCAAGGAGCATCAGTCTTTCCAAGAACACCTCAGGCACTTGATATGATGTTACCACTCGTATGTTTACCAGTTCTATTTTTCCTCTTCCAAGTTTTTCTGCTACTTGTTTATTTAATTTTGTCTTGGGCCTGAAGTGATACTCAGGAGCACTCATGGCATTGTTGAATGATAACTTTCGTGACAAATCTGTAGTATTTGCATTGTCCTAGAGTGAGTGCCCTCTAAAAATCCATTAAAATGTTATTTTTTCTCCTTTGGTTACCTTTGCTTTCTTAAAAAATAGACTCTTTATCTGCTTCTGCTATTCTCTGCTCTTCCCTGATTGGATGTTTGATTTTAAACAAGAGTATAATGTGCTAGTTCCATGTCTGGAAAGTGAGGGAAGTGAACTAGATTACCTTTAAGACCATTCCGATGTGTTTTTTTTTTTTAATTTCTTGTGATAGATAATTAGGCACAAGGTATAAATGAATGTATACAGTGACAACTTCCTAGAGTCAACCACTATTTAAATTTTTTGTGTATTTTTAGGTATATTCTATGCCTTTATAAGGACATAAATACAGTGTTTCCTTTTCTGTTTACCAGTCCTGTCCTCCTTCCTTTCAACAGGAATGTGTGCATGTTACCAGTACTGCTCTTTTTTTCTGTTTCATAATATAAATCGTGGTAGAATTTATATTGGATATATACCTAGTAGTAGAATTGCTGGCTCCTATGGTAGGTCTGTGTTTTATTTTCCAGAGTGACCGTATCATTGTTTTATTCCTACCAGGAATGCAGGAGTGTTTCAGTCTTTCCACATCCTTGTCAGTGCTCGATGGTTTTTTCCCCCATTAGAGCTATCCTAGTGGGTGTGAAATGGCATCTTCTTGTGGGTTTTTAAAAATTTTTATTTAATTCCAAGTTAGTCAACATGTAGAGTAATCATGGTTTCAGGAGTATACTTCAGTGATAAACCACTTACGCGTCTCGCCCACTGCTCACTCTGACACGTGCCCTCCTTAATGCCTGTCACCCATCCAGCCTGTCCTCCTACCGCCTCAGTTTGTTCTGTGTACCTACGAGTCTCTTACAGTTTGCCTCGTCTGTCTTTATCTTATTTTCTTTCTTTTTCCCTATGTTTATCTGTTTTGTTTATTAAATTCCATTTTTTTTTTTTTTGCATTTCCCTAATGGTTAGTGATGTTGAACACATTTTTATGTGTTGATTGGTTGTTTGTATATCTTGTAATGTCTTGATTTGTAAGAATTTATTGCTCATGTAAATTTGGTCTTCCTAACTCAGTTCCTGAGATACTACTTCCAGAACCCTTGGAATTTCCTAAGTGGTCAGAGTGAGAAAGGTATCTTTTGTTATGTTAATGAGGCGACTTTGGGACTGTGCCTAAGGTTGGAGGCTGGTTGCCAGTGGAGTCAGCTTTGTGCTTAGAGGGCTGGAACTTTGTCTCACCCCTGACCTCCGGGGAGGGAAGAGGGGCTGGTACTTGAATCAGTTGCCATTGGCTAATGCGTTAATCAGTCATGTCCCTGTAATGACTGAAGTCTCCGTAAAAACCCCAGAGAACATGGTTCAGAGAGTTTTGGGGTTGATGAACATGTGGAGATGTGGGAAGAGTGGTAAGCCTGGAGAGGGCATAGAAGCTCCTTACTCCTTCCCCATGCCTTGCTCTATGCATCTCTCCCATCTGGCTGTTCTGAGTTCTGTCCTTTTATAAGTTGGTGATCTGTTAAGCAGAATGTCTGAATTTTGAGAGCTGCTTAGGTGTTTGAAGTGGGGACAGTCTTGCATGATTGAACCCTTAACCTATGGGATCTGATACTGTTTCTGGGTAGATAGAGTCAAAATTGAGTTGAATTCTTGGACAGCTTACTGCTATCCAAGAATTAATTGCTGAAGGGGAGGTCTTCTCCAACCCCAAATTGGAATTGTTACCAGAAGTCTTTATTTCTTTTTTTTTTTTTAATGTTTGTTTATTTTTAAGAGACAGAGAGAGACAGTGTGATCATAGGAGGGGCAGAGAGAGAGAGAGAGAGAGAGAGACAGACACACACACACACACACACACACACACAGAATCCGAAGCAGCTGTCAGCACAGAGCCGGATGCGGGGCTCGAACCCACCAACTGTGAGATCATGACCTGAGCCGAAGTTGGATGCTTAACCGACTGAGCCACCAGGTGCCCTGGGGATTCTTTATTTAGGAAAATGTCTCTTCAAGTCCTTTGACCATTTAAAAAAATATATATTTTTTTGGCTTTGAGTGGTAGTTCTTTATCTCCTGGATATTAATCCCTTTTCAGTTACATGATATGCAAATATTTCCTCCCATTCTGAGTTACCTTCTCTCTCTCTTGACAGTGTCCTTTGATGCACAAAATTAAAAATTTTTCATGAAGTCCAATTAATTTTTTTTGTTTCCTGTGTTTTTTGTGTCATATTCAAGAAATCATTGTCAAATCCAATGCCATAAAGACTTTCCCCAAAGTTTTATATTAAGAGTATTATAATAATTTTTAGCTCTTAAATTGAGGTCTTTTGTTCATTTGTACTTAAGTTTTGCATATGGTGTAAGGTAAGGGTACAACTTCATACTCTTTCTCTCTTCCTCTTTCCCTCCCCTTCCCCCCTTTTTATAAAATAATCTCTACCCCCAACGTGGGGCTCAAACTCATGACCCTGAGATCAAGAGTCACATGCTCTACTTATTGAGCCTGCCAGGCTTCCCCCACTTCATTCTTTTGTATGTTAGTGTCCAGTTTTCCCAGGATCTTTTATGGGAATGACTGCCCTATTGCCCTTGGTAGATGCCAGTTTTAGATAGTAGGCTTGTGCAGTGAAATGTAAAAAGCAAGGCCGAAGGGCCCACAGTAACCCCCTGGCTGAATATAAACAGGTCCATTAGGCAGCCTACCTCAAAATGTCTTTAGGCCCTAACTACCCAATGGGTCACTTAGAACCAGTCACAGTTACCAAAAAAGACAAAGTTCTGTAAGTCCGCATACCTGCCCCCTTCCACCTTTAAGTGCAGCCCCTACTGGATGCCTCACAGCAGATAGCCTCTGCTTTGCGCTCCTTTCCCCAACTCTGTCGTGTTCTATTCGATAAACTTCTATCTCCTTTATTCTGCCTCGGGTGAGTCCTTTCACTGCCCTTGCCTCCAGCTTCCACCCTTTATGTTGCCCCACATTTAGGGGCCCCCATCTGATCAGTAGAGACACCACACCCATTCCCAATTGAATGGTTTTGGCATCTTCATTAAAAATCCATTGACCATATATATACAGGATTTATTTCTGGACTCTGTTCTGTTCTATTGCTGTATAGGTCTCCTTAATGCCAATATCATAGTCTTTTAATTACTCTAGGTTTGTAGCTTGCATGCTATTCATATTTTATAAATTAAAAAAAAATTTATTTAAATAATCTCTATACCCAGTATGGGCCTTGGACTCATGACCTGAAGATTAAGTCACATGCTCTACCAACTGAGCCAGCCAGGTGCCCCTACAATTTAAAAAAACTTTTTTATTTTTAATGTTTGTTTATTCTTTGAGAGAAAGAGATAGAGCATGAGAAGGGAAGGGGCAGAGAGAGAGGGAGACACAGAATCTGAAGCAGGCTCCAGGCTCTGAGCTGTCAGCACAGACTCCAGTGCAGGGCTCGGACTCATGAACTGTGATATCATGACCTGAGCTGAAGTTGGACACTTAACTGACTGTGCCACATAGGCCCCCTGGGAATGAATAATTATAGGTCACTTACTGATTGCCAGCTGTGTATGTAGTATTTTGCTGTGGAGGAAATTGAGGTCTAGGTGGTTTTTAAGTAACTTATTCATGGTTACATACCAAGTAAAGTAGTGTGATTTTATGTTCTTTCCATTGTATCATCATTTATTTTGTATATAAATAATTTTTTTTTTCAGGTTAAGAGGACAACTCTGGTGGATAGCAGAACATCCGTTACCGATGTGAAATTTGCCCCTAAGCATATGGGTCTTATGTTAGCAACCTGTTCAGCAGATGGTATAGTAAGAATATATGAGGCACCAGATGTTATGAATCTCAGCCAGTGGTCTCTGCAGCATGAGATTTCATGTAAGCTAAGCTGTAGTTGTATTTCGTGGAACCCTTCGAGGTAAGCTTACACAGAAAACCTGATAGTATAATCCTGGTAAAACAAATTCATAATTTCTAAGCTAAGCATTTGATGGTTTAATTTCCTTAAAATGTTTTACTTAGGTAGCCATGTTTATTATTTTTAAAAATATATATTGTGTAGAATAAAAATTTTCCCTAATTTACCCTGCACCCTGTCATGTCTCTGTCCCCTATTTTTATTACACAGAAGAAGCCAACCATTGTAAATATTTTGGTGTGCATCTTCTGGCATTTCCATGTATATACAAAGAAATCTTTAATGTGTTCATAAACACATAAGTATATGTCAGTATAAACATACCATGTAAATGTAGACCCAAAACACATGGACACATATAGACATACATTCTCTCTGCTTGAAATTTGCCTTTTTCGGGCACCTGGGTGGCTCAGTCGGTTGAGCCTCCGACCTCAGCTCAGGTCAGATCTCACATTCGTGGGTTCGAGCCCCGCGTCGGGCTCCGTGCTGACAGCTAGCTCAGAGCCTGGAGCCTGCTTCCAGTTCTGTGTCTCCTTCTCTCTCTGCCCCTCCCCCTCTCATGCTCTGTCTCTCTCTGTATCAAAAATAAATAAAACATTTAAAAAAATTTTAAAAAATTTGCCTTTTTCATTTACAAATATATTGTGGCTATTTTCCCACTTAGTATAATTAATCCTCCCTTATTTATTTAAAAATTTAAAAAATTTCTTTTAAATGTTTGTTTATTTTTGAGACAGAGAGACAGAGTGCAAACAGGGGAGGAACAGAGAGAAAAGGAGACACGGATTCTGAAACAGGCTCCAGGCTCTGAGCTGTCAGCACAGAGCCCAACGTGGGGCTTGAACCCACGAACTGTGAAATCATGACCTGAGCCGAAGTTGGACACTTTACTGACTGAGCCACCCAGGCGCCCCTAAAAAAGTTTTTTTAATTTTTGAGAGAGGGAGAGACAGAGCATGAGTGGGGGAGGAGCAGAGAGAGAGAGGGAGACACAGAATCAGCAGGCTCCAGTTTCTGAGGTGTCAGCACAGAGCCAGAAGCAGAGCTCGAACTCAAGAATTGTGAGATCATTCCCTGAGCCAAAGTCTGACACTTAGCCAACTGAGCCACCCAGGCACCCCACTTCTACCTTGTTTTTTTAATTGCTGTATAGAGCATGTCTTTGACGATATCATAGTTGGTTTATTTTCATGCTTTTTGTCTTCCCTGTGTGTTAGTCTTTGCGTATCTATTTGTAGTTATGAACAAGAGACCATTATGCCTAGTAGAGAAAACAGGTTTTCTCTGTCTCTTCTGTTAGGTGCTCTGTTTTCTCAGTAGCTTACTCTCTTACCTAGGGGTTGGCTGAGTTTCATCCTAGTTGGTGAGTGTGATGGCAGGATTTCCTTGTAGGGAGTATAGACCAAGGGAACCAAGGAAACCAGCAGGCTGGGGTACCCCAAATTGCCAAAGTCAGGAGGACTTGGCTTTTGGGATGGAGCTCCTCAATGTTCCTTCTTGTTCCTCTCCCTGTCAGTTTTGGGGTGCTGTTTGATTTCAGGGTCTCTTTCCTCTTTTAAGTTTAGATCATCTCACTTATCCTTCCTCAGACTCTCTTTAGCTAGAGCCCAGTTAGCTGCCAGCCAAGGGCTTTTCTGATGGCACATTGATTTCTAGGACTGTTATGATGGTGTTATTCTTTCATCATTTCCATGGAATCTTAGGAGGGAGGGGAAGGAGAGGTAGGTGATCAATCTACTTCATTCAGAGAACTGGAGAGTTTGTCTCACGGTTTAATTGTGAGTCATATTTGGGACATGGTTTTAATGTGAACAGCTTATTTCTGGATGTACAAATGAAGTAATCTTCAGTTCAAGTTGTTATCTGGATGTTTTATAATTTCATTTAAAAATGTTTTTAAATGACTAAACTGGCTGGCTCGGTCGGTGGGGCCATGTGACTCTTGGTCTTCAGGTTGTGAGTTCGGGTTTACTTAAAAATAAATGTTTCTTAAAAGATTTATATTTTGAAAATATTAGAATGTTACTATAAATGCATTTGCTCTAATATTTAACATTAAAAAACAAAGTTTAATGAACATTGAAAAAAGCAAGTTTATGAGATACAGAAACTACTTGGAATTTATCTCTTTGAATGGCTAAGATTTATTTTATTACCATACTATCTTTCCAGATTTACTTTATTACTGTAGCACTTTGCAGTTTACTAGGTATTTTTCTTATCTAGGTGACTTGATTTCTTTATCATTTAGTAATAAAAAAACTAAACCTTTTTTTTAAATTACCACATTGTGTTTTCACCTTTATGAGATTGGCAGATGACAATGTCAACAATGTCAGCTGTTAAACAGGGGTTAATGTTTATAGAGATGTTACTTAATCTGGATGAGGGAGGCACAGGAAATCAATATTGAGGCAATTAGGTACAGAAAAGAAAAAATAATGTAACCTAAAGTTTACTTCAGTAGAGTTCATTATCTTACTATTCTCTTTTGCCTTTCTATAAACCTAGAGAAGAGAATGATATGTGGATAGTAGGCCTTCTTGAGGTGTGGTCTTTTTCTACTTTTTCTCCTTTTATCAGGATTTCTTTTCTCTTCTTTTTTTTTTTTTTTTAAAGTTTATTTTGAGAGAGAGGGCCCCTGCGGGACTTGATCTCATGAACCCTGTGGTCATGACTCGAGCCTACTAAACTATCCAGGTGTCCCCAGGGTTTCTTCTTTTTGTACAAAGCACTTAAAATCTTTTTGTCATGAAGTGGTCACCATAGGATTACCTTCCATTTCATAGTTAAGGACCAAATCTTTCAGGAAGAAAGACCTCTTGGCTGTCTTGGCTGTCTGTTTGTTTTTGTCTGCTTTTTGGCACTCTCTTTTAATCTATTGAATGCTTTAAACTTTTTCTTTTGGGAAAAGAGCTACTTTCTGTCAGCAAGAGGGGCAAGAGGATGGTATTATCTGTCTCCATGTTGAGCATTCTCAAGGACACACCCTCCCAAGGTGCGACTGTGTCAGATATACTGCAGAGATCTAGTCACAGTAGTGGCATGCTTACTCGTGGGTTGTAGAGCTACTTGATCACAGGTTTTTCTAATTCTTTGATTTAGATGTATATTAACTTTATACTTATGTAAAATAGTTTTTACTCTTCATTTCTAGCTCTCGTGCTCATTCCCCCATGATCGCTGTAGGAAGTGATGACAGTAGTCCAAATGCAATGGCCAAGGTTCAGATTTTCGAATATAATGAAAATACCAGGTTAGTACTGCTTTAGTCTAATTATTGTTCTTAATTGCATTTAATTTTTAAAAATATTATTTCCTTATTCATTCATTGAATTATGCATGATTCATTACATATTTACTACTTTCCTAGGCTATGCCAAGTTGTGCCAGGCTACCATAATATAAGATTGAGTGATAAAGAGGAAAAGGTGACTGATTTCCTAGTATGTTCCGTATTGCAGAGAAAACAATCATAGTAAAAAGTGGTGATGAATTTTATAAACTGAGAGAATCAGGATGTTAAGGGTTTACTACACCTGGGAAGAAGGGGGCAGGAAGGTTCACTCCAGACAAGACCCATAGGATGAGTAAAAAGTAAAATGTCAAAGAGGTCAAAACATTCCAAATGGAGAAAACTACATGTGATAAGATACATGAACAGAGAAAACCAATATATTTTTATTGCAGTTGAAACGTAATACGCAAAAGGGAGTGTGTGAGAAATATGCCAGGCTTATATCTGCAAGACCCAGTGTTTCATGTTTAGATTTTATGGGTAATATGAAGCCATTGAAAGATTTTTAAGTTGGGAAATAATAGGTTTGGATGGTAGTTAAACTCTCCCATAGGTGTGGAAAGTATTTTAGAGGGCAGCATGAGTGGATTCAGTGATTGAATGCTGTTGTAACAGACCAGGTGGGAGATGATAGTGGCTTTGGCATAGAGTAGTGGCAATGGAGATGGAGAGAAGTGGACAGTGAGAATAATTTAAGAAATGGTATCAATAGGATCTGATGACTAAATTTAGAAGGTGAAGAATGGGGGAGCTAATGAGATGATTTTCGAGGTTCTGGCTTAATAATTCTGAGGACATTTGGAAACAGGACAGATTTGAGGAGAGTGTAGCAGCCTGTGAAGGAAAATTTATTTTGGGTCATGTTGAGATACCTGCAGTACTTCTGAGAACTGTAAGCTGTGTGTCTGAGGTGTTCGCAGAATCTTGTAGGTGAAAAGAGCACCCATCAGTTGATCAGGTGGGCTTCACGTGTGCTAGGTAACAATTTTGGGTCTACGGGTCAGAATTGGGTAGAGCCAGAAGCAGAAGAGAACAATAGTTCCCTTATCCATAGGGGAGACGTTCCAAGACCCCCAGTGGCCGCCTCTAATAGTACCAAACTCTGTATTAATCTGTTTTTTTCTATACATACATAAATATGATAAAATTTATAAGTTACGCAGAGTATGAGATTAACAATATCTAGTAACAAAATAGCTATACTATAATAAAAGTTATTTGAATGCAACCTCTCTTAAAATAGCTTTTTGTGCTCTATTCACTATTCTGTGATCATGTGAGATGATAAAATGCCTACGTGAGTGATGTAGGCATGTTGACACAGTGTTAGGCTACTGCTGACTGTCTGACTGCAAGTCAGGGGGATTTGATTGTGTATAATAAACCTTGGGAAGTGAGACTGTGGCTAATGGGGTGACCACTGTATTTTAATTCCTGTGGGCTCTGCAATTTAGAATGTTACTAGGATTTTTGAGGGGTTCTTACACCAGCCCTGTACCTTCCCAGATTCTTGATTTCTTCAGAGAGACTGTTTACTGTCCAGTAGAACTTGCTGCACTGATACAAATACCCCATACCTGTGCCAGCTAAGGCGGTGGCCACCAGCCACATGCCACTATTGAAGCTTGAATGTGGCTTCTACAGCTGAAGAATTGCATTTGTTCATTTAGAAAACAAACTGAGGGCTGAAGAGGGAGGAGGGAAGGGAAGGGGGGTGATGGTCATGGAGGAGGGCACTTGTAGGGAAGGGCACTGGGTGTTATATGGAAACCAACTTGGTAACAAACTATTAATAAAAATTTTTTAACTTTTATTTATTTTTGAGAGACAGAGACAGAGTATGAATGGGGGAGGAGCAGAGAGAAAGGGGGACACAGAATCCAAAGCAGGCTCTAGGCTCTGAGCTGGCAGCACAGAGTGTGACGCGGGGCTCGAACCCACGGACTGTGAGTTGGACGCTTAACTGACTGAACCACCCAAGTGCCCCTGCATTTGTTCATTTTTATTAATTTAAATTTAAATAGGCACATGTGGCTAGTGGCTGTAGTATTGGCCAGCACGGTTCTACAATATAGGAACCTTCCTCTAGAACTTTTTGAGGCTTTCATAGCCTTTTAAGCTATTATTAAAGCTATGAGCTACATTATTAGCACATTTTAAAGAGGCTTTATGAAGAGTTAATACTGTTAAAGTAGTTGCTTTCAACCTTAGCTGAACAGATGAGTTTGGAGACATAAATCTAAAACTTTGAAGGTGGACCATTTCTAAAACAAAGGAGAATGAAAACTACTTTATAAATAATATTTGAGTAAGGGAATAAAAAACTTGGAATTCTGAAAGAAAATATAGGGCAGATAGAAAGTACCTAAAACTTAAAAGAATTCAGTGATAAAGATAATCCAAAATTGTGTATAAGTCTCTTAGTAGAATAAGTCTAGATTAGGGGCTAGATTCCCTGTATTTGCTCCTATACCAAGGAGCCCTGCAGTGGAACATTCTGGGGTTAGTTAAGTGGCTCACTTGTGCAGTGACGACATCAAAGGCTTTGGCATTTTCCATTTTTTAGCTGTCATTTAGTGTGTTGGTGACAGCTTACTCCTAGATCACAAGATCATTTCCAGGTTTCACATGTAGGTACAAAGAAGGACATTAGCTTTTATGTATCTTTTTGTATGAGGGAGGGAAAAGATTATCTGGAAGCATTTTAGGAAGCTTTCTCATTTGGTTCCACTGACCAGAATTGGGTCACATACTGTGCTTTAGCTGCAAGAGAGTAGATAGCAAGTGCCTGGCATTTTCTGCATCTCGAATGACCAGAATGGCATTGGGTAGGTCATGGTGCTGTGTGCGAGTGTGTGTGGGATTGACTTAGGAAGATCAGCCATTTTGGATTGGTCCCTGGTTTGTTTCTTTGAAGTAAGAGTTGTCCAAAGGTTCTTTCTTATACAGAGTGACCGTGGTACATAGAGGATATGTGATAGTGGAGTATGTAGCATCCAGTTATGCGTACCTGACTGAGCTTTCTGTAAGTGCTACCACCATTTAGTACAGAGGAAACATTTATCGAATTAACCAGTATTGGATATTTTTATTTCTATCGGTGAATGAAAATATTAAGACAGACCCGGTCTTCATAATGGTACAAGTGCCTATATTTATACAGGTTATACTGCATTTTCACATACATTATGAAATTTGAATTTTAACAATCACCTTATGAGGATTTTTATTACATTTATATTTATTATATTTACTTATATTAGCACTATTTTACAAATGAAGAAACAGATCAACAAAGTAAAATGACTTGTCTAGCATCCAACACAGGAGTTATGACCACACAGTAGAAGCAGCAAGGGTGTGGACTAGAGTACTTAGGATGATCATATAAGGGAAGACAAGGTCAGTGAGAGACCTTGGAGGAATGCACTAACTTGGAGACATTTGAGGAAAATGTTGGTGTGAAAAGAAGGCCAACCAACGAGTGTTGGGAACACTGGTATATCAGAGGAGGGTAGTGAAAAGGGAAGATAGGTACCTCTCTCTAACTGTTACACCCAGGGTGATGTGCTTCAGTTCTGTCCCTGATACTGAATTGACAACGGAGAAAAACGATAGAAAACTTGTATCTGTTGTCTCCTTCGTTATCTTCTCCATCTGTAGATGTAGAAATAAGATTGTAAGGATGAAACAGATATCAGGTTAGTGCCCTTATTACCACTAAAAAACTCAATTTCTCCTGTTATCAGCTTCATTTTCCAATTTATATGCAAATACTTAGGAAATTCAGTTACCCTTTTCTTGAAGGTAGATATTATTGGCTAATAAATCAGCATCTCATTTTCTTTTTTTTTATTAAGTTTACTTATTTTGAGAGAGAGAGAGAGAGTGTGCACAGCAGGGGAAGGCATAGAGAGTGGGGGAGAAATAATCCAGGCAGGCTCCTCATTGTCAGTGTAGAGCCTGATGTGGGGCTTGATCTCATGAACTGCGAGATCATGACCTGAGCTGAGATAAAGAGTCAGAAACTTAACCAACTGAGCCACCTAGGCGCCCTAGCATCTTGCTCTAATTAAAGTTTCTTTTTAAACTGTTCTATTCTAAACTTACAAAACCAAAGAACAAAATCTGGGGGCTTTATTAGTTTCCCAGGGCTGCCTTAACAAATCACTACAAACAAAACAAAAATTAAAACAAAAATTTATTCTCGGTTCTGGAGGCCAGAAATCTGAAATCAAGGTGAGGTTAGCACCATGCTTCTTCCACAATTCTTCCTTTTCTCCAGGCGTCTGGTGTCTTCTGGAGGTCCTTGGTGTCTGGACGCATAATTCCAGTCTCCCCCTGTCTTCATATGGTTTTTTTCTCTGTATCTCCTGTTCTGTCTTTTATAAAGGTAATCCAGGATGATCTTATCCTGGGATCCTTAATTACATATGCAAAGACCCTTTTTCTAAATTAGGTCACATTCAGTTTCTGGGGGTTAGGCCTTGGTCATACTATATTTGAACTGCAGAGGTCAATACTATTTCATTGTGAACAATGTGAAAAAAGTGAGATGTCTCAACATGAGGAGTTTTAAAATTTTTAATTTCTGAAAATTTCAGTGTAAATTTTTTTTTATTAGGAAATACGCAAAAGCTGAAACCCTCATGACAGTCACAGATCCTGTCCACGATATTGCCTTTGCTCCAAACTTGGGAAGGTCTTTCCATATCCTAGCCATAGCAACCAAAGATGTGAGAATTTTTACATTAAAGCCTGTGAGGTGAGTTTGAAGCAATTACGAATTTAAAAATGCTCTTAACTCATGATTATTTTCATTTGTGGAGGAGAATGAAGAGGCAATTGTAATCTGAAGAATGGATTTTTTGATGAACATTTTATCTAAAATATATGACTTTGAGGATGGGGAGTTGAATAAAGACAGGAGATTTAGGTTTTCCTGATTGCATTTTATTTAGGCTGTTAAAATGAATTGGATCCTCTGAATATAATTGGTGTAAATGTTTGAATAAATGAGAGGTGGCAGGTTACTTAAATTAGCAGGGACAATTAAATTAGCTCTGAGACATCTTGTGAATAATATTATTCAGGCTTTAATTTTGGAATTGTGAATTTCAGTTCTTTTTTTTTCTTCCTTTCCCCCCTTCTATTCTTCCCTTCCTACAGCTTTCCTTTTAAAATTAATTGTTGTATATTTTATTCCTCAACCTTGTTTGGGTGAATAAAGTCCTCTTTTGTTGTTCTTTCCTTCCATGAAATAATCACTGAATAATTTTTAGGTGGTAGGATCATCCCAGGTGCTGGAGAATCAAAGTGACGTGACTCAGCTCTCAGTGAATTAAGGTTGGGGAATGTGGGAGGGAAGGTGGCAGTTTGGGATGTTAACATAATTATAAAATAATATGGTAAGTATGTGTGTTTTTTAAATTTAGAACCGTGTGTGTGTATAAAATCTTTTCTCAGCATTTCTCAGGAAAATCTTTTTATTAATAGGAAAGAACTTACCTCCTCTGGTGGACCAACAAAATTTGAAATCCATATAGTGGCTCAGTTTGATAATCATAATTCCCAGGTCTGGCGAGTGAGTTGGAATATAACAGGGACAGTGTTAGCATCTTCAGGAGATGATGGCTGTGTAAGATTGTGGAAAGGTAAGGTTTTAATGAAGTGATTGTCACTCTGTTGTTACTTTAGAATTTTCATTTAGAAAAGTTAAGTCAGAAATATTTTGGAAAAAAAAATTATCTTTCTGCAGTTACTATTCAATTAATATATTTGTGTTATTTTGAACCTCCATCAGTGTACCTAGTTCATGGCAGTTAATGACACTTTTATTGTTTTTTAAGTTTCCATGTGGTGCTCCTTTTAAAACTAAAAGTAGTTGTAGCAGAATATGCAGTATCTCCAAAAGATACCGTTTGCTATGTGTGTCCTTTGTGTGATTGTTGTACAAACGCAGGATAGGACTACAGACATCTCTTATTAAATAACTGCTCCAGCTAGCCAGCCCATAATAGGAGAAAATCCAGTTTCATCCCCACCTCCTCTCTGCAAAAGTTCAGTAATCTTCAGACCACTGGTTCTGAAAGTTTCTTACAAATGCCATGCTGAGTGAGAATTCAGTCTGGTAATTTGATGTTGGCTGTGGTTGCTGTAGCATGGTCTGCATTTTTCCATGGACGTTTATTCTACTGGGTAAAGATGTCCTTGGTCCTTGTCCCACTCTAGTCAGTGGCGTCCATGTAAGCTTTAGCTTAGGTCATGTACCCTGAGTGGTTATTGTTTCTCAAAATGCAGTTTGGCCGAGTTCCCCATGATCAGATTTAGGCTGTGGGAGAACCAGCCCAGACCTCCCTTTCCTCAATGTCATTTGCTGTGTAAGACTTTGCTTCTCTTTCTTGCCTCTGGGCTTTCGTCAGGACCACCCATCTTCACCCCCCCCCCCCCCCCCCCCCCCCCCCCCCCCCCCCCCCCCCCCCCCCCCCCCCCCCCCCCCCCCCCCCCCCCCCCCCCCCCCCCCCCGCACCCATGGGCTCTCTAACTCAGGTTTCCTGGGATCCGTGTCCCCAGTGACCTGTTTTGCATTAGAAGAATTAGGCCTTAGTGGGTTAGCCACTCAAACCCCAAAGGAGGGGTCCGTCTCTGAGGACATTAAGTACCCCCATGACTTATATAAGAAGACAACCCCATTACCCTACATGTACAAGAAATTGAACTTCATTATCATAAAAATGAAGAATTTATTTTGGTATTAATGTAGTTGCTTAGGGAATTGTCTCTAAAATACTCTTCTAAAACTTTAAAAAATTGGTTAAATTGAGATATGTATTTTATTTAAAAAATGTCTTTAACATTTATCTCGAGAGATATGCAGCCCTCTTTTGTTTTTTTAATTGTAGTTTAAGAGTTTGAATACAGAGTTTTGCCCTTGAACAAAGCTATTAGCCATGTTAATGTATTTGACCATTTTCCTTTCAGCTAATTATATGGACAATTGGAAGTGTACTGGTATTTTGAAAGGTAATGGGAGCCCTGTCAATGGGAATTCTCAGCAGGGAAACTCAAATCCTTCCCTAGGTTCAAATATCCCAAATCTTCAAAATTCATTAAATGGATCTTCTTCTGGCAGGTAGGCTGTTTTGTGGGAAAACTAGAAATTATCTCCTTTTTAAGTCATTCTGGTAGCCAGACTAAAGGTGTGTAATTTCATGAATTTTAAGATTGAATGAAGAAATTCATGTACAATTATTATACTAGAAAAAAATCACTTTGTTAGCTCTGTATTTAGTTTACATAATCATAATATTTATAGGTGGATTGTTAAGCCCTTAAACAAACTAAAGTATATTCTGAAATTTAGTGGTCTCTCAGAAATGTTTATAACTTTAAGATTTTACTTTGCTTCTCAAGTAAGATGAAGCACAAATCTGGGATAATGCTGAGGATTTTAGTCCTAGATGAGCATTAGTATGTTAGTGGTAGTAGAGTGTGTGTGTGTGTGTGTGTGTGTGTGTGTGTGTGTGTGTGTGTGTGAGTGTGAGTGTGTGTGTGTGAGAGAGTGTTTTAAACCTTTAATGGAGATTGTAAGAGAAAATGGTAAATTTTGATTTCTTGATTTTTAGGATTTTTAATATATTTTAGATTCTTATTTATCTTGACAATGTGATCTAAAGAGTCATCCTTTGTTTTCATATTGAAATTTCAAATATGTGAATTTGTAAAATAAACTTACTTTTATATGCCTTTGTGAATAATTTGGAATACAAGTCAGGAAACTTCAAAGCATAGCCCTTATTAAATGTGGTTATCCTGTTGTAATCTTAGAATTCTATTTAAAATGTCTTCAACTATTTTTATATTGTTAAATTTTTATAAAAAAAGTCCTACTGTTTGATTTTGAGGTTTAAGTATTTGTATGAAAACAGTTTCAGGTTACCGCAGAAGATACCAGATTATAAAAACAATTTCATGAACAAAGGATACTACTGTTAATTGAAAAAAAAAAATCTGGTGTTTGGTTGCTGCCTGTACTGTGTATATTCTTTTGTAAAGAGCTTTGAAGTTTTGATCTGTATTCTTACTGTGCCAATAACCGTGTGCGTTAGATCTGTGATGCATTTTCCCTTCTCCATTTGTATTATGTCCTTTAACAGAAAGCACAGCTGAGTACCAGCTAACTGGAGTAACTTTGCTGTTTTGCTGCTTGTTGCATGCACACAGGAATGGAAAGCGAGCTCCTTTTCCCCTTCCCCAGCGCCGTTTGACCTCTCCCAAGATACACCAGCAGCCTGCTTACTACTAAACGCAATCCAAAAGGCCTTTAAAAAATACAGTGTATATCATTTTTTTGTACGAGCCAGTTTATTGACACTATTTGAAACTTTTGAAATCTAAATGGAGAGGCTTTTTGTTGAGTCGTTGTCACCAAAACAATTTTTTGAAATGTTCCCGAAACTAACATGTGTTTTAAAACTAAAAGGATTGTTTCTATCCTTGTAAGTAGTTGGGAGGAGGGAAAACACCACTTTATTCCAGTTAGAGAATGTTTCTTTTGTTTTCTAAAACAGCAAGCTGAAATGATGAATTTTTACAATTTTAATTTGAAGATTGAATAAATATTTTTCATAAAGATTGTTTTGAGTGCTAATTTGTTTATTACCTTTTGTAGAACTGGCTTACATATGATATTATTTAATACAACTGTCATTTCTTTGTAATATTAAAAAATATTAGTAAAGGAGTGAGAGAAGTAGTAGTGAAATGAAAGTAATTTGTATAGTTTGTGGCCAAATTAAACATTTGGTATTGCTTCATTTATAATTTGGTAGTAAAATGAAAACATCTTTGTAAGTTTCCAATTCATATTCACTAAAGAACTAAATGTTTCTAATATGTGCTTGTATATATTTTATGGTATAATTTCGTGGCTTAAGTTTTCCTTCAAGTCAAAATTTGGAAACATACTATCAGAGGAGCAGTTAAAAATTTGCTTAAATTGTGCGTGCACGTTAACCTCCACATTCCAAGTCTCAGGATTTTAATTTAGTTGGCTGCTTCATTTAGTTCATGTTCTCTAGAACTTTGATGACAAAGCTGTAAGTCTTTGTTTGCTAATATGCTTAAGTATTACGGGTAAGTTATAAAATGGTGGAAGAGTAACAATAGGACATATTCTTTGAGCTCTCTTACTTATCAAAATTTTGTACTATTTAAGGTTTTTGCAGAAAAGCAGCTAAGTGTTTTCAAAGGTTGTTATTTCTTCAGAAGTATATGGCAATAGCTGGCCATACTTTGTGAAAGTATATTTGGATTGGTTCTCAGTGTCATATATGCACTACAAAACGTGTGCCTGCTGCTACCACAAACGAAGCATTGCTTAAAATAAAAAGCTTATTAGATTTGTAAATTTCCAGGATTGCATCAAATATGTTTCTGAAAGATTTGAAAATGTTTTAAATTATAAAATGTCTTTTTTTGGAACATTCATACTGATAATTTTTTTTAACATTTTAAGTTTAACAGATTATATTTCTTTCTTTCAAGTTTCTATACTTGCTTAAGCAAGCTTGATTTGAGTAAGGGTCTTGGTTTTTGCGATTATGTTCTGTTAGTTTTGGCATGAATATACTAAAGCTTTTTTTTCCAGCATGTGTTTTCTCCTCTTTGGTTCTCTTTGTATTTACTACTTTTCTCTTTTTCTTCTGTTTTTTTTCTTTCCCTTTTTTTTTTTCTGTTGTTTTTGTTTTGTTTTGGTGTTTTGTTCCTGTCTTCATTGTTTCAGGTATTTCTTTCCCCCTCTGGACCCCCCACGGGCTGGATCGAGATGGTCCAGTTATGCCCAGCTCCTTCCTCCTCCTCCTCCTCCTCTGGTAGAGCACTCTTGCGATGCTGACACTGCCAACCTCCAGTATCCTCACCCTCGCAGACGGTCTCTCTCTCGGCCTCTTAACCCCTTACCTGAGAACGAAGGGGTTTAAAACACTGGTGTAACACTTAAAGGCCTTTTTCAAGTGCTTGTAAATGCTTTCATTCCTGGCTGCTTCTTGTTTTTCTTCATTTTCTTTCAGAAGATTTTTCTAAGTTAGGGTCCGTCTTGCATGTATTACAACCAGAACACAGTGTTTGGGACCTAAATGTGTTTGTGCTTCTACATCAAAGGCATTGGCCTCACTGGTTGATAACCTTTGATGAAATGCCCTGAGTACAAGTAACATGAACTGTGAGAGTTACAGTAGCTGATTTCACTTTTAAAGTGCCTATTCTATTTAGTTTTATCTTGAACTGCTATGGTATTAATTATCTTATGGTTTGTCATTCTGGTTAATATGAAAGCATATCATAAAGTTCACTTTGCCTTTGAGACATATTAAGAAATGTTTTAAATTTTACAGGCTAATGTTGGATCTGACTAGTTTGTAAAAATAAATCATTCCTGTGTATAAAGCAGCAAAACAGAATAATGGACTCTGGTTTGTTTGTTTGTTTGTTTGTTTTTGAAAGGAAATTGCCATTTACTACTTGGACTTGCTGTTTAAAGCTTTTGTAATTATTCTCCAAGTAGATTATTTAATAAAATATATTTTAAACGATATGAATCTGTTGCCTTATGAAAACAGTGTACAGCTGGCCCTTGAACAGCATGGGTTTAAACTGCACTGGTCCACTTATAGGAAGATTTTTTTTCAGTAAATGCAGCAGGTACTGTAAATGTAGCTTCTATTCCCTGTGATTTTCTTAATAGCATTTTCTTTTCTGTAGCTTTATTGTAAGAAAACATCATGTAATATGTATAACATACAAAATAGGTGTTAATTGACTGTTTATGTTACAGTAAAGCCTCTGGTCAACAGGAGGCCATTAAGTAGTCCAAAGTTAGACTCAGATTTTTGACTGTGGGCACATTGGCACCATCTAACCCCTGAGTTGTTTAAGGGTCAACTATATTCTATTTGATAGATGGTAAAGCTTATATCTCCTTATACAATGTTGTAAAACAATAAAAAATTAGGACATTTATTTAAAAAGATTGGAAGTTAGTATATAGACTAACACCTACAACTGACAGAGGTTGACTTTCAATCTAATTGCACATTAGATTCATTTTTAATGCTACTTATAAACTTGAAACCAGAAACTACTTGGCAGTAATTATGGTAAAATGATTAAAACTATGGAACTAGTAATGTTTTCTCAAGAATTAACAAGGATTTAACTCTTTAGAACTAGAGATGGATGCAATTTGAAAAATATTTCAAATGTCTCAATCACACAATTTTTATTACCATATAATTTTATTTTTTATTTTTATTTTTTCCATAATATTTTATTGTCAAATTGGTTTCCATACAACACCCAGTGCTCTTCCCCACAAGTGCCCTCCTCCAACACCACCACCTCTTTCCCTTCCCCCTTCCCCTTCAACCCTCAGTTCGTTTTCAGTATTCAATAGTCTCTCAAGT
>NC_043713.1:63622158-63623634 GCF_006229205.1 Suricata suricatta | reverse complement strand
GGGTCTTGCCTTGTACACTTTGGCTTGTTTCTTGGTGTAGTCCTATGAAGGAAAACAGACTGACAAACACCGAGGGAGCAGAAGCACAGTTACACACAGACAAATCAAACAAACACATTACAGGGGGGAAAGAAAAGACAGAAAATGGGAGGGAAAGAGAAGAAAAGAAGAAGAGAAAATGAAAAGAGAAAGAAGAAAAGACAATAAAATATATATATATGAAAGGGGGTTGGAGACAACAAAGGACAGTAGATGGTTTAAAAGTGTGTGACCAGTTTAGGGGAGAGGTAAGGATGAGATACAGGAGAATATATCTGGGTTGCAAGAAGGTGAAAAAGTAAGGGAGAAAGGAATATAAGGAGTAAAATTTAAAGGAATTGAGTAAAGAAAAAGGAAAAAAGAAAGGTAATAATGACAATGAAATAAATACAAAACTAGTTAAAAAAAAATTTTATATATTAAAAAAACAACAACAAAATCAAGCAGCAGCTCCCCCTGGTGGATAGGCTTGGTTTGATGGGGTAGGTCTTGGAGTCTGCTCTCAGAGGCTCCGCCCCTGCCTGAGGCGAAATGAGCAGCAGGAGGTGAAGTGCGCACCTTCAAAGACTCAATTGAGGAGTCCCCACCCCCAGTCAGGATCATGATTGCAATGGGGGAAAGGAAAAAAGCAAAAAGCAAAACACCGTGTCTCTCTTAGTTTCTGATAGCTTTGCTCAAGACGCTGTGCGCTTCTGGAAATGAGCTGGGAGCTCCTACAGTCTAAGCGCGCACCCGGGCCTCCACCTGCCACCTACTCTTTGTTGGGGGTCCCGTCGGTGTGCACCCTATTTCTTCCCTGTGGGGACCCGGGATTGGCGCAGTCCGTGCAGGGGGCAAGGTGTGCCGTGGAAATGCGGTCCGTGGTCGAATTGCTCGCGCCTGGCGCAGTCGCCACTCAGGCCGCTTCCCACCGGGGAGCGCGCCTCCCCAGCGCAGCCGCTTCTCACAGCCACAGGCGCCTCTGATTCCCCGCCGAGATGGCTTAGGGCTGGGGGCTATTCCTTCTCTTGCGCCCCGCTGCCCAGCAGTTATCTATGGAGTGGGTTTCTGTCTCCAAGGGCAGCCAAGCGTTCTATACCTCTTCCCCAGAGACAGTTCTATGAGCGCGTTCCGACTCTGTCTCTTCCCTTTGCCTCCTGGGCGCCCTGCACTTGAGCCACGTTGGGCTGGGGATCTTACCTCCCCTGCCCGTCTGGGCTGGCCCGTCCTCGGATCCCCATTCGCCCCCACTCACTCAGGTATCCTTGAGGTTCTATTCCTTCTTCTGGAGTTCGTATTTTCTCCTTCCACTCTCGCAGATGAGCGTAATATCCTTCTCAGTTCGATAAATGGTGCGGACGGAGTTTACAGAGCTCCCTTCCTCTCCGCAATCTTGGCTCCACCCCTGTTTTAGTTTCTTTTTCCTACTTGCATCTCTTCAGATTTTCCAGTATTGAT
>NC_043713.1:63592210-63622058 GCF_006229205.1 Suricata suricatta | reverse complement strand
GGGAGCTCAGAGGGGAATTAGGAAAGCTTAAGTAATTCTCCTTCCTCTGCCATCAACCTTTTCTGTGGCCTTGAGTAAACCATTTCACTTTGAGTCTTTTTCCATTTCATTTGGAGAGATTTGGAAAATGAAGCCTTCACTCTCAGATCTCGAAACGTAATGGGCTCCAAGTGAATACAAGTGAGGTGAAGATACCATATAATTTTAAATCTAATTTTCAAAGGCATCTTTCTGATTAATAGTGTCATACACTTGAAGCTTCTTCTTATTAAAAAATTTTTTTTACTGTTTTTATTTATTTTAAAGAGAGAAAGACAGCATGAGCAGGGGAGTGTCAGAAAGCGAGGGAGACACAGAATCTAAAGACAGGCTCCAGGCTTGAAGCTAGCTGTCGGCCCAGAGCCTGATATGCAGCTCGAACCCACTAACTGTGGGATCATGACCTGAGCCGAAGTCAGATGCTTAACCTACTGAGCCACCCAGGCTCCCCTATACTTGAAGCTTCTTAACATGCAAAGGATAAAGAGCTCATGAGAGTTTAATTTTAACTTAAGGAACATTTGATTTTCTTGTTATTAATCACTAAAATGTTTTGTCTGTAAAGTTAGCATTTTAGCATTTAAGTATATGAAGAAAAATCTCTTCCAAATCTCAAAGGTCTTCTTTCTCATAAAGGACTTGTTTTACACTTGCTGGCTTGTTTAGGTTCAAAGCAAGGAATCTCACTTAAGGCTAAATCTAGCTCAGAATTAATAATTGACACCTTTGAGATTTCAGTCATTATAAAGGTGCTCAGGGTTAGAATGGGATAATGAAATGAGGCAGATTCTCCAATTTAGTGATTATTGAGTATCTTATGTGTGCAAGATACTGTGCTATAAATAAACACTCTCGGGTATGTAAAAGAGAAGGCATTTACAGAATTTACAGAAGGTAATGAGGGTTCAGTTTCAATATAAAGGTCGAAACAGAAAGTGATTTATTTGAGCTGGTTTGGAAGCAATGTGGTATTCCAACAGATGAAGTAGTTGGAAGTAGAGGAGGGTAGGATTTCCAAGGTGGTGGCCCAGAGATGAAAGAGGACAGGAGTGTGTTCGGGTAACAGGATGTATTAGTCTGGTGTAAGGTTCATTTGGGGAGCTGGTGGGAGATTAATCAAGAATCAGACTTTGTGGTCACGTCGTGTCTTTGGATATCTGTAGCTGAGTCTTGCCACTTAAAGCATTGGGTCAAGGGGAACTATGGGAGATGACTGCCTTTTCTAACTGGGTAGGTATCACTTCTAATTCTCTAGGAGGCACCCATAGGGACTTCTGCAAGCTCTACCCAGTGTCTAAAGAGATTTGAATTTCACTGGGAGTTTTATGACTCCTTTTCAGTTGGCAAGTAAGGTTGGGTAACAGCTAATATTTTTTGAGTACTTCCATGTGCCAGTGTTCTTCTAGATATTTCATGTGAATTAATCCTTAAACCTCTTTGGGCAAGTGCTCTAATTATCCCAAGTGTACAGCTGAGGAAATTGGCAGGTTAGAGGTATTTGCCCAGGGCTGCACAGCTAGGAAATGAGAGCCAGGATTGAGATCTAGGCTGTCTGGCATTAGTCTGTGCTCTCTCTCCGGCTTGCAGATATTTTGGATTATAGATCTTGTCCCTAGAGTCCCACTAGGTTGCTGGGTGTTGGGAGAGCTTTGGTCACTTGTTTTAAATGGAAGAGAAGGATTGCCGGAGTCCAGCTCCAGCAGGTCCAGGGTTCCCCTAAAGGATGATGGTGTAGGCCAGAGAGTGACAGAGCCTTGAGTTTCATTCTGATCACCAGACCGGCACCCCTGCCCACCTGGCAGGTGTCTATACCATTCTGGCAGGCATCTCTGCCCTGTCTGGTTCTCAAGCTTTATTTATGGCAAAAGGTACGAGAACCAGTAAGAGCAGTAAACTATTTCTCATAGATAAGTTTTACAATTTTCCAGGGCATGGGTTCTGCGTTCAGGCCCAGAAGGTGGTCAGTTATCAGTTAATTGATTAGGGGAAAATTATATGTTGCATTAGGGTGTATCTGGTTTACTCATCTGTTCCCTGACCAGGTGCAATCACCCCTCAGGGACAGGGCAGGAGGACAGGCTGCTCCTGACACTAATCAACAAAGCACTCTTCAGGTTTGGTGCCCAAGCAGAAATGAAAAGTTTCAAGAGGGTAGACTTTGGGAGCTATCTGGGGGCAAGAGACCGTGCACACTTGCTGTACCCTCACCAGGAATTTTCACTCTGCTGGTAAGTTCAAATAGCTCCCAACAAAGGACATTTATTGAGTTGGGTACAAGGGGTACAGGGTGAATGAATAGACATATTCCAGCCATTCACCTCTAGTTATGTGATCATGGTGTAGACAGTTCAGCTACTTTCTGAAACAAGGATTGTTCATTACACTCAAGCAGCATTCTTTTCAGCTCTAAGGCTAAAGGTTTTTTTTTTTTTCAGGATTCAGAAAATCTTGATTTTCTTCACTTATCTTTGTTCATTGAGTGTGGACAAGGTAGAATAGGGGTAATTAGTTTGCAGATGCCAAGGGTTGAAGGTTTCAAGAAAAATGACATAAGAATTGCAGAGACATCAACCAACTTTTATGGGAGGCTAGTCCTGATAACATTAAGTGTTAAAATAGTACTCAGGAGAAAACCAGGTATCATGGCATTAATGACATTAAGGTGTGAAAGTGGAGGCAGTTTAATGGTAGGAGACGGGATGGTCTTAAGGTGAAAGGACAGAATCCAGCAACGATGGGTTGGTTTGGTTTTGGCTTTGGGTAGAGAGAGGCAGCATTTCTAAAGGCAGAAAGGAACCAGTAGGGAAGGTATCTGGGAATGTTAGTTGAGCAGTATTTTAGAGGATGTAGAAAAGTAAACTGTTCAAACATATCATTCCCCCAATAGGCTAAAATTAGGTGTAAGGGCTGTTAATCTCAACTTTGTGTTTTTCGTTTTCTCTACTCCCAAGTGTGCTAGTGCATCTTAAACATTCAATAACTGTTGCATGAATGAAGTTAAAGAGCGTTGGAAAAGGACTCTTTCTCAGACTGTGGAAGAAATTTTGAGGTAAAGGAAAGTGAAAGGCGTGAAAATCACCTCTAAGGGTTCAATCAAGTAGTAGTTAAAGCATTGAGCCAAGCAGATGTCAGTGGTGGTATTTGTGGCCTTAAGGAGAACTGGAAAACGGACGAAATTAGGGAAGAATTCTATCTCCTCAGCTCTTTTCACCCCAGACCTTCCTTCTTCACAAAGAGGCGATTAGGTGTAGCGGACTATCATGAAACTTAAATCCTGAGAAATGATTTCGTAATGAAGCTTTATTGCAGTGTACAACATAACGCAAATCAGGATACATATAGGCATCTTCCAAGCTGTGATAGAAAAGATCTGCATCTAATCTTGTAAAGACAAAAAGTGATTAACGGTACTGAACTCGGGGTGGTATTAGATACTTTCTTCACCGGAAATACTGCTCTGAGTATAAGGTGAGTGATGGTGTCTTGGGGTCCCAGACTCCATACGGTAAGCTTTTTTTTTTTTTCCAAGTTGACCAAGGCTTACTCCGCGTTGCTTTCGCTTCAGCTATAGCGGGAGGGAGTTCAGCCAGACGGCGAGCCTTTTGCGTACTCCGCTCCTCCTCCGGACCTGCGGCGCGCGGCTTCCTAGCTTCAAATTCAGGGACTAGTCGTCCTCGCCCAATCACCGGTCTCTTGCTCTGCCTGTCCTTTCTCTCCGTCCAATCCAAGGCCGGCTCTGAGTCCCCGCCCCGTGGCTCGTGCTGCGAACGGCCGTAAACCTGAGGGCGCGCTGTACGGCCAGTCCGGGGGGCCGCCGGTGCGGGAGGGGGATACGCGCACGCGCATTTGCAGTGCCACCAGGACGTCCCCTCCCTTTGGACCTTTCCGACCCACTCTCGGCTCCCGACCCTGGAGTCGCGGGCTTGGTGAGGAGGGGTCTCCTGTGTCTTGACTGCGGTTCGGCAGGGGGCAGGCCAGTCCACTTTCGGCAGGCATTTTGGCTGCCGGGCCGATAAGGCAGTGTCGGTTGGGCGGGGGTCGGGTGCGGAGCGCAGGCTCCGGGTTGGGAACTTTGGGGCGCTGGCTGGAGCCCGACGGTCCTGTTCCGTCGGCCCCTCGCGCTCAGCCCCGCCGCCGCGCCGAATTCCGCTCAGTGAGTTTAATTGGGCGCCCCTGAGAGATTTGCTTAGAAAGAAACGGGTTTTGATTTTGGGGATCACATCCTTGTGTTCCTTACCTTCCACATGGTGACTTTCAGGGACCAACGCGCTCTGCGCTTTGGAGTTCCTTGTTGGAAAGTGCCCTTGACTGGCTGTGTTTACTTCGTGTGTGTCGTGATCGGCGGCTCCTTTTTATCCAAGACCACGAAGTAACGTTGTTAAATAAGTGTAGTGGGGTCCGCCAGTGTCACCCGATTTCTCACGTTTTGCTTTGGTTACTGCTAGGCCGCGTTCACGTTTACTCCCAATAACTTTCCTACATTCCTTGCATCTGGTTTCTTTATAAAGAAGAAAAAAAAAACATGAGACAGTGTTTTAATATCACTATACTTTTGATTTCTTTTAATTTCAGAGTCTGTTTAGTAAAACATGAGGTCCCTTTCGAGGCAGTCATTTCGAGGACAGCTGTTTTTATGAAAGTATCATCGTTTGCTGTTACCGTTTTGAGGTCATTCGACTGGAGTTTTTACTGCTCCCAAATCAGTTTTTTCACCGAATTTCAGTTTTGTGATCAAAGTTTACGGTAAGCTTTGAAAAGTAATATATTAAATGCCTACCTAATTACAGATTATTTCTTAAAACACCAAGAGCAAATGATGAATGTTAGGGAGATAGCATAGCTTGACAGTGTATGCTTTTGAATAATAGTTGTACTGGAAGAATTCCAATTAATGACTTATGCAAATGAATTTTTATATATCCAGAAATGTAATTAAAGTCATTAAATATTAGTAAACTCAAATGTGAAGCTCAGATGTGAAATTCCTGCTTTAAGGAAATAGCAAGAGAAATCCCAAAGATAGATACTTAGTTCAGATATAGTCAAAGGAAAGGTCATGTTATTTTGTCTTCACTTTTAGGTGATGGAAGAAGGGTGGATAATGCACTATAGAGGGAGCTTAGGGAATTTTTCCTTCTAAGAACACTTTAGGCATGTGGTATGTCCATGGATGATTTAGAACAAGTGTACTCCTTTCTGGAAACGAGAGACTAGATATTAGATTACATCTCGAGGAATCTTCCCCTGGCTTATATTACCACTGCCACCATAGCAAAGCTCTATCCCAGCACTTAACACTGTCATAATTAATAGGGATCATAATTGATCATAATTGATAGGAACTGTCAGCTCCCTGAGGGGAGCTCTTCATTTTTGCATTTCCAGTGATAAGTAGGGTGTGTTTCACGGTTTGTATTTGATAATGATTATTGCATGAATGATCTTTGCTTATTATCTGAATTTTGTTCGCTTTGGCACTAAGGATAAATCCTCAAAGAATTTGGTATATATTTTAATGTGGCTTACGTATATGTAAATGAATGAATAACTTAGTGATTGCAAGGTTGGATGTGGGGAGGCTGCTTGGAAGACTTGTGCAATTGTTTAGATTTAAAGGTGATAGGAGGCAGGCGTTCTGAATATAGAAGTGGATCTCAGCTCCAGGATCTATTTGGAGTTAGAAGCATTGGAATTTTATAATTGAGAGAATAAGAATAGGGATAAGATAGGTAAAACTAAAGATAATAGGAAGAGTGGGTGGAGGAAAGGTAATGAGTTTGATTTTATCTTTGTTAACTTTGTACCACTTAAGAGCCAATTAGAGGTAAAGTAGATGTCAAAGAGCCATTTGGAAATAGGAGTCTAGAGCTCAGGTTAAGGAGGTCTGGGCTGAAGTTGATTTCAAAATGAGGAAGATGGCATTAGTGCAGATGAAAGGACTACTCTGGGGCATACTTGCCTGGCTGTGAGTCCTCTGATCCTACTTGTGCTGTGTGGTCTGGAAGATTCCATAATTCCCTTTCTTGGCCTCAGTTTTGTCAGTAGTAAGAGATAATGGCTACATTGCAGATTTGAGGCAGGGATTAGAGAAATGTATATAAAGTACTTAGTGCATTATTTGTAATAGAGTAGACACTATATGTCAGCTAGGTGACTAGGGGGTGTAGATTATATCTTTCAACTCATTTTTTGTTCCACTTCATGTTCTTAACTCTATGTAAGTTACCAAGCATATATGGGTGAACAAGACTGACATGTCCCTAAGAAACTGATATCCTAAAGTCAAAGATGTTGTCAGTCATTTTATTCATTTCATAAATATGTGCTAGGCATTATTAGAGGTGTTAGGTGAGAGTGATGGCCAGATAGGCAAGGCCCATGCTCTCAGGGAAAAACATTTTCAGTGGGGGAAGAAAAATATAAAAATAGTGATGAGTGCGGGAAGAATTTAAAACAATTATGAGAGACTGTGGGACTCCACTTGATTAATGATGAGGAGTCACCTTTCTTACAAGGTGACATTTAAATTAAGGTGAATGTTAGGAAGGAGCTAGCTTGTGCAAAGATCTAGCTGAGTACTCCAGGCCCCAAGGCAGGGATGGGCTTGGGTATTACAGCAACGGGACACCAGGATGTGGTGCGTGAACCTCTGGAGTGGAGATGGGGTGGCTCCCTGACAGTTTTCAGACCAGTACAATGGTTTGTATTTCATGGTCACTTTGGTTGCAGTGTGGACAATTAGCTGTAGGGTGGCAAGAATAGAAGTATGGAGACTGGTTGGGAGGCTTTTCAGTAGGGGAGAGCGGTGGTAGCAGGCACAGAAAGATGTAGAATGATTCAAGGTATGTTTGGGATATAGACCTGTTTTGCCCTCAGGAATGGGCTCCACCAGTGGATGTGTTTTATTTGGCAACGGTGTTTCTTACCAAATTTAAATGTGTACAAGTGGGGTCTGTGACTTTTAGTTGATCTCCGCTTGCAGCCCTATTGTCTGGTAGTATTTTGTAAGATGTACATTGCATGACATAAGATTAGAGATCAGTAGAGGAAGAAGATGTAAAGTGAGGTATAGAAGTTGTAATTTGGATTCTTCTAAGACATTTGGTTGTGAAGAGGAGGTGAGAAGGTGGGGGTAGCAAGTACTAATATGGGATGGTTTTGTACACGTTTATAGAAATCAAGAAAAGGAAATAGAAATGCTGGGGTGTGATCTGTGAGAAGGGTGCTTATGTAATAGTTGGTGATAAATTCTCTGTGAATTGATGTAGTGTGAAAATATTCATTCACTCAACAAATTATTGAGGATCTACTCTAGGCAAGGCACTGCTGTAGATAGAAATTCAGTGGCAAAATAGGCCAAATCCTTGCCCTCATGGAGCTTACATTCTAATATGTTCAAAACAAAACAAAACACAGCAAGAGTTAAACAGGTAAATTAAATTATATAGTATGCTGGATGTTGATCAGCACCACAGAGAAAACAAAGGAGGACAAGACAGTTGGAATTGATGAGGAAGGCTGGTGAGGAAGACCAGATAGGTAAGTGGACTTTTACCCAAAGAGCGGAAGTAAAAGAGCAAGATGGAGGCTCTCTAGGTATCAGTGTGCTGGGTGGAGGTTAGAGCCAGGGTACAGGCCCTGAGGCTGGAGCCCTGGTGAGTTGTTGGGACTGCAGGAAGGTTAGGCTGGTGAGGACCGAGTGAGCAAGGGAGAAGAGTGGTAGGAGATCAGATCAGATTACCCAGCCCCTTATTGGCCATTGTAAATATTGACATTTAGTCTGAATGAGGTGGGAAACCAGTGGAGGGTTTTGAACTAAGGAGTGACAATATTTGACTGATTTTATATAGATAAATTTAGTGTGTGGGGAATAGACTAGGGGAGGAAGAGTGGAGGCTGGTTGGAAGGCTCTTGTGAGTATCTGGGCAGGAGGTGGTAGTGGCCTGACCAAAGTGGCAGCAGGGGAAGTAGTGAAAAATGACGGGTTCTGGTTATATTGTTAGGTTATAGACATTGGGATTTGCTTAGGGATTGCATTTAGGGTGTGTGTGTGGTTGGTAATCACTAAGATTTCTGGTTTGAGGGGCGCCGGGGTGGCTCAGTCGGTTAAGCATCTGGCTTCGGCTCGGATCATGATCTCACGGTTTGTGGGTTCGACCCCACATCAGGCTCTGGGCTGAGAGCTAGCTCAGAGCCTGGAGCCTGCTTTGGATTCTGTGTCTCCCTCTCTCTCTCTGACCCTCCCCTGCTTGTACTGTCTCTCTCTGTCTCTCAAAAATAAATAAAAAACATAAGAAAATATTTCTGGTTTGAGCAACAGGAGAATGGAGTTGTCATTTTCTCTCTGGGGAAGCCTGTAGAGTAGGCCTTCTTGAGGGGGTTGGAATGAGATGGAATCAAGATTCAGGTTAAGGTGCCTGTTAGATATCTAAGAGAAAATGTCTAGTAGGTAGTTGCATATCTGAGGTTCAGGGGAGGGCGCCAGCTGGAAATATAAATTTCATTTTGTATTTAAAACTTTGAAACTGAGGGCTATCACCCAGAGAGGGTGGATAGGTGGAAAAAATCCAGGAGCAAGCCCTGGACCCTGCCCTGTGTGGAAGTCCAGGAGGTAAGGAGGACCCAGCCAAGGAGAAGGAAAAAAAGCACATGGTGAGGTTGGAGAGCCCAGACAGCTGTGTCTTGGAAGCCCGTGAAGAAAGTATTTCTACGAGGAAGGAGTACAATCTCATATTGGTACATCAACATAGATGGGACTGAAAATTGACCACGGGATTATTGTGGCTCAGTGGTGATGTTGACAAGCATTTTGATGGGGCGGGGGGACAAGGGCCAGTTTGCAGCAGGTTTTGGAAATGGCAAAGGTGAAATCAGATGCCAGTAGTGATTCCTTTTGGAGGAGAATGTGGTAAAGCGAGTGCAGATGCAAGTCGTGGCAGCTGCAGGGGACAATTGGGTATGAGATAGGGGAAAGCTTTTTTAAAAGATGGGGAACTAACAGCATGCTGGTGGGAATCGACAGAATATGGGATGATGTTTAGGAGGAGGGCCAGTTGCTGGAGTGGTTGTCACTGCATTGGTGATAGGGGTGGGATCAAGTGCAGGTGGTGGAGAGGTCAGCTTCCACAGGAGTATCTGTGGATACTTCACAGATAAGGTTTATAGCTGTCTAATGAGTTATAAATGTTTTCTACTTTATAGAGTAGGTAAGCTAGCCCATCACCTAAAAGCTATACTTCAGTGCATTTGTCATTGGCTCCAGCACGGTCCATCATTGTCCTCTATGTCATCATTTGTGGTGGCTCTTTGATATCCTTCCAGGCATTAAGCCCTCTCCCTTCCTCTGCCATAGGCTGCCAGGATCAGTCCTTCCCTGGGCTGCAGGATACATTCCATACTCCTAATATACCATTTAAGGCTTTAAGAGTCTGACTCCATGGTTTTGTTCACCGTGTTATTTTGTACACTCATTCCCAAAACACATTGGAGCACCTGGCTATCGCCACCACATGCTTAGTACTTAGAGTGGGTTTTAGAGTCAGACCTGGGTTTCAATTTTACTAATTGTGCAACCTTGGGTAAATTTAGCTAATTTAGTCTCATTGTATCTCTTCATTCGTAAAATGGGATAAATGTGATAAATCTTAATTCTCTTTCTCCTTTGCTAATGTTTGTCATCTTTAAAAGCCCCCTCATCTATAAAAGTTCTGCTAATTCTTCAAGGTGTAGGGCCAGTACTCTCATTTATTGAGCCTTTCCTGATTTAATTTTTTTACTGAATTCCATGCAGCCCTTACATGATAAACACTGAACCGTTTTCGAGATTAAATCTCCTGAGTACTGTGATCAGGGTCAAGTAGAACCAATGGCCAGTGTTGGTTGGAGGCTCTCAGTAGTACAGATTCTGTGCTAGTGTTTTCGAGTTAGTCCTTTGTAGACCACTTTCACCATTTTGCCTTGTCCATGTGCCGGGTATACTTTATAGAACATATTTTTCTTTGAACGGACTCCCTTTTTAAAGTAACATTTACTCATCCTTAACAATAATCTCTGAAATCAGGGGCTAGATTTTGCTGGTTCAGTTTTTGTTCTGTCCCATGTTAGAATGAGTACTTAACCAGTAGACATAAGTACTCCTGGAATCATCTGTATATTCCTGTAGGGTTGTGTTTCTTTGCTTCTTTACTAAATAAGTGTGGCAATTGGTATTCCTTGCTATAGCAAACAAGAGTACATTAAGCTGTGTTGTATTTTGTTATTATGTTAATTACAAAAAGATAGTTTGACATTTATAGTCTCAGCTAAGAAGTAGCAAAGTATTCTGAGAATTTACCTCCAAATGCTTGCTGATCAAATCCTCTCTTTGTGCTGTTCCAAAAAAAATGATTTTTCCCCCTAAGATTTATCAGTTTTCTACGACTTATGAGACTTTTAATCATTTCAAAAAGTTTTATAGTAGTATTTGATTTATAAAAATCTTTTATTGTTGCAGTGAGATGGAAGATTTTCGAGGTATAGATGAAGAGTCCTTTCCAAGCTTTTTAACCAGTTCATTACTTGGTAATAGTGAGATTTTGGAAAATGTCACTCTTTCTTCAAATCTTGGCTTGCCTGTCGCTGTTTCAACACTTGCTAGAAATAGATCCAGGACTGATAACAGGTAAGAATCATTTGAAAAGGTGATTTTTTGTTAAGGTTCAGAAAGCCTATAATACATTGATACTTCTGTAAAAATGTCTCAGCCATGCTTGAGCTTTTGCTTTATGTATGTTATGTATACATAAATATAACACATATGTGTTTATGTCTATTATATATTCATATATATAATTATTATAAAAAATTTATTGCGGGTTTTCCTATTCCATTGCCTTCTCGCTAGTGGGTGGGTGGATTTGGAACCGAGCACCAGTGACCTTTTGGTCTACCGATTGTTTTTTCTATTCATAGTGTTTTGGATTTATATTAGTTCAGCCTTACTGATAGCTGGTAATTTGAGTTGTATCTCCATATGTGATGTGTACAGTTCATCCATCTTGTATGATGTGTAGTTTGCCCATTTTTAAATATCTAACTACTTTCCTAAACATCTGGTAAGAAGCATTATCTTTACCTTTGGAATAAAGGGGTTGAGTTAACTCTAAAAATTTTTAGCTTTAAGATTTCTGTGATTCTTGTATTTAGTACATTCACACCTCATTATTGATGCACAGATATTCAGAGCTTTGCATATGGGATGATGATTTTGAACACTGGAAGCTCTGTTTGTTTTCATCCCCTCTCTCAGTTGGTTTTATGGTCCTGTAGTCCTATGTCATGGTGCATTTTAATGTGCATAATTTCATTAATAACAAAAAATTTTTGTGTGTGTATAGGTATTCTGATACCCAGGCATCTTATTTAGTAGAAAGGAGGTTTTCAGTTCCATCTGAGTCATCTCCCAGTAGCCAGAGTGAAGCCGAATCAAGGGAGAAGTTACAACTTAGCTTCCAGGATGATGAGTAAGTTCATACCTTTGTTTTGTTTTTGGTGTCCTAAAAGTAGGTCTCATTCAGTCTTGTGTAAAATGAAAGTGTGACTCTGTCTCTGAGTAATTCTAAGAATCTTTAAAAAGAGTTTTCTTTGTATAATTTTAATCACAAACATTTTTTAGTCTTTTTATACAATTTTTCTCATTCCAAAAGTAATATATATTCATTAAAAAAAAAGAAAATACAGAGAATTATAAGGAAGACAATAAGTCTATAATCTTACTAATTAGACTATTCTTCTATACATCTGTATATCTATATATTAAATTGTTTTACACATATAGGATTAAACTGTATGTACTATTTATAACTTAAAAATTAATATGCTCTTTCAATTATAATTAATGTGGGTATGTTTCTTGTTGATGCCTGCACCATGGTAGGCATTTAGATTATTGGAATTTTGCTATTATAAATTTACTGAATTTTATCTATACATTTGCATACCTAGTAGATTATTCTATTCAGATAAATTTCTAGAATTGAAATTGCTGAGTTAATATTTAATTTAAAGACTGTTACACATCACTACATTGCTCTTTAGAAGTTTTGTACCGCTTTATACTCCAGCTAGAAGATGTACATGATAATGTCTACTTCTCTGAGCTCTCTCCAACATTTGGTGGTATTATTTTTAATCTTTGGTTTTAGAAGTAAAAAAATTTGTACACATGCATAAATGCATAGAAGAAAATCTGGAAGGCTATAAACCAAAATGTAAATGGTAGTTATCTCTTGATGGTGGTATTACAGGCAATCTTAAAGTTTTCTGTGTTTGAATTCATAATGGAGTATTTATGGAATTGAACATACTTTAATGTTTATTCATTACTTATATTTTTGTTGTGAATTGCCTCCTGGTAACATTTGGATATAAGTGCTTTCTATATATTAAAGATGTTAACTCTTTGTATACTCATTCATTCCATGTGTATTTTTGACCAAGTGCCTACTGTGTGCCAGGTACTTCTGTAAGTACTTGGGAAATACCAGTGAACAAAACAGATGTTAAACAGACATTAAAATATACAGTTTTATAGTATATTTGAAGGGGAAAATGCTAGAAAAAATAGAACATGATAAGGAGGGTAATTGGTCAGGCTGAAGGGAGTGGTCAGTGGCAGTCTCGTTGAGGAGGTAAGATATGAGCAGAGACTTGAAGAGGGTAGTTGGCCATGTAGATGTCAGGAGTATTTCAGGTGGAGGCTACACCAGTGTAAAGGCCCTAAGGTAGGGACATAAAGTTCAGGAAAGGGGCTGCCTTGGGGTGAGCAAGGGTTTTGGGAGAGATGGAAAACATTAGAGGGTTTTGTTTTAAAAGGTTCACCCTGGCTACTGTGGGGAAATAGACTGGAGGCAAGTCTGGAAGCTTGCAGTAGGAGATTGCGTTATCAGAGGGGCGAGGTAGATGAAGAGGAGTGCCAGGGCCTCATGTTGGGGCACTTCAGCGTTAAGGTGGGGAGAGGAGGACTAGACATGAAGACTAAGAATTGGTGGCCAGAGGTAGGAAGAACACAGTATCTTAGAAGTCACTTAAAGAATATGTGGAAGAAGACAGAGGGATCCAGTTGTGTCCAGAAAACGGAGGACTAGGAAGTGACCATTGGACTTAGCATAGGTGAAGTCGTAGGTAGCCCTGACGGTGGTTTTGGTGGAAGTAGGAGGCAAACTCGTGTAGGAGAGTGAGCTTAAGAGAATGGGAGGTTAGTATTGGAGATGGTGTGTTTTGCTGCCAAAGGCAACTAGGAAGCGGGGCTGTGACAGCTGGTGAGTGGAGTAGGTCAAGAGAAGTTTTTCTCTTTTTCATGGTGGGAGAAGTTACTGCAAGTTTACATGGAGATGGTAATGATCTGGGAAAGGAAAGTCTGATTATATAGAAAGAGAAGAAAATTGCCAGAGCAGTGCCTTTACATAAATAAGAGAGGCCAGGATCTAAGGTGCCATGGAGGAAATGACTAGAGAGGTATGACCACGGATAGTCCTCTGTGTTACCAGATGGGAAGGCAAGGGTCGGCCTTTGCTCAAGTGGTTCCTTCGCAGCTGGCTGTTCAAGATGGGAAGGCAAGATGTGTGGGTACATGTGGTGGCAAGAATCTGAGTGCTGTCTTTTCAGTGCTTAGGGTCTCTCAGTGCAGTAGGAGACATGGCCATCAATGTAGGATGGAGGAGGAGGAGTAGAGAAGATGTAAACAGTCAAGGAAGTATGGGAGTGTGAACAGAGAGGGAAATAGTGGGATTGTCAGACAGCATCAGGAGTCCCGCTCAAGGATCATGGTAATGAATTTAGTGTGATTGTGATGTTTTCCGCAACCACATTCAGTAGCAGGGGTGCTGGCAAGGTGTGAGAAGAGAGTTGGGTTTAACTAGGCTCGTAGTTTGATGAAAGCAGTGAGTGACAAAGAAGTTGAGGACGTGTAATGATCGGCCATGGGAATTAGGTTAAGGAAGAGGAGGAGGTAGCAGAAGGGTGAGGGGGTATGAGATGTGGTGTGAGATGTGCGATGTGGTGGTATGAATGAATTGGGGGCTTGGGTTGCGTTAGAGCATTAGAGAGTTGAGGTACTAAGGCAGACGGCATGAGGGGTTGTAGGTGACTCCAGGCCTGGAGACTTTAGCAAAGGTGATCTGGAAGTTGTACTGAGGGGACATGTTGATAGAGACACATATTCTGTCTCTCCACCCAGTGATTCATTCCGAGGCTGTGGGAGAGACGATGGTTCTCATTTGTCAGTGTTTAGGGGAGGCAGTGTCCTCACAAGACATCCAGGGTTTCCCTAAAGCGGTGTGGAGAAAGGGGTGTTAACAGGAGTTCAGGAATAACAAGATTTGGCTGATCCAGCACTGTACATCACAGGTACAGGAGAAGGGTTTGTTGGGGAGGATTGACCGTGGGGGATGTGCTTGTGGATCTTCGAATGAAGTTAGCCCCCCTGAACTGAGGTTGGTGATAAGATGGTGGATATGAGGAGAGGGGAGGAGAATATCAGAAGCAGCCTCTTGATTCTTAGATGTGGGTCAGGAAATCTGGGAAGTGGTCTGGTTGATCTGTCCCTGGAAGACAGGAGACCTGGTGAGGTCGAGTCCTCAGTACAGTGTACTGGCCTCGCTCTAGACTCTCGATGGGTGGAGGTGCGTGCTTTGGGGCTATTCCTTGCCTTCACTGAGTAGTCTGAAGATCTGAGTTGTTGTCTGAGAGCCAGACTTCTATGTTTCCTGTTATGGTGGCTCCACAGGCTGCAGAGCTATGCGTTTTAGTCCCCATGTGAAGGATGGCTTCTGTGGCTCCTTCTTGGGGAGGGTGGAATTTATGTTTTAAAAATATCCTTATTCTAACTGTGGAATTAATGAGTATTTTACTGAAGATAAGATTTAAAGATGAAAATAACTTTCACAAAATTTTGAAGGCATAGCTGTGTAGTGTGAGAAGCTTGATGTCACTTTAATCCTTGACCCTTTGTGTCTGAACTTTTTTTCTCTCTGGAAACTCTTAGAATCCTCTGAGTCTGTGATAGGTGATTTTTGTAGCTGTGTCCCGCCCCACCCAATTCTAATTGGCATCAATCCAGAAATTTGTGTGCTTTAGTTCTAGATAACTATTACTTTGGTAATTTTCTATTTTTCTTTCTTTTTTACTGTTTTGGATTGCCTGGGTTGATCTGTTGCCATTATTTTTTCCTTTTCCTTTTGTTTGTTTGTTTGTTTCAGTGCAAACCCTGTTCTAGATAAGTTCCCAATTTTTTGCAACCCTTCTATTAAATGATTTGGTAGTCATAATTTTTAAAGCTCGTTTTTCTGGTTTTTTTCCTTAAGTTTATTTATTTATTTTGAGAGCCAGGGAGAGAGCAGGGGAGGGGCCAAGAGAGAATCCCAAGCAGGCCCCATGCTGCCAGTGAAGAGTCCGATGAGGGGCTAGAACCCATGAGCCATGAGATCGTGACCTGAGTGGAAATCCAAAGTCTGATGCTTTATGCACTGAGCCATCCAGGTGCCCCAGTCTTTGATTTTTTATAATAGCTCCTCTTTGTGGATGTAATAGCTTCTTGAATGTTTTCTGAGAATACTAATTGAGATTTTTCAAAGTTCTATAAATTATTCGTTGTCTCTGGGGTTGTTTAGTTTGTTCATCTTTATTTTTATCTCTCAAGCTGCTCCTTCTCCTGAATCTGATTTATGACTGCCTTCTTGGTTGCTAGTACGGGCTAGTGGGTATCCAGGTCTCATTTCTGTTAGGTCTTTGTGCAAGCTGAGCGGTGCTCCTGGCCGACTTCACTTCAGGGTGAGCAGGCTGGGGAGTCTCCTGTTCACGCCAGGTGTTCAATGCTGCTGTCCCCACCATTCTGCACAGGTGTTTCATATGCCTTGTGTGGAGAAGAGCCTTCCTAGGTGCGCGGTGTCATGCTGACACTGCTGTGTTGTTTGCATGGTTTGGGGAGCAGGAGTGGAGTACTGCCCATTATGGGCATCTGGTAGACTTTCAGTCAGCCCCTCCCTCTGGACTCCCTCCTGCCTTCCTTCCTCCTGTAGTCAGGAAACATGTCTGCATTTCTTCCTGGCAGATTCGTCTTCTGCTTCCGGGCCCTTTTGTTCTTGTTCTGGACCATAGCTTTCTTTTCCCCTTTGTACCCCGTCTGCTTTCCAGATTCGAGAATCTGACATAAGCTTGAGTTAAGACTGATGGCTCTCATCCAGATTGCTTTACTTTTATAGATGTTCTTACTGTCATTTTCATGCGCTCCTAGAGATTACTCTTGCCACTTGAAGCTCATTTGACTTAATTTGAAAAATTTTAATGGGCTAATAAAAACAAGTGATAGCTATAGTTTTGAGGAAGTGGATTTGGGGGGAGGTGGTTAACTGGCTCTGTTATAAAGTTCTAATGGTCACACTGCAGCTGACCCTTGAACTGCATGGGTCTACTTACATGCAGATTATTTTTGATAAATATAGTTCTATACATGTATTGTCTCTTCCTTACAATTTTCTAAATAACATTTTCTTTTCTCTAGCTTTATCATAAGAATGCATCGTATAATACATATACAGACTATGTGTTAATGGACTGTATGTGTTTTTTGTAAGTCAACAGGAGTTGAATTAAGTAGTTAAGTTTTGGGGGAGTCAAAAGTTAGACACAGATTTTCAACTGTGTTAGGAAGTCTGTGCCCCTAACCCTTATCTTGTTTAAGGGTCAGTGTGTATGCTCTCCTTGGAGTGGGGTTAAAATATGAAATGAACCTGAATGTCATAACTTCTTTTTTATTTAATTCATGTCATCATCTTGCCATCCTTACCATCTTTTAATTTTTATTTATTTTTTAAATTCTTGAGAAAGCGAGAGTGTGAGTGAGGGAGGGAAAGAGAGAGGTGGGGACAGAGGATCTGAAGCGGGCTCCATGCTGACAGTAGAGAGCCTGATGTTGGGCTCATACTCACCGACTGTGAGATCATGACCGAAGCCAAGGTCAGACGCTTAACCAGCTGAGCCGCCCAGGTGCGTCTCACCTTCTTTATTTTTAGTAAGTCACACAGGGACCTTTATGGTCTTTTTGTTCCCTTTCATATGCTCATTTTATTTATTTGGAATAAAAATTGACATAGAACATTATATTAGGTGTATAATGTAATGAGTAGATGTTTGTATGTATTGTGAAATGATTACCACAATAAGTCTCATTAATATCTGTCACCTTCCATAGTTACAGAAAATTTTTTTCTTGTGATGAGAACTTTTAAGATTTACTCTTAGCAGTATAGTATTATTACTGATAGTCACCATGCTATACGTTCTATTTCCATGATTTACTTATTTTATGTCTGGAAGTTTGTACTTTTTGACTCCCTTCACCTGTTTCTCCTATCCCTGATTCCCCACCTCTGCGGCCCATTAATCTGTTCTCTGTACCTATGAACTTAGTCTGTTCTTTTTAATTTTATTTTCTGCATATAATGAGATAATGTAGTATTTGTCTTTGTCTTACTAACCATAATGCCCTTAAAGCCCATCCATGTTGTTACAAATAGCAAAACTTCTTTCGTTTTTAGGGCCGAACAATATTCCATATATCACTTTTTCTTTATTTATCCATCAGTCGATGTACACTTAGGTTGTTTCCATCTTGGCTGTTGTAAATAATGCTGCATTGAACGTGGGGGTGCCATATATCTTTTTGCGTTAGTGTTTTAGTTTTCTTTGGATAAATACCCTGAAGTGGAATTGCTAAGTCATACGGTAGTTCTATTTTTAATTTTTGAAGAACCTCCATACTGCTTTCCATAGTGGTTTCACCAATTTATATTCCCACCAGCACCGGACATCCACAGCAATGCTTGTTACTTGTTGTTTTTTTATTTTTTAAGAATAATAGCTATTATAACAGGTGTTAGGTTATATCTCATTGTGGTTCTGATTTGGATTTTCCTGATGATTAGTTGATGTTGAACATCTTTTTATGTCCCTGTTCATCTCTGTGTGTGAAAATATTTATTCAGATCTGACCATTTTTAATTGTATTGTTTGGGGTTTTTTTGTTTATTTTTTGTTTTTTGGGGTTTTTTTGTTATTGAATTGTAGGAGTTTTTTATTCATTTTGGGTATTAACTACTTATCAGATATGATTTGCAGATATTTTCTTCCATTCAGTAGATTGCCTTTTCATTCTGTTGGATTCCTTTACTCTGCACCCCCACCTCTTTTTCTCTCTTCTATATCATATAATACTTGTATGTAGGTATGTATTTCTATGTATGTATCTCCCCAGTAAAGAGATGCAAAAACAGGGAGGTCAGTTAAGAGTTGCGAGTTGCCTCAGGCACAGGGGTTAGCACTTGGAATATATGGAAGGACTATCGTCATCTCATCCACCCTGGCCCGATTTAAGCCTAACCCTAGATATCAGTTTGTCCGATGATGAGTTTATTGCATTTAGAGGCCTTTTTCTAAAATGTTTATTCCTACCCTTCCTTTTGCTGGTAGAAGGATGGGGTGAACTGCATCAGACCAAAGAGGCTTTGTAGGAGGTTGGGAGGAAAAAACCGCCTTTAAGGAAAAACACTGTCATCCATATGTATAACAATAGAAATACAGAGATGGGGACAAGGTCAGTGGCAGGGGCTAAAAGTAATCTAAAGCATTTAGTAATTCAGAGAGTCAGCTTTTTAACAGATCCAGTATTTAAGTCTGTCTTGTTTTCAGAAAGCTGTTTTTCTCTTCTCTAGATATGATAGATTCAGAGATACTTATTTGAGAAAGACAAAAACGCCATCTTATCACTTGCAAAGCAGAATAGCAATATGATACTGTATTTGATTTTGGTAGATTGTGTTTCTCTGGACCCAAAATGGTGGTGCAGTCCCAGAGCACCAACAGTGGAACCAGTTATAGTTTCTGGCTGGTCCTAGGAAATTTTCTTTTCACTGTATCCATTTTTTTACATAACTGATTAATGAATATTTTATTGATTTACCCAAGGTAACTAACATTTCATCATTATTCTGTTCCCTAATGAAAAAGTTCTATCTCTAAGAAAAAAAACCATGTAGAAAGTCAACATTTGTCAGATGCTGTTCTCAAAGAGTCTGCTTTGCAAAATAATACAGCAAGAACAGAAGAGGAGCAAGCGAAAACCGCAAAACCCGTTCAGAGCCAAGATCATTTTGATAGTATTTTACCACTGGAACAAATGCAAGGTACTGAACTTTTAGAAATTACTTTTTTTTTTTTACTTAATGTATGTATTTCAGTTTCCTTTCTCATTTGTCTATCTTTGGTATTTATCTTAAGCTGTGATATGGAAACTGAAAACACTTAAGGCTTGGCATTTACCTATTAATATTTTTACAAGAAAAAATCTTACTTAATATCTTAATTATCTTTACCGATTAAGCTGAAAGCTCCTTTCCTTTGGAAACTGGGCTGTCAGATGGTCACAGCACACTTTGTGCAAAACACACCTTTCACATTTCCCACTCCAATTAATTTATATTTTTACCAGCAGTCATTTTTGTTCCTAAACTTATTTTTGTATACATTGGTGACTTATAAATTCTAAAAGATTATTATTTCTAAGAAAACCAAGTTGAAGGCTTTGGAGTCATTTGAACTATTGCTATCAAATTAGATCTGGAAAAGAAACTACAAAAATATGGAGAAGATTGTAAAATAAATAGCTTACAGACTGCTGCTTTCAGATTCCTTCTAAGTACTCTGTGTTCTCTTGCATCAGAGAAATTAAAGCTAGATATTTTAAACCATGTACTGCAAGCTTATGTCGTGAAGATGGCACGTGACTCAAAATGGCCCAGTACTTCGAAGGCTTTGCTTGAGCGTATGTGTTAGGATTGATGAGTGAATGCATACTTTTATGTTTATGTTAAAAATATTTTTTTCATGTTTATTTTATTATTTTTGAGGGGGTGGTGAAGAGGGGCAAAGAGAGGAAGACAGAGGATCCAAAGCGAGCTCTATGCTGGCATCAGAGAGCCTGATTCGGGTTTGAACTCAGGAACCATGAGATCATGACCTGAACTGAAGTCAGATGTTTAACTGACTGAGCTTCCCAGCTGTCCCTGTTTATGTTAAAAATCTTAAGAGATATTTATATTTCTCTTGATGAAAAGCATCAAATATGTATGAATGTAGTGAGAATGGTATAACTTCTCAAACTCACAAGCAGTAAAAGAGAAAATGATTAATTGGACTTCACTGAAATTGAAACCTTTTGTGCCTCAGAAGACTTAAGACTGAAAAGGCAACACAAGGATGGAAGATAATGTTTGCAAATCGTATGTATGATGGGGGACTGGCATCCAAAATACATAAATAGGCCTTATAACTCAATAAACAATAACCTGTACTGTAAAATGGGCAAAGGATTTCAATAGATACTTGTCTAAAGAAGTTGTACAAGTGTCCAATAAACACATGAAAAGATGCACAACATTTTAGTCATCAGGTATAACCACAGGTATAACCACATGATAATGACTTCACACCTACTAGAATAGCTGGAATCAAAAAGTTGGAAACGGCAAGTGTTGGTGAGGACATGAGAACTTGAAACTCCTCTCTTGCAGGGAGGGCTGTAAAATGGTGCGGTTGCGGTGAAAGTAGTCGGCAGTTCTTCACAACATTGGACACAGCACTCCCGTAGGAGCCAGCGGTTCCAGCCCCGGGGGTACCCCCAAGGGAAGTGGAAACACATGTCCACACAAAACGTACATGAATGTTCGTTAAATGCGATGATCAAAAAGTAGAAACAACTCACATCTCCCTCTCTATCCGATAAATGGGAAGAGAAACATAGTCCATGTAGCGAAGTGTTATTGAGCCATAAAAAGCAGTAAAGTATTGATATGTACTATATAACATGGATGAACTTTGAAAATGTTAGACTAAGTGAAGGAGGACAGATACAAAAGACTGCATGTTATAAAATTCTGTTCATGCGCAGGTACGTCTATAGATACCAAATAGACAAATCAATAGAGACAGAAAGTTAATTAGTGGTTGCCAGGGGAAGGGGAGAACGGGAGGTGACTGCTACTGGTACAGTAGTTCTTTCTGGAATAATGAAAATATTGTGTCATTAGTGAGTGCTAATGGTTGCACAGCCTTGTGAATATACGAAAAACTGCTGCATTGTACACTTTGATAAGGTGATTTCATGGCATGCAAATTTTATATTTATTTAAAAAAACTATACCTCACAATCTAGTATAAGATTCAGTCATACTTGCTTTATCTTTTCTGTTTTTTTATTACCTTTTTTCCTGATATTTTAAAATTCCAAATGTCATTTTATTCCTACATAATTTACTACACGTCTCTAAAAATCCAGATACTTTCTTATATAACCACAATGCTATTAACGCTGCTAACAGACCTGAGGGTTCTTTTATTATGTAGTACTCAAGTCCATATTCACTTGCTAATTATCCAGGTTGGTTTGCTTGAATTGATGTTCAGAGAAGATTACCTTATGTTGTGGTGTATTTGCTGTTGTGTCTCCTTAATCAGTGCCTCTTGACTAGGTCAGTCACCCTGTAGATTTTCCATATGCTTAGTCATGCTGTCATTTTTTTTGTTTCTCTGTTCTTGTATCGTTTGTAAAGCAAAAGTTAGCTTAAAAGGCTTGATTAGATTCATGCTCAAGGTTTTTTTTGGCATGGGTATAATTTTTTATACTTCCCAACCCTGACAGTGTTTTAGTTTAACTGATCAAATGATAAGTTACTATACCATCATTTAAAAGTAAAGTTCCTATACCATCATTTAAAAGTGCTCTATTCTCCTTAAAGGGAAAAAAAATGTTTAGTTCATTAATTTGCTATTTTTAGGAATTGTTGGGTGTTTAGTGGATAAAATAATTTGGTCTCAGTTATTTTTGTTTTCTCCAACAGACTCACCTATTGATTTTTGTTTACAATCATGGATGAATAATACGGAGAACAAGGTAATCATTTATATGTTATCAGTTTCTGGCATGTTACTGGGAGACTGAAAGCTCCTGTTTCACATGTGTAAGTGCTAAATAGTAGTAATATCAGAAGTCTTGTAAGTAGCAGAAGGCCATGTTACCGCTTCAAGTAACTGAGAACTGAGTAGTGCTGGTCCAGAGCCTCGTGTGTCTTTACCTCTGCTCTACTTCACTCCTTGCCAGCTCCCTCTACAACGATGGCTCTGGGAGGGTAAGGGTTTCTCTCTCTCACTCTTTTAAAGTTTATTTATTTACTAATTAAAAAATTTTTGGGGGGTAGGACAGGCAGAGAGAGGGCGACAGAGGATCTGAAGTGGGCTCCACACTGCCAGCAGTGAGTCCAATGTAGGGCTTGAACTCACAAAGCATGAGATCATGACCTGACCTGAAGTTAGATACTCAACCAACTGAGCCATCCAGGAAACCCCCCCTTTTCTTAAATGTTTGTTTATTTTTGAGAGAGAGTGAGCAAGAGCAGGGGAGGGGCAGAGAGAGACAAGGACAGAGGATCCGAAGCAGGCTTTGTGCTGATAGCAGCAAGTCCGTCGTGGGTCTCGAACTCATGAACCACGAGATCATGACCTGAGCTGAAATCAGATACTCAACCAACTGAGCCACCCAGCCGCCCCACGTTTATTTTTTAGAGAGAGAGAGTGTGTGTGTGCATGCACAGTCAGGGGAGAGCTAGAGAAGGGGAGAGAGAATCCCAAGCAGGCTCTGTACTGTCAGTGCAGAGCCCAACACAGGGCTCAAACTCACGAACTGTGAGATCTTGACTTGAGCTGAAATCAAGAGTTGGAAACCTAGGATCCCTAACCAACTGAGCCACCCAGGCGGCAGCCTCACCTGCACCACCCCCCACCTATATTATTAATGTTCATGATCAAAAAAGAAAACCATGATCTTTCTTTGAGGGTGAATTAAAAAAGAAAAAGATGACAGTTCTAATGAGCTCACTTGGTCACGTGTTCTCCCTTTTGTAAATCACTTTGCCAGTGCGTAGGTTGGAATAAAACACTCTGTTGAGCCAGGACTTATGTCCATTTCTGTGTGTGTGTGTGTGTGTGTGTGTGTGTGTGTGTGTGTGTGTGTGTATGTGTACCTGTGCACCAGTGTATCTGAATATGCGCAGAGAGGAGGTGGCTGCCAGCCCCACCAGGTCCGTGTGATGTAAAAGGAGATGGGCTCCTCAGAGGAAGGGGCGCCGAGCAGAGAAACCGTTTCAAGTCGAACATAAACAGCTAGCAGGGATTTTAGGCCTGGAGAATCATATTTATGAATTTTAAAAAAATATATAAAATATAAACAAAAAGGTCTAAAGAGTTATTTCTCTGTGCTACATACCGCTTGGCAATCTGTGGCTTATTGTCCAAATCCCATCTGCCTGCTTCTGTAGTTTTGTTGGAACACAGCCGTGCCCATTTGTGTCTGTATTATTTAGGGCCGCTTTGTGCTACAGCAGCTGATTTGAGAAGTTGTGACAGAGACTGTAAGGCTGACAAATACTGGAGTATTTTGCTCGCTGATTCTTTACATAAAATGTTTGTTGACCCCTTGCTCTATACACTTGCTCCTTATATGTAAATAACTACTAACAGCTTTCAAATTTGAGAGATGCTTTTTCAAGGAAGTTCAGGTATAGTCAAATTGAATTGAAGTCAGAAAGCATTTTCTGGACATTTAGAAGACATGGTTTCGAAAGGGAGAGAACGTAACTTTTTTTTTTAATATTTCTTCATTTTTTTGAGAGGAGAGAGAGAGAGAGAGAGAGAGAGAGAGAATCTGAAGCTGGCTCCAGACTATGAACTGTCTCAGCGCAGAGCCTGATGTGGGGCTCGAACTCATGAACTATGGGATCATGACCTGAGCCAAAGTTGGACACTTAACCGACTGAGCCACCCAGGCTCCCCTATAACTTTTTATGGTAGGAAGTTTGTTTTTTTTTAGGATCATTGAAGAATTGACTTCCTAAAACTATTAAAAATCATTGATAGAGAGGAACCATAAAGCTGGAAAGCAGCAAAACAAATATAGGAACATAAGATACTTGATATAAAGGAGATGATGAAGTGAGAGCAGGAGGAAAATAAATATATTAGAAAATGTAGACCAGAGGGACCTACTGATACATTTGATGAGTGTATGGGGGGTGGGGGCAGGGGAAGGGAGTGGTGAGAATAAGCTTTTTTAAATTTTTAATTGAAGTATGGGTCATATACAGTGTTCTATTAGTTTTAGGTATACAACATAGCAGTTCAACAAATTCTGTGCCTTATAAATGCTCCCCAGCAGAAATGTAGTTCTCTGTCACCGTGAAAAGTTATAACAATATTATTGATTGTATTCTCTACGTGGTACTTTTCATCTCTGTGACTTATTTATTTTATAACTGGAATTTTGGACCTCTTACTCAACTGTTTCACCCATTGTTCCACTCTCTCCCCTCCAGGAACCACCAGTTTGTTCCTGTGTTTGAGTCTGTTTTTTGTTTGTTCATTTGGTTCTTTTAGATTCTATATCCTTAGATTTTTATGAGCACAATTCAACATAGTTCTCTACAAATATGCAATTGCATGGAGAGACCAAGTTTTTATCTTAAAAATTATTGTGCATTTTGCGATCTAATTTTAAAGATGGTATTATCTGATATATATTTAATATGATTGTGAAATAAAAGTGATACTTCGAAGGCAATGTTACGTTTTACCCTGGGCCTTGAATGCCCTTAGCAAACTGCTATGTGCCTTTAGGGTTATGTGGTTTCTGGTTGAGGAACAGAAAAGTCTACAGTTCCAGTGTAGGCTATAGAGTCCAAAGCAAGTCTGTGTTCAGATTCATCTGGGTATTAGTTTACTGGCTAGAATACTAGGTCCTTGAGCACATGCTTACAATTTAAGATGTTAAATTTTAACGGTGTCTCATTGGGTGGGCCAGGAGAGGAAGGTGGCATTGGGGCAGGAAGAAAATTATTGATTCATAATGAAACAGCTAGCCCTTCATTACCTAAATTGTGAATTACAAACACTGAGTGCATTGGTGGTCTTTTGTATACCCTTGTGCTGTGGTCTTCAAAGAAGTGAGTTTGCTTCTCTTACTTGTATTTTATTTCTTACAGATTGTTGTTCCTTATGCTGGAAAGAAATTTGAAGACAAGAATCTAAACAATGACTTAAGTTTACTAGAAAATGAGAAACTTATGTCACTGACAAGCTTGGATGATTCTTCTGGTACGTTAAAGTGACTTGTGTTTTCCTAGTCCCTACCTTGCTGCTCCCTGTCTTCCTGCTTCTTTGTGTCAGTAGTTATTATGCCAGCTTTTTGTTTTTTTGCCTTCCTCTCTACCTCCTCCCTACCTGCACTCAGATGGTCACTTCTGTTGAGTGATGGGATTTTTTTCAAAACTTATTTATTACGGATCTGGATATGATTTAGCTCATCCCTCAGTTTATTATAATTAGGGACCAAAATATAAAGCACTATGTTAAGAAATTGGGGGAACAATAAAATATTTAGCCTCTGTTCTCTGAAAATTTTGCCAAGTAAGAAAAGACATGCACGGCCAACCTTCTGACTACATTAAATATACCGGAATCATAGCAGGGTAACAAATTAGTTCTGATACTGAGGAAGGTTGCTGTGAAGCTTTATTCAAAAGGGATGCAAGGTGCCTGGGTGGCTGAGTCGGGTGAGCGGCTGACTTCGGCTCAGGTCATGATCTCATGGTTCGTGGGTTTGAACCCATGCTGGGCTGTGTGCTGACAGCTCAGAGCCTGCGTTGGATTCTCTGTCTCCCTCTCCCGCTGTCCCTTCCTTGTACATGTCGGTGTGTGCTCATTCTCTGTCTCAAAATAAACATTAAAAAAATTTTTTAAAGGGGTGTGTGCATTTTTTCTCTTTCTTGGAGAGACCTGTGATAGGCCTTAACATAGATCTGGGAAGAGAAGCTGTCCCAGCTTCCCGTAAAGGCCCAAAGCTATGGGCATTTTAGACCATGTTTGGAGACCAGCCAAACCCTTGTGATTTTGTGTGGCAGGTTTACACCACTTGTCGGAGGCTGAATTGGGAAATAAACTCAGATAGGTAGGAGGGGACCAAAGTAGTCATGGCTTTGAAGGTCAGGCTGATGAACTGAGTGGGATAAATAAAAATTACAAATTCAGGGTAGGTTTTGCTGCCACAGTTTTTAGGTATTTTGGATTATGGAGTTGGGAATAAGGAATCATGGATTAAATTTATACAGATCTTTGCTTTAGTAGGCTAGATTTTTATGTATGTGTTATCTTTTTTCTGTTTCAAGTTTTTATTTAAATTCGAGTTATAGTGTAATATTGGTTTCCTGGGTAAAATTTAGTGGTTCATCACTAACACCCCGTTCTCATCCCAGCAAGTACCCTCCTTAATGCCCATCCCTCACCTAGCCCCCTACCCCTCTCTCCATCAGCTGATTCTCTCTTGTTAGGAGTCTCTTTTGGTTTGCTTCCCATTTTTTTCCCTCCTTTTCCCCTATGTTCATCTGTTTTTTTTTAAATTACACATATGAGTGAAATCATTTGGTGTTTGTCTTTCTCTGGCAGGCTTGTTTCTCTTAGTATAATACACTCTAGTTCTATCCACATCGTTGCAAATGGCAAGATTTCGTTCTTAATGACTGTGTAATATTCCTGTGTGTGGGTGTGGGTGTGTGTGTGTACTGCATCTTCTTTAGCCATTCATCTGTCCGTAGACACTTCAGCTGTTTCCATAATTTGGCTATTGCAAATAATAGGCAATAAACGGGGATGTATGTCTCCCTTTAAATTAGTGCTCTTGTATTTTTTGGGTAAATACTCAGTAGTGTACTTGATCAGAGGGTAGTTCTGTTTTTAATTTTTTGAGGAACCTCCATACCGTTTCAAAGTGGCTGCACCAGTTTGCATTCCCACCAACAGTACAGAAGGATTCTTTTCGGTCCATATCCTTGCTGACACTTGTTTCTTGTGTGTGTTTGATGTTAGCCATTCTGACAAGTATGAGGTGATACATCTCTTTGTGGTTTTGGTTTGCATCTACCCGAAGATGAGTGATATTGAGTATCTTTTCATGTGTCTTTTGGCTGTCTGTATGCCTTTTTCATAGAAATGTCTCTTTGTGTCTTCTGCCCATTTTTAAAAATTGCATTATTTGTTTTTTAGTTGTGTTTTAGTTTTTTATATATTTTGGATACTAACCCTTTATCAGATATTTTGCTCTTCAGAAGCCTTTTATACTGATGTAAACTCAATAGTTTATTTTTTACTTTATTTTCCTTGTTTCAGGAGACATACCTAATAAGTTGTTATGGCCAGTGTCAGAGATATTACCCATTGTGCTCCCTAGTGTAAGACAGTGGTCCAGTTTCATTATTTTGCATGTTCCTGTCTAGTTTTCTTAACACCATTTGTTAAGACTTGTCTTCTCCCCATCGCATGTTCTTGCAGCCTTTGTCAAAGGTTAATTGACCCTATAATTGTGGATTTATTTCTGGGCAACAGTCTATTTTTCTTTTTAAGTTTATTCATTTGAGACAAAAAGAGGATAGAGAGAGAGAGAGTGAGCACATGAGCAGGGGAGAAGCAGAGAGAGAGGGAGAGAGAATCCCAAGCAGACTCCATGCCGACAGCTCGAACCCACAAACTGTGAGGTCATGACTGGAGCCAAAATCAAGAGTTGGAGGCTTAACTGAGTGAGCCCCCCAGGTGCCCCCTGGGCTTTCTATTCTGTTCTCTCTCTGTCTCTCTCTCCCTCTCTTTTTAATGTCTGATCTTACTTATTTGTTCCTCTTACAACAATCTCATTTTTGAGTGGACTCTGATTTTGAGGTAGAAGCTCTCAGAGAAGAGAGCCTCGTCTCTTGGCAATCTGCTCTTGGCGTTTTTCTTTGGCCTCTTCATTCTCTTGGCCAAAAGCTTAGCATATTCTGCAGCCTCTTGTTTCTCTTTGTGTGCTGCTTCTTCAAAGTGATGCGCTGACGTTTCTGTTGGAGACGCATGGAGTAACAAGACGCTGAATCTTGGGTGCTTCGGCTCAGTGTTTCTTACTTTCTTTGTTCAGGGGATTTCTCACAACATACTGGTGGACGTCATCTTCCTTCAAGAGATTGAAAAGCTTGTGGCTTCTGCTAGCTCTCTTGGGCCCCAGGTGACAAGGCACAGTTGTATCAGTGAGTCCAGGAATATCATTCTCCCCTTTTTTCATCATGACCAAGTTGAGAACACTGAGATTGGCATCCACAATGCAACCCCAGACAGCCTTGCTCTTGCTTTCTTCAGTGCTCTGTGGTCAGCAGCAGGAATGCTCCTTACTCAGCAGTAGGTGGGCGTGGCCGTGGGTCAAGGCACCCTGTTTCATGGGGAAGCCTTGTTTGTCATAGCTACCATTAATTGGACCACGTAACCCTTCCATTCTTCCCCTAAAGCATCAGCAGTAACTTCTGTGGCCATTTGCTTCTCATAAAAGGTACAAAGTTTGCAGAGTTCATCGTCCATTTCAATGAGTTTCTGGCAGCCAGTAGCTGGGAAAAGAAACGTTGAGCTTCATCTTGAGGCTGCTTACTGCCTCTGAGGCACCACAAAAAATAGTCCATTCTTTTCTCTTGATCTATGTGTTTATTTTTGTGTTGGGACCATACTCTTTTGATTACTACAGCTTTGTTGTGATTCTTGAAATCTGGGATTGTGATACATCCAGTTTTATTACTTTTCGTAAGTAGGCCCACACTGCGCATGACTCTGAGATGAAGTCACATGCTCTACCAACTAAGACAGCCAGGTGCCCCTAGAATTGTTATTCTTTTTCAAGATTGCTTTTGCTTTTGAGGAGCTTTTGTGGTTCTGTACAAATTTTAGGACTGTTTGTTCTAGTTTTGTGAAAAATAACTGTTGGCATTTTGATAGGGAATACATTAGATCTGCAGATTGCTTTTGACAGTACGCACATAGTATTTGTTCTTCTAGTCCGTGCGCATGAAAGATCTTTCCGTTTGTTTGTGTCTTCAGTTTCTTTGATCAGTGTTTTACAGTTTTCAGAGTACAAATCTTTCACCTGCTTGGCTAGGTTTATTCCCAGGTATTTTATTATTTTTGGTGTAGTTGTAAATGGGATTATTAATTTCTCTTTCTGCTATTTCTTTATTAGTGTATAGAAATGCAATGGATTTTTGTATATCAGTTTTGTATTCTGTAGCCTTACTGATACTGTGTCATCTGCAAATAGTGAAAGTTTTACTTCTTCCTTACCAATTTGGATTCCTTTTATTTCTTTTTTTTGTCTGATTGGTGTGGTACGGACATCCAGTACTATGTTGAATAAAAGTGGTGAAAGTGGACATTTTGTCTTGTTCTTGACCTTAGGGGAAAAGCTTTCATTAGTTTTCGCCCATTGAATATGATGGTCTCTATGAGCTTTTCATATACGGCCTTCACTGTGTGGAGATACGTTGCTGATAAACCTACGTTGTGGAGGGTTTTTATCATGAATGGATTCTATACTTTATCAAATGCTTTTTCTGCATCTATTGAAATATTTCATGTAGATATTTCAAAATAGATGTTTCAAGTATCTATTTGAAATCATATGGTTTTTATCCTTTCTCTTGTTAATGTGATGTATCATGTTGATTTATGAATATCAAACATCCTTGCATTCCAGGAATAAATCCCACTTGGTTGTAGTGAAAATGTTTTAAATATATTATTGGACTCAGTTTGCTAATATGAGGATTTTTGTGTCTCTGTTCATCAGAGATATTGGCTTGTAGTTCTTTTTTTACTTGTAGTGTCTATCTGA
>NC_043713.1:63576002-63592110 GCF_006229205.1 Suricata suricatta | reverse complement strand
TTATTTCCTTGTTAAGGGTCTAACTGATGTCCTCCACTCTTTTCTCTAGTCCTTTGCATATATTCTTTTTTTAAGTTTCATTATTTATTTTGAGAGAGAGTAAGAAAAAAAATGCTAGCCTGAGAGGGGCAGAGAGGAAGAGAGAGAGAATCCCAAGCAGGCTTCATGCTGTCAGTGCAGAGCCTGATGTGGGGCTCGAACTCATGAACCGCGAGATGTATGACGTGAGCTGAAATCAAGAGTCAGTCACTTAACTAACTGAGCCACCCAGGTGCCCCCAGTGCATATCTTTATGACCATTACTTTAAATTCTCAGTAGGGATATTACTTATCTCCATTTTGCTTAGGTTTCTTGGGGTGATTTTGTCCTGTTCTTTCACTTAGGACATGTTACTCAGTCTTCTCATTTTGCCTTTAGTGTGGTCATCTGCAGAGTTTCTCTTTGTCTGTTTTGGGCAGGGTTTAGTCCCTATGTTATAATGGGCCACTCTGCCCTCTCTTGGGCTTGAGTTGAGTCAGGATAGGCATCTGCCAGAGCACCAAACTGCAAGGTGCTTTCCCTGTATTGTCCTCTGAGAAGCTTCCGTTGGGGGGTGGGTGTGCAGACAGATGTCTGTCTGCCCTCAGCCTGCTGTTGGGACCACAATCTGACTGGTGTGTGTGGTTATCTTTCTCCCCCACCCCCGGGAGCAGGAGTCACCTTTGAGTGGTGCTGGCCCCTATCAGAGCTGCTTGCATACTGCCAGACTTGTGGCACTACTTTGGATGGGCTCTGGCAAAAGCGTATTGGAAAGGGTGTGTCCACAGGAGAATGCGGAGCACCCTGTTAGCAAGTTATCTAGTGAGAGTCTTCATCCTGCTTCCCACAGGTGTTTGTGTATTTAGGCCGCGGAGCAGGAAAGGGCAATGGTATCTACCAGCTCCTTTTTTTTCTGGAAAAGTGTCCCAAAGATCCCTCCCTGTCTAGCATGTGCACCGAAATTAGTCACCACATCACCCTCCCACATACCCTATCAAACTGCTGCTTCTGTGATGTGCCTCTGCAGGGCTCTTTGTTGTGCTGTCGCTTGAAAGGCAGGGACTCAGTTTCCTCTTGCCCTCCTGGCTCTGCCAGAGCAGAGTCTGCTGAGTTTTAAAGTTCTGGATGTTATGCCCCCGTGATTGTAAGAGCTCGTGAAATCCCTCTGCACCTTGGAGTCCCTCCCTTTTGCAGACTATCCCATGTGTTCATTTAGCTCCTGACCATGTCTCTGCCCTTCCTGCCCTCTTTGATGTGGCTTCCTCTCTACACTCAGCTGTGGAGTGTTTGTTCTGCCAGTCTTTAGTCCTTTTCTGGGTTATTCACACTGATGTGGGTTTTATCTAGTTGTATCCATGTAACTTAGGGTCCTCCTACTCTGCCTTTTTCCTCAGAAGTCTTTATCAACCTTTTTGATCAAATATTATTCATAGCTCAGTCGGTACCTTAAAAAGTTTCCTATTTTTTTTCCATTTTACCAATAGATGATGATATTGATGATGAAGAGTTTTATGATGAACATTTGGAGGCTTATTTTGAGCAACTGGCTATTCCAGGAATGATATATGAAGACCTAGAAGGACAGGAACCTCCAGAAAAAGATTTTAAATTACCTACAAGTGATCCACGTCAGGTATGTTCCAGTCTTGGGGTTTTTCAGAAATTTGATTTTAGGAAACTTACTGGTCTCTTTAGATATTACCATAAAACATAAACGTTTGGTTTTCTTTGGTTTCTTTTTTCTGGATAGAAAGTTATGAGAAATACTTTGCCCATCCTTTCTTGCTTCTTACTTTTCTTCTTCTACAGGAAAATGGAAGAATATTACAGTGAACAAGTATGTGTATGCTCCTTATCCAGATTAGTCAGTTGTTAACATTTGGCCATCTTTACTTTTTTTTTTTTGTCCCTTCATGAATACTTTTTTCCTGTATCATATGAAAGAAATGTGCATGGGGCACCTGGGTGGCTCAGGCGGTTAAGCGTCCAACTTCAGCTCAGGTCATGATCTCGCGGTCTGTGAGTTCGAGCCCCGCATCAATTTCTGTGCTGACAGCTCAGAGCCTGGAGCCTGCTTCAGAGTCTGTGTCTCCCTCTCTCTTTCTGCTCCTTTCCCCCCAAAATAAATAAACATTAAAAAAAAGGAATGTACAGATATTTTGACATGGCACCCTAATACTTTTACATTTGTCTCTTGCAAATAAAGATATTTTCCTGCATAATCTCAATTCTGTTATCTAATTTTGATACAGTAATGTAAATGAATATACAGTCCATATTCATTCAGCTTTACCTAGTTGCTCTAAAACCTCCTTTGCTTTTTATTGTTTTTGAATTAGGATTTAATAAAGGATTACAGTAGCTTTTGGTTGTCATATTTCTTTAGTATTTTGATTTGCAGGTCTTCCGTGTCACTAAAGTCATGTAAAATCTAGGCCTGTTTGGTGAAGTGACTCGTAAACTAGGTATATCAGATAGCTTTTCCCCTTCCTGATTAGATTAAACATTTGGGCAAGAATTCAAATTATACATGTTCACCGTGAACAGGTTAAGATTAAACATGAGGGTGTTTTGTGCTTGTATTATATCAGGAGACATGGGAGTCTCTTTGTCCAACTATTGGTGATGTTATGTTTGATGATCTTGGTTAATGTGGTGTTGACTAGCTGTCTCCTTGTTGTAAGTGCCTTTCTTTGTTCCTTTTTATCAAGAAATAATCTGAGAGGCGCCTGGTGGCTCAGTCGGTTAGGCGTCTAGCTTCAGCTCAGGTCATGATCTCGCAGTTCGTGGGTTCGAACCCTGCGTCGGGCTCTGTGCTGACAGCTCAGAGCCTGGAGCTGGCTTCAAATAATGTGTCTCCCTCTCTCTCTGACCCTCCCCTGCTCATGCTGTCTTTCTCTGTCTCTCAAAAATAAATAAAAAACAGAAAAAAAATAATCTGAGGGATGACACACTGAGGCCATGTGAGCTTCCTGTTCCCCAAGAACCTTTTGTAAACTGGATTTAGTATTATTGCTCAGGCCTCCTAGAAACAGTTATTCCTGTGGTGGTTATAATGGTCATGTTTCCAATTCCTTCTTTGTTAATTACCTGGCATCCTTCTGTCGAGAAGTCATTTTCTGCTGCTTATCTTTTCCCCCTAAAAAATGTTTTTTTATTAATTAAAAAAATAATAACACTAAGATATTTTTTCAACAGGCAAATGAAAATGGTAGCTTAAACTATAAATCTCAGTCAGAAAATAACAGTTCTCTGATTTCCCATGGCTCACACTCTTCAGGAAATTCTGAAATAACCCACAAAGAATCTGAAGATGGCCATGCTGTTTGTGGGCCTGGGACCAGTAAGTATTGAAATACGACTCCATTGTTCTTAAATTCTGTTTGACTTTGCCTTTTTTCCAAAGAATTCATTTCTTTGGTATAATGGAACCTGTATTAATCATTGCGTTCCCTCAAATTTTTAAACAGTCTAAAACTTTCAAAAGAGCTTTTAGTGATACTTAAGTGCATTAGTATTATTAGAAATACTGCAGTATGAGTTATGGCAAGAGCCTAAATATCCATCAACAGATAAATGGATAAAGAAGATATGGTTTATATATACAATGGAATACTAGTTGGCAATGAGAAAGAATGAAATCCTGCCATTTGCAGCAGTGTGGCTAGAACTGGAGAGTGTTAGATGCTGAGTGAAATAAGTCCATCAGTTACAAACAGAAGGGAGGGAGGCAAACCGTAAGAGACTCTTAAATATGGAGAAAAAACTGAAGGCTGATTGGGGGGTGCAAGGGAGAGGGGGAAATGGGTGATGGGCATTGAGGAGGGCACATGTTGGGATGAGGAGCACACTGCATACACTGTGTGTTAGCCAACCTGACAATAAATTATATTAAAAAAAATACTACAGTATGAAGGGCACCTGGGTGGCTCAGTTGGTTAAGTGTCTGACTCTTAATCTCGGCTCAGGTCATGATCTCAGGGTTTGTGAGTTAAAGCCCCATGTGAGATGCCTTGCTGTTCACATGGAGCCTGCTTGGGATTCTCTCTCTCTCTCTCTCTCTCTCTCTCTCTCTCTCTCTCTCTCTCTCTCTCTTCCCCCCCCTCCCTCCCTCTCCCTCCCTCCATCCCCCCTCTCTCCCCTCCTCTCCCTCCGCCCCCCTGCCTTTCCCTGCTCACATTCACACACACTCCTTCACTCTCTCAAAATAAATAAATAAATAAATAAATAAATAAATAAAAATACTGTAGGGTATATTGCTTGCATCAGTTACTACAAATGAGTGTGTGTTATTCAGACATTTGAAAATTAGAAATGAATTCTCTGTATAGTCGCAATATTTCACATTAACTGTTGCCTCCTATTGATGGTTTCTTTTTCTTGTATGCAAATTACTACAATGATTTCTAAGTCATATGATTTGTCATATGATTGCTAAATATTAGGTTTACATGAAATTATTTGAATAGCAAGAAGCAGTTGCTATATTAGATTACTGAAACTTTGACATTGCTCCATTAATTTTTTTTTCTTGTTTTTCAGGTAAATTTATAGATGCTGGAGATAACAGACGGCATGGAGATGGTGTATTATCATTTTCTCCTGGTACTCGGAGAACCGAACAAGAGAAAGAAAGGGCAGACAGTTTGAAGAGTCTTGTCTCACATCATGGCAGAGTAAGTTTACATGCATTTTCTTCAAGTTTTCTATGAAAAGGATAAATCTTTTGTTTGGTATCAATATTTTTCAAAGCAACAAGTGTTGACTTCTGGAAAATGTAGAAAAAAATATTAAAAGATTTCCCTACTTCGAGCACCTGGGTGACTAAGTCGGTTCAGTGTCTGACATCAGCTCAGATCATGATCTTGTAGTTTGTGGGTTTGAGCCCTGTATTGGTCTCTGTGCTGACAGCTCAGAGCCTAGAACCTGCTTCAGATTCTGTGTCTCCCACTCTCTGCCCCTCCTCCACTCACACTCTTTATTTCTGTCTCTCAAACATGAATAAATGTTAAAAAAAAATTTTTAATAAACACTAAAAAAATTAACAAGATTTCCCTACTGATGATGTTTCTTTGTGTGTGTTTGTATGTATCTTTGAGATCACTAAGATTATGTTAAATACACAATTTACACATTTTCTTAAATTTAAATATTCATTGACTTGCGTTTAGATCATTCATTTGAAAAGTTCTTTAGCTTGGTGTCAAAACATTAAATAAAAAACAAATGATTCGTCTTGTTCAAACATGTTTGTTTTTCATTTTATTGTTTTCTATTTGTTAATGGCAACCCATTACTCCTGCACTTGAAATTTGGTACTCATTTCTGGTTCTTACCAATTCTTTGTCCCCTTTTTAATGTATGCCTCAAGACTGTATGATGAGTTTTAATTTAGTGGAGTGTGTGTATTGAGAGAGACATTATTTATCTGCATAGTAATTCTTTGAATGATTAAGGCAATAGGTGGATGGGATTGTCATTTTAAGGCTTATGAAGCTTAGAAAACCTAATTCCTGTCAGTGTTCTAAGGACTGTGTCTTAGGTTTATTGTTTCTTATTTATTCTCCTTACCACTATTCAAGTTCAGGATCTTACTGCCTCGTGTCTGATTTATTGTGCCATCTACAGTATTTTTACTTTTTTTTATTAAATAAAAGATATTTTTTATGTTTGAGAGAGCCAGCGAGTGAATGCACAAGTTGGGGAGGGACAGAAAAAGGAGGAGAGGGAGAGTCCTAAGCAGGCTCCGTGCTGTCAGTGCAGAGCCTGAAGTGGGGCTCAGTCTCACAACTGTGAGATCCTGACCTGAGCTGAAATCAGGAGTTGGATGCTTAACCGACTGAGCCACCCGGGCACCCCAATCTTTCCAATCTTTTATGAACTCCTTGGTTACTTTTCAGTAACTCTGGACTACGTGTATTTTTCTGAATTCTCATTACAGTGATTTTATTGTGCAGTAAAGTACTTTATTGTATATAGGAATATTTTGCTTGTGCAGAAGTTGCCCATTCAGTAGCTTCAAGAATTTCTTACTCATCCAAGGAACCAGTTATGTACAAACACAATAGAAAGCCCCTTGCCTCAGGTAACCAGAATAAGTGTTTAAAATCAATGGGTTTTTCCTACTGTGGATGCCTTGTCATATGTATAGTCATCTGACAGTATGGAGTTATGATTCTAGTATATCTGGTTAACAGTCCAGCCCTCAACTGATTAGAGGTAATCAATGAAAAAAGAGAGAAAGCATTTTTTCATCTTGATTTTGTCAAAAAGTGATATTTGATAAATTTTATAAATATGTCTATCCATGCATTTAATTTTAGGTTAAGTACCTTGTCCTGTTATAATAATTTCTCTAATTGGCAATTATTTGTCATTAAAAACAAGATTTTTAGTTTTAATATTGTTAAATACTCACAAATTGTTTGGCATTTTGGTCAGGCTATTTTAACAAAAAGAATCATTGGTGCCTTCTTGGCGATAGGTATGGTGCTTGATGTTGTAGGTCATACAAAAATAATCTCCTTTCATGAAACATAGTAGGAAAGTAAAGGAAATCCATGGATAACTATAAAATAGAATCCTGGTTGTTGAATATCATCATACCTATTGAAGAAAGTCCCCAAGTTCTGATTGAGTTATATTCTAAAAGTTTTTTTTTAAGTTTCAAAGTCTTTCTAAGGATAAACATAGTTTCTGATAATCTATTTCCAGTCCATCTTCTACTAAAAGATCTAATCATTGTTGGTTTATAGAAATGCAACTGGTTTCTGTACATTGATTTTATATCCTGCAACTTTGCTGAATTCATGTATCAGTTCTATCAGTTTTTTGGTGGAGTCTTTCCAGTTTTCCATGTAGAGTATCAAGTCATTTGCAAAGAGTGAAAATTTGACTTCTTTGCAAGTTCGTATGCCTTTTATTTCCTTTTATTGTCCTGTTGCTGATGCTAGGACTTCCAGCACTGTGTTAAACAGCAGTGGTGAGAGTGGACACCCCTGTCGTGTCCCTGATCTCAGGGGGAAAGCTCTCAGTTTTTCCCCATTGAGGATGATATTAGCTGTGGGCTTTTCACAAATGGATTTTATGATGTTCAGGTATGTTCCTCCTATCCCAACTTTCTTGAGGGGTTTTATTAAGAAAGGATGCTGTGTTTTGTCAGATGTTTTTTCTGCATCTATTGATCCTGTCCTTTCTTTCATTGATTTTAGCTAACTTGAAAATAAATTATATTTAAAGTAAAATAAATATTTAAAAAATTAAAAAGTAAAGGGTTTAATTACAAGATAGCCAGGTTCTGATGGAGCATTCAGGCACTATGAATGTGAAACCCTTCAGTAGTGGCTTAAGGAGAGTGTTGAATGTAGAGAGATGGTGAGGGCTGGCCCCTGGCCACAGAATCCAGTGTGGAATGAGCACTTCCATTAGAACTTCGTTGTTTGGGGCGCCTGGGTGGCTCAGTGGGTTCGGCATCCGGCTTTGGTTCAGGTTATGATCTTGCGGTTTGTGAGTTTGAGCCCTGCATTGGACTCTGTGCTGACAGCTTGGAGCCTGCTTCTGACTCTGTGTCTCCCTCTCTCTCTGCCCCTTCCCTGCTCACACTCTGTGTCTCTCTTTGTCTTTGTCTCTTTTTGTCTCAAAAATAAATAAACAAACAAAAAAAAGCTTTGTTGCTTGAATGGGGGGAAATTCTACCTGTGGGTCAGCCATAAAGTGTGTTACATTATTTCCTGAGATGCCTTCTTTTTCCCATGTCTTAAGCTCATGTGGTTTGTGTTACCATGAAGTGACCATATTCTGTCCTTTTGAGGGCAAGGTTAGCAGCCCATTTTCCTTAATGGCATTTAAAGAACTCAGAAATACAAGCTACTATCTTAAGTAAATTTTTTCCTTTTTGTTGTACTACTGCCGCATATAAGGAATAGACTTTGCCCCCACCCCCTACCCCTCCAAACGTATGGCTTGACCTTAAACAATGTGGGATTTCAGGGCACCAACTTCCTGCACAGTAAAAAATACAGTGATAACTTTTAAGGTCCCAAAATTTAAGTACTAATAGCTTACTATTGACTGGAAGCCTAACTGATAATATAAGAAGTGAGAACCATATTTTGTATGTTACATATGTTATATACTGTATTTTTACAATAACGTTAACTAGAGAAAAAGTTATTAAGGAAATCATAAGGAAGAGAGAATACATTTACAGCTCTGTACTGTATCCAGAAAATCCACATATAAGTGGTAAAAAAGACTCCTTCAGCTTTTATTTATCTGAGAATGTCTTAAGATTTTCCCCAGTTTTAAAGACAGTTTTACCGATTGTAAGATTCTTGGTTGACGAGTTTTTTTTTCCCCTCCCACTACTTTGAATGGATCAGCCTATTGCCTTTTGGCCTGAAGGTTTTCTGATGGGAAATTTGCTGGCTGTCTTACTGAAGATTCCTTGCATGTGACAAGTGGCTTCTCTTGTTGTTTTCAAGATTCTCTTTGTCTTTTCTTTTGACAGTTTGATTATAATGTCTTGATATGGGTGTCTTCAAATTTATCCTACTTGGAGGTTGTTGAACTACTTCAGTGTTTATAATCCTGTCTTTCGTCAAATTTGGGAAATTTTAAGCCATAGTTTTCCTGTTTTTCTCTCTCTCCTGTGCTTTTTTCAGAAATTGCTGTTGGTCCCCAATGTATTGATGGTATCCCAGAGGTTCCCCAGACTCTGTTTACTTTTCCTGAAGCTTCATAATTTCAGTTGTCCTATCTTCAGTTGTCTTGTCTGCACTTCTGCACAACCCTGCTGGTGAAGTTTTCACTTCAGTTATTGTACCTTCCAGTTCCAGCATTTCTTTTTGGCCCTACTGTATTATCTTCTTGTTGGTGTGCATTTTGTGCAGAGATCATTTTTTTGCCTGTCCATGGCTTCCTTTAGCTCTCTGAGCATCTTCCAGACAGTTGCTTTCGTCTGGTCTGAGGTACAGGTTTTCTCATGTAAGTTTTCTGTTGATTTATTTTTCTCCTTTGAATAGATCACACTTTCATGTTTCTTTGTATGACTTGCGATTTTTTTGTTGTTGCAAACTGGACATTTGAATCCTATGTGATGATAACACTGTTAATCACATTCTTTTCCCTAGGGTTTGCTCTTTAATTTTTATACAGTGTATCTGTCTTCAGGTCTTCTGAAATCAGTGTCTCACAGTTACTGATATGTCATTAGTGGCATATATGATAATGATAAATCTGAAAATCAATGGTTAGATCCTATGAGGGATGCTGTTTTTCCATTATTTGGAGGGCATTTTTTCTCTTCTTTCATTCATTATCAGATATATTTTTCAGCCATTATATGAGATGGTATCAGCACCAGGGTGCTTTGTGCTTTGTTGCCTGTTCATTTCCCTTAGATGCTAATAAGGTGGGCCTTTGGAATACTTAAATTACCTCCTTTCAAAACCCCACCTCCTAAGAGAACTTGGGATTGCTTTTAGTTTTTCTTTTCTCATCACATTTCCTAACTCTTTTTTTTTTAATTTTTTTTAATGTTTTTTATTTATTTTTGAGAGACAGAGAGAGACCAAGCACGAGCAGGGGAGGGTCAGAGAGAGAGAAAGAGACACAGAATCTGAAGCAGGCTCCAGACCCTGAGCTGGCTGTCAGCACAGAGCCCGATGTGGGGCTTGAACCCACAAACCGTGAGATCATGACCTGAGCCGAAGTTGGATGCTCAACTGACTGAGCCACCCAGGTGCCCCACATTTCCTAACTCTTAAGTTTTGCCAAGAGAGGTACACTATCAAAATCGTAACAAAAGCCAATTTTGTGTTTAGTTTGAAAACTGCCAAAGCAGCTGCATTTGTCTTTGTATTATTATTATTAGATCACAGCAAGGGAGCTGTTGTTGACTGCTGCATAGGGAACTCTGACTTGGAAACAAGTCATTTCTGAAATGGTTTCGTCCCAGGTTTCCCACCCACAGTGCATGTATGTGAGTTGACGGGGTGCTGTCTGAGACCCCAGAAGCTGCCTTATTCAGCCTAGGCAGGATTCTGACATAGAGGCTTTCAGTCACACCCACAGATGTCAGCGTTGCCCTGTTGGCTCCTCAGCCAAGCACAAAAAGGGTTCAAGTGCATTGCATCAGATGGTGTAGTGATTCTGGAGAATATCGCCTGGCTGCATTCTTACTTCAAGACTGTTAAGTATAGTTATCATCCGTCACCATACCAAGTTACTATAATATTATCAACTATTAATACCTTATGTAATACTTTCATCCCTGTGACTTATTTAATTACTGGAAGTCTGTACCTCTTAAACCCCTTAACCTGTTTTACCCATCATTCCTCTACCCCTCTGGCAATTACCCATTTTTTCTCTGTATTTATGAGTCTGTTTCTGCTTTGTTCATTCATTTGTTTTTTGAACTCCACAAAGAAATGAAACCATACGGTATCTGTTTTTTTCTGACTTATTTTACTTAGCATAATGCCCTCTAGGTCCATTCATGTTTTCACAAATGGGAAAATCTTTCTTTTCTATAGCTGAGTAATATTCCTCTGTGCGTGTGTGTGTGTGTGTGTGTGTGTGTGTGTGTGTATGTCTGTGTCTGTGTCCTACATGTTCATTATCCATTCATCCATTGATGGACACCTAAGTTACTTCTATATCTTGGCTATTGTAAATAATGCTGCAATAAACATGGAAGGTGCATATATCTTTTTGAATTAGTATTTTCATTTTCTTTGAATAAATACCCAGCAGTAAGATGACTGGGTCATATGGTATTTCTATTTTTAATTTTTAGAGGAACTTCCATACTCTTTTCTCTAGGGGCTGCAACTAATTTACATTTGCACCACCAAAGCACAAGGATTCCCTTTTCTCCACATCCTTGCCAAGACTTGTTTCTTGTGTCTTTTATTTTAGCCATTCTGACAGGTGGGAGGTGATCTCTCCTCATAGTTTTGATTTGCATTTCTCTGATAATGAATGATGTTAAACTTCTTTTCATGTGTCGGTGGGCCATCTGTATGGTTTTTTTTGTAGAAATATCTGTTCATGTCTTCTTCCCGTTTTTTCATTGGATTGTTTGAGATTTTTTTAGTGTTGAGTTTTAGGAGTTCTTTATGTATTTTACATATTATCCCCTAATTGGATATGTGATTTCTTCATATCTTCACCCATTCAGTGGGTTTCCTTTCCATTTTGTTGATTGTTTCCTTCTTGTGCAAAAGCTGTTTAGTTTCATGTAGTCCTAATGGCTTACTTTTGTTTCCTTTGCCTGAGCAAACAGATCCAGAAGAGTATTGCCAAGGCTGATATCTAAGAGATTATTGCTTATGTTTTTCTGTAGACATTTTATGGTTTCAGGACTTAGAGTTAGGTCTTAATTCATTCTGAGTTTATTTTTGTACATGGTGAGGGAAAGTGGTCCAGTTTCATTCTTTTGCATGTCACTGTCCAATTCATTCAACACTATTTATTGAAGAAATTGTTTAAGAGATTAATTGACCATCAAAGCATGGGCTTATTTGTAGACTCTCTGTTCTGTTCCACTGATCTCTGTGTCTGTTTTTGTTGCCTGTACCATGACTTTTTTTTTTTTAGAGAGAGAGAGTGTGTGCATGTGAGTGTGTGAGTGTGTAAGTGTGAGCAGAGGAGGGCAGAAGGAGAGGGAGAATCTTAAGCAAGCTCCATGCCCAGCACAGAACCCAAAGTGAGGTCATTCTCACAACTGTTAGATCATGATATAAGCCAAAATCAGGAGTTAGATGCTTAACCAACTGAGCCATTCAGGCGCCTCTTTTAACTTTTCTTTTTTTTTTCTTTTTTTTAGCATAACTGTTTTGATTACTATAGTTTTGTAGTATAGCTTGAAATCTGGGATGGTGTTACCTCCAGTTTTGTTCTTCTCTCTCAACATTGCTTTGGTTATTTGGGGACTTTAAGGATTATTTGTTCTAGCTCTGTGAAAAATATTATTGGTATTTTGATAGGTATTGCATTAAATGTATAAATTGCTTTGAGTAGTATGAACATTTTAACAGTATTCTTCCAGTCCATGAACATGGTTTATCTTTCATTTATTTGGGTCATCTTTATTTTCTTTCTTTTTTCTTTTTCTTTTTTTATTTTAGAGAGAGAGCATGAGCAGGGGAGAAGGGCTGAGGGAAAGTGAGAGAGACAGAGAGAGGATCTTAAGCAGGTTTCATGCTGAGTGTGGAGCCTGATGCAGGGTTCGATCCCACAACCCTGGGATCATGACCTGAGCCAAAATCACAAATCGGACACTCAGTTGACTCAGCTACCCCAGCACCCCTCTTTCACTGATGTCTTATAGTTTTCAAAGTATAGATCTTTCACTTCCGTGTTTAAATTGATTCCTAGATATTTTATTCTTTCTGGTGATATTGTAAATAGGACTTACAAAAAATTTCTCTGAAACAGAACAGATTTGTGTATATTAACTTCGTATCCTGCCACTTTACTAAATTATTAGTTTTAATAGTTTTTGGTGGAATCTTTAGATTTTTCTGCCTATAGTATTATGTCATATGAAAATAGTGACAGTTTTGCTTCCTTTTCAATTTGGATACCTTTAATTCCATTTCTTGTCTGAATACTGGGCTGGGACTTCTAGTGCTATGTTGAATAAAAGTGAGAATGGACATCCTTGTCTTATTCGTGATCTTTGAGGAAAAGCTCTAAGCTTTTCACCATTGAGTATGATTTAGTTGGGGGTTTATTATAGATTATGTTGGAGTATGTTTCCTCTAAACCCACTTTGTTGAGAGTTTTTATCATGAATTTATCATTGAATTATGTCAGATACTTTTTCTGTGTCCATTGAGATAATCATATGATTTTTATCCTTCATTCTGTTAATGTGGTGTATCATGTTGATTGATTTATGATTATTCAACCATTCTTGCATACCTGGAATAAATTACACCTGATTGTAGTAAATGTGTTGCTGAATTTGGCTTGCTAATATTTTGTTAGGGATTTTTGTGTCTATGTTTATCAGGAATATGAGTCTACAGTCTGGTGTCAGGTTAGTGCTGCTTTGCGGAATGAATTTGGAAGCATTCCTTCTTCTATTTTTTGAAAGAGTTTATGAAGAATGGATGTTAACTCTTCTTTAAGAGAATTCACCAGCGAAGCTATCGAGTCCTGGATGCTTGATTGTTGAGTTTTTTGATTACTAATTCATTCGTTACTAGTAATCAGTCTGTTTAGATTTTGTTTCTTTCTGATTCAGTTGGAAGATGTTTCTAGAAATTAATTCATTTCTTCTAGTTTGTCTAGTTTGTTGGGTCGTAATATTTCCTAGTTTTCTCTTATAATCCTTGTATTTCTGTGGTGCCAGTTGTAACTGCTTTCATTTCTGATTTTATTTATTTGAGTTCTTTCTCGCTTATCTTGATTAGCCTGGCTAAAGGCTTATCAGTTTTCTTTACCTTTTGAGAACCAACTCTTAGTGTCATTGATCTTATCTATTTTTTTAATCTCTATTTCATTCTGGTTCTTTTTACTTTTTGCTAGTATTCTATATGAAAAATAGTTATGTTTTTAAATGGCATTTCTTGTCTCCTTGTCTTTTTTTCTGTTGTAATATTCATATTTTAAGTTATTGATTTTATAAGCTTTCCATCTTAAGGGGATATTTTGATCCTTATGGAATTTATTTATTTATTTGCCTCAAACAATAAAAATGTATTTTCTGACACTCCTAGAGAAGTCAGAGAGTAAGGTTGCTGTAGGATTGGTTTCTCCCTGTGCTTCTCTCCATGTCTTATAGATGGCCTTTTTCTCCCTGTGTCTTCAAGATGATCTTCCGTCTCCCAAACCTTATGCATTTTTATTTTTAGCTTTAATGTTTGTATTAGTTTCCTAGGGCTGCTGGAACAAATTACCAAAATTTAGTAGCCTACAACAACAGAAATGTAGTCTCACAGTTCTAGAGGACAAAAGTTGGAAATCAAGGTATTGGAAGGGGTAAGCTCCCTCCAAATGCTCCTTTCTTGCCCCTTCCAGCAGCTGGTGGTGGCTCTTGGTTTTCCTTGCTTGTGGCAGCATCACTTGAATATTTGCCTCCATCTTTACATGGCCTTTCTCTCAGTGTCTTGTGTCCTGCTAAAGTCTTCTTTTTCTCTTACGAGGACACTGCTCATTGGGTTAAAGACCTGTTCTAACTCCAGGATGGTCTTATTTCAAGATCCTTAACTTAACGTGCAAGACCCTTTTCCAAATAAGGTACAATTTACAGGACCTGGAGTTAAGACTGGGAAATTTTTAACCCACAAGAGTGTTATACTTAGATGTTATCCACTAAAGACTTTAAAACTATTCATCTCTGTTTTCTCCTATTTTGCATCTAAATGTTTGAATTGTCTGGAATTTATTTTGATATACAGTAGGATGTAAGTTTATTTCTTGTAAAACATTTTGGAAGATCACCCAGTTAGTAAGTGCCGGCAGTAGGATTTAAACCTATGACTTTACTTCAAAGTCAGCATCTTTTCTCTTATGTAGAACTACCTGCTTTTAGTATTTTAACTTTAAAAAACCTTGCCTGTGAGGCTGTTTTTCATCATACATCTCATAACAGAGAAGACTACTATTATAGGTTTTATTGGCAATTGAAATTACAGCGGTAGCTGGCTTTCTAAAAAGTATTGTAGGCACTTGGGCCCTTTTTCAGCAGTTCTCATTCTAGGAAAGAATAAGAAATGCGATTTGGTGAAGTATGTCAGACGGAAAGCATGGTTTTGAGGCGCTGGCTTAATTTGCTGTGTCTGATGTAGTTATGTGATACCTCATGGGCATCTGTGATATATGCTATTTTTATCCTGTTAAAAGATATTAATATGGCACAAAAACAGACACATAGACCAATAGAATGGAATAGAGAGCCCAGGACTGGACCCACAAGTGTATGGCCAATTAATCTTTGACAAAGCAAGAAAGAGTATCCAATGGAAAAAAGACTGCCTCTTTAGCAAATGTTGCTGGGAGAGCTGGACAGCAACATGCAGAAGAATGAAACTAGACCACTTTCTTACACCATTCTCCAAAATAAAGTCAAATGGATAAAGGACCTGAATGTGAGACAGAAAACCATCAAAATCCTAGAGGAGAAACCAGGAAATAGCCTCCTTGACCTCATTTGCAGCAATTTCCTCCTGGACACATCCCCAGAGGCAAGGGAATCAAGAACAAAAATGAACTATTGGGACCTCATCAAGATAAAAAGCTTCTGCACTGCAAAGAAAACAATCAAGAAAACTAATAGGAAACTGACAGAATGGGAAAAGATAATGGCAAATGGCATATCGGATAAAGGGCTAGTATCCAAAATCTACAAGCGACTCACCACATTCCATACCCAAAAAATGAATAATCCAGTGAAGAAATGGGCAGAAGACTTGAACAGACACTTCTCCAAAGAGGACATCCAGAAGGCCAACAGGCACATGAAACGATGCTCAGCGTCACTCATCATCAGGGAAACACAAATCAAAACCACACTAAGATACCACCTCACACTGGTCAGAGTAGCTAAAATGAACAAATCAAGAGACTGTAGATGCTGGCGAGGGTGTGGAGAAATGGGCACCCTCCTACACTGTTGGTGGGAATGTAACCTGGTGCAACCGCTCTGGAAAACAGTGTGGAGGCTCCTCAAAAAACTATCCATAGAACTCCCTTATGACCCAGCAATAGCACTGCTAGGGATTTGCCCAGGGGGTACAGAAGTGCTGATGCATAAGGGCACATGTACCCCAGTGTTCATAATGGCACTTTCAACAATAGCCAAATCATGGAAAGAGCCTAAATGTCCATCAACTGATGAATGGATCAAGATGTGGTTTATGTATACAATGGAGTACTACATGGCAATGAGAAAGAATGAAATCTGGCCATTTGTAGCAAAATGGATGGACCTAGAGGGAGTCATGCTAAGTGAAATAAGTCAGGCAGAGAAGGACAGATACCATATGTTTGCACTCATAGGTCTAACAGGAGAAACCTAATAGGAGACCATGGAATGGGAAAGGGGGGAAAAGAGTTGGGGAGAGGGAGTGAGGC
>NC_043713.1:63425274-63575902 GCF_006229205.1 Suricata suricatta | reverse complement strand
CTGGTCACATTAATGGGCTTGCCATGCTTGTAGAGATTTTTCGTGATAATTATGAGTTTAAACTGACACTTCTAACATCCTTTATATAATGAACATATTGGGCCCACTTTTGGTATCTGAATCTGTTTGATAGACATTTACAATGACCACATCATGAATTTTGGTTTTGTTATATTGCTTAAAATTTGTTCACATATAGTCTAGAAGAGTACAGTGAACACTATATAGTCTGATGCTTTATATAATAATCATTTATGTCTGCTCCATAATTTTTTCCCATAAAGTTTGGAATGAGTCATGACAAACAAAACTTACGGCTACTGTGTTATTTATTTTTAAAGGAAAGTGCAAGAGAAGAAGTTCCTGTGAAGACCATCAGGGCTACTAATGTGAAACTTAGCCCTGTCTATTTTCATGAGACAAATGCCAGTAAAGATGATTTTGATGTCATGGACCCTTTGAAGCTTGAGTCCAGGTCTCTCCATCAAAATAAGCATTTGGCATCTGATTCAAAAACAGTTTTACCTATAGATAGATGTTTAGATGCTGAGATTCCTAAAGTGTCCGTTCAAAAATATATGGACATAGCATCTTTGAAGCCTGTTAGTGACAATGAAATTAATTCCACTGATGCTCTTCGGTCACCAACAAGTGAAAGGCAGACACTTGAATGTTACAAGTCCACTGAAAAGAGTAAAGAGCGTAAGTGGGGTTGTTTTCTTTGAATTTTTATTTAAATTCTAGTTAGTTAACATATAGTATAGTAAGAAGACTTTAAAACCATAAAAGTAAAGAAATGTATAAAATGTTTATACAATAGAGTATATTTTCAAGGGGAACTTGCCTGATGTTTCATATTAAAATAAGTGTTTATGGATTAAAAATTGTATCTTTCAGATCTAGTGGAAATGTACTATTTTAAGTCTTAGTTTTCTTTTCCTTTTCCCTTCATTCTCCATTATAGATTTCTACTGGGGTTTAAGGCCAACTTTTCCACCATTAGAGAACTTTTGTAGGAATGGATTCTTTTTTCTAACTAGTTTTGGGCAGATTCCAGTGCTGTTGATATCTAAGAGAAGTCAACTAAGTAAAATTATTTGAGAATATTGTGTCATTTTGTTTCATATGTCATTGGATATTTTTGGACTTTTTTAGAAACAGATCTGCCACAGAGTGTTGTCTATCAAAATGAAGAGGGCAGATGGGTCACTGACCTTGCATATTACACATCTTTTAATGAGGAAGAAGTTTTAAATATGTCCCTGACTGATGAGATGAATGAAGACTTCAGATCTGGTTGTAAGTCTATTGATAACCACTTTATTGTCTCATTTTCATTGTTTTTGATGGTGTTCTGAGATTGAACCTTGAGCAATATGAGGATTAAGGGGCACCAACTCCTTGCATCGATGAAAATCTGTGTATAACTTTTGACTTTCCAAAATCTTAACTACCAACAGCCTACTGGTTACCAGAAGCCTTAAGTGATAACATTGTCTATTAACATATCTTTTGTGTGTGTCATGTATTATATACTGTATTCTTACAATAAGATAAGCTAGAGGAAGAAAATGTTAATAAGAAAATCATAAGGGGCCACCTGGGTGGCTCAGTCAGTTGATCGTCCAACTTCTCCTCAGGTCATGATCTAGCAGTTCATGAGTTCGAGCCCTGTAATGGGCTCGCTGCTGTCAGCCTGTCAGCTATAGCCTGCTTTGGATTCTCCTTTCCCCTGTCTGTCCCTCCCCAACTTGCACGATCTCAAAAATAAATCAACGTTTTAAAAAGGTATTAAAAAAAAAGAAAAGCATAAGGAAAACACATTTATAGCACTGTGCTTTCTATATTGAAAAAAAAATCTGCGTGTAAGTGGACCCATGTAATTCAAACCTGTGTTGTTCAATGGTCAACTGTAATACTCATTGCGCTTTTCAGGTGATTTCATAGGCTTGAGTTAGTCAATGCTAATCATTGCAGAATGAGCTGACCTTTTCCTTAAGCAAGGACAGTGAGTCGAACTATCATTCTTTTACATCAGTTTAGAACCTTCATATGGCAGAGTTGGAAAGGACCTTAGGCTTTACATTCTTACTTTTTTTCATTAAAGATTTTAAGTAATCTTTATAACCCAACATGGGGCTCAAACTTACAACTCCCAGATCAAGAGTCACATGCTCTACCAAGTGAGTCAGCTAGGCACCCCAGTTTACATTCTTACTTATTTTTATTTTTAACTTTATTTACTTTGAGAGAGGGAGGGAGATAGAGAATCCCAAGCAGGTTCCACGTTGTCAGCACAGAGCCCGACATGGGGTTTGAACTCATAAACTGTGAGATCATGACCTGAGATGAAATTGAGAGTCAGATGCTTAACTGACCGAGCCACCTAGGCACCTCTGCATTCTCACTTTTAAAATCCTGTCTTGAACAAAAGAAATATTTCGATAAATGAACAGTTACAAAATCAACCCATTTTGAAGTAAAACCTAAGAAATGTAGAAATGATGGGAGAAGGGTGACAGGAAAGATAAATCTCAAAGGATGAGAGCATTAGGAATATCAGCTAGGTTTCTTGGTGCGCAGAATCTCTGACCATGCAAGGAAAACCCGAGTTAGGTCTGCAGAACACTTGGCATTTTGAGCCTTAGGTCTGTGGAGATGCTGTGCCACTGAGGCCTCCATTGCCTGAGCACCTCTAAACTTGCCATGAAGAAAGGCATTCATTGGCCTGTCAAGCCTAGTCTTATTTATTTATTTATTTATTTATTATTTATTTATTTATGTTTTAGAGTGTGCATGCATGAGTGGGGGAGAAGGGCAGAGGGAAAGTGAGAGAGAATCCCAAACAGGCTCCACGCTCAGATGTGGAGCCTTATGTGGTGGCTTGATCCGCATCCCTGGGATCATGACATAAGCCAAAATCAAGAGTTGGACACTCAACCAGTTGAGCCACCTAGGCTCCCCAAGCCTGGTCTTATATTTAATAGGCTCAGAATATGCCACAGGAAGAAGTTATTCTCAACTACTGCTTGTACTAAGCTCCTCCTAAATATCTAATGATGGGGACAGTAGAGATAAGGCATTTTTCCAGCCTTTAAGCAATTGTCCATCAGCTAAGAGGGATAAGACAAGAGTGTAAAACAACAATCCGCATCATAAGAAATACAAACCAAATGGTTTTGGAGTTTGGAGCAGGAAAACCTTTTGCGTGAGTGGGTGACAGAGATTTCATATGGGAGGTGGCTTTTGAGGTAAGAGTTTGAAGAGATAGATATTTGATCCCATGAGAAATTCCAAATGGCTAGAAAACCCAATGAAAGACGATGAAATGAGGAAGTCTGGGTGTGTTTTGAGAATGGTAGACAGTCCAGTGTAGCTAGCATTTATGACGAGATATAGGAAGAGGAGAGTAATAAAGGTGTAGAGGTGAAGCTGGAAAGGTATAAAGTAGGGCCAGGGAGTGGGTCAAGCTTTGACTACCAAGTCAAAGTTGAGACTTGTGTGGCAAGCAGTAGGTAGCCATTGAAGACTTGATTGTCCAATTTCCTCTATGAGTCATCTTCTGGTACTGATAGACAGTTGAGTGGGAGATTCCTTAGGAAGTTATAGAAATCTAGGTGTCACAGTCAGAGTGAAAAGCAAGTAGCTAGTGAAAGCAATAAAATGATTAGGATTTGGTGACTGGATTTCAGGAGATAGTAGGAAGGCAAGAAAAGATTGAGGTTTGTGGTGTGAGTTATTTGGGGAAATGGCATTACCATGAACTGAGATGGGAAAATCCAATGAGATTGTAGAATTTTGGACAATTGTGGTTTGAGGTGGGGATATTTGGTAGTTGGAAGTGTGAGTCAGGAATTGGAAGTTAAGTTACAGCTAAAGCTTTCTCAACGACATCTTGATATAGAAAGAACAACGGGGTACAGACTGGATGGTGGATAGTTGTACAGTGTAGGTAGAGCCTAGTGCAGGGCTAGAACTCATGAACTATGAGATCAGGACCTGACCTGAAATCAAGAGTTGGACACTTAACTGACTGAGCCACCAAGGCACCCCTAAAATAAATTCTTTAATTCCAAAACATAGAAAAGCATGTAAAATACTGTGATATTTGTGTCACTTAAAAAGTGAGTGGTCATGGAATTCTCATGCAACTAGTGGGAATGTAAAGTGATAGACCCATTTCAGAAACTTGTCTAGCAGGAGCTTTTGGAGGTGAACTTCATGAACTTCATATTTGAGGACCCAGTAATTCAACGCCAGAGTTATATATACATTGTATAGGTATTTGGTTCATCAAAAGATCTACACTGAAATATTCATTGTAGCACTATATGGTTATCTCCAAATTAGAAACTCCTAATTCTAATTATGATAGAATGTATTGTGTTTATTCATACATTGGAATTCTGTGTAGCAGTGGGAATAAGTGATGTGTAGCCACTTGCAGCAATGTGGATAAATTTCATAAGTATGTAGGATGAAATAAGACGGACTAAGAATACATGCTATGTAATATATCTATTTGAATATATATATATATTTTAAATGTTTTATTTATTTTTGATACAGAGAGAGACAGAGAATGAGAGGGGGAGGGGCAGAGAGAGAAGGAGACACAGAACCGGAAGCAGGCTCCAGGCTCTGAGCTAGCTGTCAGCACAGAGCCTGACGCGGGGCTCGAACCCACAAATATGAGTTCTGACCTGAGCTGAAGTCGGAGGCTTAACCGACTGAGCCACCCAGGCGCCCCAGTTTGTATATATTTTAAATGTACCCTGCCCTGTGGAGTAAGGATAGTGGTTACCTTTGGATGGGCATGTAGTGATGGGAAGGAAGCTCAAGGGGCCTTTTGGAAGTGGTAGTGGAGTTCTCTTTCTTTGTCTGGGGTACTGATCTGGCTACACAATTGTGTTTATTGAGTTGTACGCTTATATACTTTTCATATATGTATTATGATTTGGTGTGGACAGTTTTTAAAAATTAGTGATCAAACTGAGAAAAAATATTTGCCATTTATGTTACAGATTAAGGGCCCATTTTCCTAACATATAAATAGTTCTAACAAACAATAAGAAAAAGACTAGCTACTCAATATAGAAGTGGGCAAATGTTGTAAACAGAAAATCTATAGAAAAGAAAATGAAAATGGTTGTTAAATACTCCAACAAAGTTCATGAGACTTATTTATGGAAAGAAATGCAGAGTAAAACCACTCTGTGATACTATTTTTCAGTTATTTCATTGGCAGTGATCCAGAAGTTTGGTAATATAACAATGTTGGCAAGAGTGTGAAGGAAACAGGTGTTATAGTACTTTAATAGCCACAGCATCTAGGTAGAGCAGTATCACAGCATCTAACAAAGTTACAAATGTACATACCAGGCAGTTCTTCTGGAAACTTACTCTTTAGATGCACTTGCACAAATGGCATGTACTGTGTGTGCATGGTTATACTTTGTATATTGTTTATAATAACAAAAGGCTGGAAGCAATGGGATGTACAAAACAGGACTGATTAAATAAGGGACATCCATACAAGGAAATACACTGTGGTCATTAAAAAATAGAAAAGGGCTCTTTAGGTGCTAATATGGAATAATCACTAAAATAAATTCTTTATTTTTTTAAGTTTATTTATTTTTGAAGGAGCAAGCACGCACAGGGGGTGCAGAGAGAGAGGGGCAGATAGAGAGAGTCCCATGCAGGCTTTACACTGTCAGCATGGAGCCCAGTGTGGGGCTAGAACTCACAAACTATGAGATCATGACCTGAGCCAAAATCAAAATTAGGGCGCTTACCTGACTGAGCCACCCAGGTACCCCTAAAGTAAATGCTTTAATTCCAAGACATAGAAAAGCATATAAAATACTCTGACATTTATCTAAAAAGGTGGAAAAGGGGAGGGCACATATACTTGTAAATCTATATAGTGGAAAGATTTTTTTGAAAAGGAAGAGAAAGAAAGAAACATTGCAGGAATCCCTAGCTACTTGAACTCAAAAGGCAAATAGATTCAAATCAGGATTTCAGGAGCATTTTCTATATTGGTTGCTTCTGGAGGTGCGGGATGTGGGGTCAGGGATGAGGGCGAGACTTTTCAGTGTTGTATTCCCTTTTATATCTTCGGTTAACTTCTGACAACTCTTTGTTGAGACATAATGTACATATGTATACCTTTGCATTTTGAACTGTGTGGGTGCATTACTATTAAAGAAAACTAAAATAAAGATGTTTAATGAAGCTATCCTTGTGGTTAGGGAATAAATAGTAATGAGCAGGCTGGAAAGGATGAATAGCACGGATGGTAAAGAAATAGAGAAAATGATTATGGAAAACTATGGAAAAACGTTTTATGGAAGGACAGAAAGGATGAACTAGGTCAAAGGAAATCAGGGTCAGGGGAGCTGAATGCAGTGGAAGCATTTTTATAGGAAAGAGGAAGGGAATTTTGAAAATGTAAGCGCAGATAATTCAGAGGAAGAAGGTTGGACCAAGGTGTCATTTCATAATGTCAGAGTCATTTGAAATGAAAATTTATCTACTTAACAAACTTTATTTAGGAAATGTACTTAAGAGATATGACTCCCTCTGCCCCATTTTTGCCTTGCCCCTCTCTGACAGCACTCTGCATCTGAGTCACTACGTCACTTCACCTTATGGCCTAGGATTTAAATATGGCTGAGAGCCTGGGGTATATGTGCTGCTTCAAATTTTAGCAACTAATGTATTCAGGAGATGTTTGAAAGGACTTTTTTAGATTTGGCAAAGAATTGGGCATAGAGTCTTATAAAAAATGAAGTTTTTTCATAATTGCTGACTGATTTGTGATGAACATCAAGGTAACAGTATTGCTGTAGATTTTTGTTTAATTGAAGAATCTTTAAAGTACAGGGGAAAAGTAGTTAGAGGTATGATAAAGAGCTTTTGGAACTATTTACATAATGATTTAAAAACATTCAATATTTAACTCATTGAAGTAAATTGTTTTTTCTGGGTTACCTTCATTAGGCCTGATTTCCTATTTTCCCCTCCCTTGGCTATTCCGTTTGGTTGGTTGATACTTTTATGTTTTAAGGCAATATATTTTTTTTTTATGGCTTAAGACAACAGAAATTTATTCTCTCACAGTTTGGGGAGGTGGAAGTTCAAAATCAAAATTTTGGTAGGGTGATGCTCCAGCTGAGACTCTGGTAGAATCAATCCTTCCTTGCCTCTTCCAGCTTTTGGTGATCCTTCCTTGATGTTCCCTGGCTTCCAGCCGTATCTGTCCAAACTCTGTCTCCCTTGTCACATGGTGTTCTTGCTGTGTCTGTCCTCACATGACATTTTCCTCTTCTATAAGATCAGTCATATTGGATAAGGGCACACGCCAATGACTTCCTATTTCTTTTTTTTTTTTTTAATTAAAAAAATTTTTTTTTAATTTTTTAAAAAAATAGTTTATTGTCAAATTGGTTTCCATATAACACCCAGTGCTCTTCCCCACAGGTTAAGGCAATGGTTTTTAACTTACTTTGAGTCATGGGCCCTACAGAGAATCTTCATAGAAAAAATTTTATGTGAAAGATTATATTTTTCATGTGATTTTGAGGTTTCATGGTTCTCTTCATACCCATTCATAGACCAACAGGTTAAGATTGTGTTTATATAAGAAATGATGGGCTCACAAGGTAAAGGACGAGCACTGTCCTAACAAGTAAGGATCTGAGCTCTCTCTGGTGTTCTGTTTTTCCTGACTGGAAATAGTCTCCTGTTTCTATTCTCATTTGGTCTCTCAAGATATTAATGTTGAACTGTCAGGTTTCCAAAAGGGCAGTTTGGATCTGATTAGCTCCTGACGGATAATGAGCGAGGGGGACATCTGTCTCGTTTGGGCCATGGTGCACTGTCTCTTCTGGATTATGTGCACCCTTCCCATTTCAGTCATCCTCCTGAAGGGCCAGGCAGAGGCCCAGACCGGGCAGCAGGCAGGCAGAGAGCCTGCAGACTTTCTGCTTGGTCAGCATGTTTAAAAATCCTTTCGATTCTAATGCCTTGAGGAGGATCATGTGCTTTCTGGTTCGCCACTGTCCCACTCTCCCTGTTGTGTTGTGCCTGGTCCTCTTTGCTCATCCACCTCTGGCCTCTGAGGCGTTTTAGTTTGTGGCTTTGGCTTAAAGATTGAAGGTGTCCAGGCCCATTCATTCCTAAGGTGTCCTGAGTTGCTCAGTAGGAACTTTGAGGGTACATGTTGTGTGACCACTTCTTTGTGTCTGTTCAGGCTGTGGAGTTTGCTGGGATGCGGGATTTTCCAGTCTAAAACTGAGACACTCCCGGGCAAATGGGTGGTTGGGCACCCCAGCCAACCTCTTCACAATCAATTTACAGAGAGGCTTGTTGTCGTGATGCGTCCAGATAAAGTTTCATGGGTATTCATTGGCTTAAATCAGATGTGCCAAAATCTTCAAAGACTAAAGTTAATGTGAATCTAATACAAATAAAAAGCTTATATTGTCAAGCCTTTTTAGTTAAGTTAGGGCAAGTTAATAATTCATAAAAACATCAACAGTAGACTGTTCATTACCAAAACTTTGAGAATCACAGACTTATGTACTTAATACAGATGCATCAGTTGCATGATGGGAAAGCTTTCATATACTTTTTTCCATCTTATTTCATATTCCTAACTAGCTAAGTTTTATTTATCTGCTATTATTTAATTAGATATTAGTATAATTTAATTATGTAAACTAATTCTCTTTTAAGCTGAAGCATTGGATTTGATTGCACAAGATGAAGAGGAATTTAATAAAGCGCATCAATTTATGCAGGTTTGTATTTTATTGGCATTAACCAAAGTTTAAAATATACCTGTATTCTTTCTGGATAGATACATAGTTTTATAGAATTATTTCTTACTTTCTCGTGGTTAGACAATTTCTGCTTTTTCCTTCATACCTTCAATGATCAATTGAAAAATAACTGGCATGCTAAAGTAATATTTAACTCACTTAACATCGCCTTAATAGACTTCAAAGGTCTTTCCATAGTTTTTAACCATGTTTCAAAATGAAGTGATGCTGTATAAGGAAACTAAACTACTTTATTTATTAACTGCTTGAGCTTGAGGTTTGTCCAAATTTTTAAAAATTAAAATGCTTAACTTCTCTAGGTAAACTTTTTAAATTTATTTTCGCATATTAGAAAAACAGAAGCCTTTCTGGGGAAATAAAATGAAACAACAACTTTCTCCCTAGGAAGAAAATATAGATGGCCAGAGCACTTCAGCTGCTCTAGGGGATACGTCTTGGAGAACTTCAGTTAATTACAGTTTGTTGAGGAAATCACTTAGCACATCAGATTTGGACAAAGATGATGCCTGTTATTTACGCCTGTCTTTAGGAGAGTTCTTTGCTCAAAGATCTGAAGCTCTTGGTTGCCTTGGTGGCGGTTACAATGTGAAAAGAGTAAGTATGATATGAGCTACACCAGCCCTTGCGTTTGGAATGTTACAATGGTGTTAGCTACAGCATAGTATCTTTATAGCAGGGACAGAATAGGGGCATGATAGGATTGTGGTAGACAGCTTAGGTTGTATAGTCGGTCGAACTCCGACTCTGGTCCTAGTTCTGCCTTTTAACTAATTCTGTGACATGGAACAATTTATTTAACTTCTCTGTGTCTTAATTGTCCAGTTTTTAAAATGCAGTGCTATTTTATAGGGTTTAAGAATTAAATGTGATGGGACACACAAAGCAATTAGCATCAAGACTAACTTGCAGTAAGTATTCAATACCGGGTAGTTGATACTGCTATGTTACATCCTTGGTTGAGGGGAGGAATTCGAAGATTGATTTTTTTTAACCTCTTATCTGAAAACATGTTTTGAAATATAGGAATGTTTTGGTTTAATAAGTGACAATACATGTAAAAATTTGAAAATACTACAGTGGTAATTTTCTGTGAAGCATGGCGAGGAGAAGAAGTTGCTGTAGCTGTGGTGGTCAGGGGGGCCTCTGAGGAGATGTCATTGAGCTGGGACCTAAATGATGGGAAGGAGACAGCTGCCAAAAGATAGGGAGGTGGAGTGTTCCCAGCAAAGGGAGACCCTCTATGTGAAGAATTGGCAACAGGAACTAGAGTGGCCTGTGGAGGAACAGAAAGCAGACCAGTGGAGCTAATGTGAATGGGGGGAGAGTAGGATGGTTTAATGGTAGAATACTAGGGCCGGATCTTGTGGGGTCCTTATAGGACGTGGGTTCATCTGAAACGAATTGGCAAGAAGTGCTTAGAAGCAGGGAGCAACTTTATCATGGTGTGGGCCCCGTCTCCAGGTGTGAAATGAGGCTATCGTATGTGGAGCGTGGGTGGAGAAGAGGGTCAGTGAACCAAAAGGTGGAGTAGAAGCAGGCAGAGGCTTAGTTAGCACATGGGAAGAAATACGGCGAAGGCCAGGGTCTAGAATGATGGTAGGCACACAGAAAAAAAATAAAGGATTCAAGATTTCTTCTGGAAGTAGAGTCCAAGGCTTGATAAATTCCATGTAGGGAGTTAGGTTATTGGAAGGAATGGTTATTAAAACTGGGTTTCACTAACAGTATAATTTGAAATAATAGTTATGGCATTAGAACTCAAAGTTGACTTACAGAACTTAAATTTGAAACTGAACTGTGGGTTCTGTTTGTGTAGTGAATTAAATAAAGAATGAAAATAAATGCTTTAGAGAGACAGGATTAATATCCTGCCTGGATTGATTGAGATTTTTGACATTAGGAGAGAAGTTGAACAGTAAATGAATTTCTTACTAAATAAAGCACTAGATCATAGAAAGATAGATCTATCATTTGGAGTTTCTGTTTTGGTTTTAGTTATGGAATTTTACTTGCATTCAGGTTGTTGGATCAAGGGAAGACATTCCCAGGTAAAGATTAGTTGAAAATAGAGTGCACTTCATCAATTTACATTTCAAGTCTATCATGTGAAAATTCTGTGGGAAAGACAGGAGGGCATTCCCAGCTCATTAAGTGCTAAGAGCATACGTAAGCTTAACAAGATTTTCAAAGACGTATTATGTAAAATAAATACCCTTAAACTCTAAGCTAAGGAAGGCAGGAAATTTTATCTTTTTTCTCATTGACATGTCACACTATGATTAATAGTGCTTGACACAGTAGATGCTCAGTAATAATTACTGAAGGAATGGAATGTCATTTCTAGGTTGTTTGAAGTTGGATTTCTTAGTAAGAGCAACTTATTTGACATATTAGTTTTGATGATTAAAGATAGCAGTAAGGAAATAAAACTAAATTTCTAAATTTTATCTCTAGTAATTTAATTTTAAATGAAAAGAACAGAATTGTTTTGTTGAATTCATTTAGTTAGGTTACCCATAGTAAGATAAAACAGTCTAGAATTTCTCAAAGCAGTTGAAAAGTAAAGAAATAATTCACATGTTTCTTTTGTAGCCATCGTTTGGTTATTTTATTAGCTCACCAGAGAAGAGAGAACCCGTTGCTCTCATAAGAAAGTCTGATCTGTCAAGAAGTAATTTGGAAAAGGAAACGGCTCATGTTACCCATGATGTGTTTTCAGGTAATGGATTAAATGAAGGAGTTTTTAGTAACCTTTCTTTAACCCGTAAATTAGGGGTTGTGTAATCATATTCTTCAGGAGTGAAAATGGATATACCACTTTGGGTTTTTTCAGTATTAGTCCCAGGTTTTATCCTTATATAACCCCACATTGCCTTTTTAATCGAAAGTGGAAACAAGTCAACCAAAATCCACCTAAATCCTTTTGTAAAAAAACCAAAGTAAAAAATATATAATCTGTTCAAATGGACTAGTTCAATTGGCCTATAAAAATACTGAGTTGTTGTTTTTTTTTTTTAAAGAACCACTGAGTTAATGAATTGTAGCTATTATATTTAGGGGGACTTTTGGTTAAAAAGCTATTTTAGATTTGGGGGTGCCTGGGTGGCTCAGTCAGTTAAGTGTCCAACTTCAGCTCAGGTCATGATATCACAGTTTGTGGGTTCTGACCCCATGTCGGGCTCTATGCTGACAGTTCAGATGCGGGAGCTTGCTTCAGATTCTGTGTGTCCCTCTCCTCTCCTCTGCCTCTCCCCTGCTCACACTCTGTCTCTATCTCTCTCCCTCTCTCTCAAAAATAAACATTTAAAAAATTAAAATAAACATTTAAAAAATTAAAAATAAAAGGTGTTTGAGATTTTGACTGTGATAGTCTAAGTATGATTAATATCCATGACATATATTTAAAATCAGACTTTCCTGGTTAACATACAATTATTGAACAGCTACTTTTTGCTAGTACAGTGCCTGGTGCTACGTATCCTATATAATTGAACAAAATATGCCCCAGTCCTTTAAGAGCCTATCTTCCAGCAGAGGAGTTGGGATAAAGAGGCTGTATATATAATTAGTTGATTTTCTATTATTGTAAATAATACTCATTTTAAAATTCAGCTTATTGTAGATTTGTGAAATGTTTAAAGCTGAAAATATTAAATGAGGTTGTCACTGGTTGCAAAGGAGAGATTGAAATCCACAACCTTCAAAGTTTAAACTTGGCAGAAGCAAATTACCAATGCCCTGGTCCTTTGTCTTAGTGACTGTACAATTAAAAAGTTTTTGTGAAGATGACTGATACTGAGGTATGAAGACATCTTCCTTGGCAGTTAATCATCTTGAGTGGTCCTTCTCCCACAGATTATTTTTGTGCGATGGCATATAGATGTAAGTTGAATTATTGTGTATTTTCTACAGGAGACTTAAAAGTACAACTAAGTGAAGGATCAGTTACACTTCAAGCTGAAGAACTGGAGGGTATTTCACAAGTGGATGAAAGTGATGTGACATTAACTGCCAATAACAGCAAAACAGAGGTATCTTAAGTCTTCTATGGAGGAAAACCAAAACCACATTGTCATAGTTCTTGTATAAGATCAGCATAAGATCACATGTGAAAATACATGCAGTATAGCATGGTTGGGGTTTTTTGGATTCAATTTTATTATAAATATCCTTTGAATTTTTAATAACATTTTAATCAATGTGTAATATACATGCTACGTACATACATACATACTAAACATACATAAATTTGTTTATAAAATAAACTTACAGTGAGCTTTCACAATTTACACACCTTTGTACAACCCAGATCAAGAAAGAGAACATTGCTAGTAACCCAGAAACCGTTTTTATGCCCCTTCTGAATACCGCTCCTCTTATCTCTAACACTATTAATTTTGCTTGTTTTTGAACTTTATATGTAAGAAAGCATATAGCACATATTCTTTTTCTTTGATTTTTTTTCCCTGGTGTTTGCCAGATGAAACTATGTTATAAGTTAATAGAAGCTTATTTTCATTACTATATAGTATTCAGTTGCTATGTCCATTAGACATATCTGTTAGACATTTGGGGTCTATCTTATCAATATGACACTGTTAAAATACTGTGGCTTTATGGGGCGCCTGGGTGGCTCAGTCGGTTGAGCGTCCAACTTTGACTCAGGTCATAATCTCATAGTCCATGGGTTCGAGCCCCACATAGGGCTCTGTGCTGACAGCTCAGAGACTGGAACCTGCTTCAAATTCTGTGTCTCCCTCCCCCACTGCCCTTCTCATGCTCACTCTCTGTCTCTGTCTCTAAAAAATAAAGATATAAAAACAAATTTTTTTATTTAAAAAAGTACTGTGGCTTTATAAGTCTTGGATAAGTCCTCTTTTCTTACTTTTCTTTTAAAATATTTTGGCTATTCTTGGCCCTTGGCATTTCCATATATATTTTAAAATCAGATTGTTACCTTCAGTAAACCAACCAACCAGTAGCACTGCTGGACTTTTAATTGGGGTTGTGTTTAATCTGTAGAACAGTTAAATTGACATTTTTATAATACAAAATCTTCTAATTCATGAAAACTATATACTATTCCACTTAGGTTTTAGTTTTCCTCTGTATTTTATGACTTTTTTATGGGCAGAGATTTTTGCACATCTTTTGTTAAGTTTCTTGCTAACTTACTGAAACAATATTTTTAAAACAATATTTTAATATTATCTTTCTGGAGCACCTGGGTGGCTCAGTCGGTTGAGCATCCAGCTTCGGCTCAGGTCATGATCTCACGGTTCGTGAGTTCGAGCCCCGTGTCGGGCTCTGTGCTGACAGCTAGCTTAGAGCCTGGAGCCTGCTTCAGATTCGGTGTCTCCCTCTCTCTCTGACCCTCCCCTGCTCATGCTCTCTCTCTCAAAAATAAATAAAACATTAGGAAAAAAAATTTAAAAAATATTATCTTCATTCTTCCTTTTTTGTGGCTCTACAAAAATACATGTTATATATATGTATATATATTTTTTCTATATATGCAGTTTTATCATCTGAGAATAATAGTTTTTGGTTTTTTCTGGTTTTGATACCTTCATTTCTTTGATTAGTTAACCTGACTACACCTCAGAATAGTGTTGAAGACAAGTGCTAATGTTAGGGTTTCCTGACCGGGTGGAAAAGCTCTTCAGTATTTTATTTGTAAATTGAAAATGTGCTGTAGGGTGTTTCTTTTGTTAATCATTGATTTTTAAAATTCCCTTCTAATATTTGTCTCCTAGTTTGTTTTTAACTTGTGAGGAGGTTGAATCTTGTCAAATGCTTTTTTGTATCTATTAAGGTAAGCATAAGCTTTCTTTTATTTTGGCAATGTGGCAAATTATATTAAATATTTATTTATTTTTTTAATGTTTTTTATTTATTTTTGAGAGAGAGAGAGATAGCATGAACAGGGGAGGGTCAGAGAGAGAAGGAGGTACAGAATCCGAAGAAAATGGGCTCCAGGCTCTGAGCTAGCTGGCAGCACAGAGCCTGACGCGGGGCTCGAACCCACAAACCATGAGATCATGACCTGAGCCGAAGTCGGAGGCTTAACTGACGGAGCCACCCAGGCGGCCCAAGTAGTTTTTAATACTACACTGCTCTTCTGTACATGGAATGAACTTTACTTGGGTTATGGTCCACTGTTCTTTTTATGGATCACTGGGTTTCGTTTGCTAATGGTCTTTAGAATGTCTTTTTAGTTTTGGTATCAAGGCTCTGATGGTCTCATATTTTTCTATTTTTCTGGAAGAGTATAAGATTGGTGCTTTTAGATTTTGGTAGAATACATTGGTGTAATCTTCTGAGTCTGGAGTTTTCTTTAATACTTTTCAATTGCTGATTCCATTTCTTTAATAGTTATAGGACTATACCGATGTTTAAAACTTGTGTCTGTTTCTGGGTGCATGGGTCGCTCAAGTTGGTTAAGGGTCCAATTCTTGGTTTTGGCTCAGGTCATGATCTCACAGTTTGTGGGTTTGAGCCCCACTTTGAGCTTTACTGTGACAGTTGCTTAAGATTTTTCTCTTCCTCTCTCTGCTCCTTCCTGCTCTCATTCTCTCTCTCTCTCTCTCTCTCTCTCCCTCTCAAAATAAATCAACTTTAAAAATGTGTTCATTTTAATAAATTGTAGTTTTCTAGGAATTTTAGCCTTTCATCTAAACTTGAAAATGTATCACCGTAATGTCCTCTTATAATTGTTTAATACTCTCTTTAGGTTCGTCAGAGATGTCCTCTTTGTTATATATTGGTTCTCTTGCATCTCTCTTTTTTTCCTTTAGTAATTCTTGCCAGATATTTCTTTATTTTATTAATTCATTAATTTTATTCTCTGTTTTCTGTTCATAGTTTTTGGTCTTTGTTTCCTTCCTTATATTCTCTGTGGATTTAATTTGTTATATTTCTAACCTCTGGAGATGAATGCTTAGCTTAATTTTTCTGCTTTTCCTACATAAACATCTGATGATGTAAGTTTCCCTGAAAGCTGGGGTTTTGTTGCATCCCACACTGTTTTTTTAATAACATGTTTTGATATGTCATACTGCTTTTATTAGTCCATTTGATGTATTTTCTAATTTCTCTGGTCCATTGGTTTTTGCAAGTGTTTTGCTTAGTTTCTAAACATTTGAGGATTTTCCTAATTTTTAAATATTGATTCTAGGCCTGGCTGTATAATAGTCAGAGAAATTTTGGTTTTAGTCCTTCGAAATTTATTGAGCTGTGTTCAATTTTTTAAAATACTTTCTGTGCATATGACAGGAATGTCTGTGGTGTGATATTTGGTTGCTGTCTTCGGTATATTTTGTTTAGGTGAAATTTACTAAATCATGGTGATGAAATGTATCCTTAAAATTATTGTGCTTGTTCTTTCAGTTACTTAGATATTATAAAATCTCACCCTATTATTATGGATTTGCCTATTATTCATTATGAGTCTAACAGTATTTACTTAAAAAAATTTGAAGTTGGGGCGCCTGGGTGGCTCAGTCGGTTAAGCAACCAGCTTCGGCTCAGGTCATGATCTCAAGGTTCATGGGTTCGAGCCCCGCGGGCTCTGTGCTGACGGCTAGCTCAGAGCCTGGAGCCTGCTTCAGATTCTGTGTCTCCCTCTCTCTCTGACCCTCCCTGCTCGCACTGATTCTCTCTGTCTCTCAAAAATAAATTTAAAAAGCGTTATAAAAAATTTAAAAAAAATGAAGTTTTGTTTTTAGGTATGTACAAATTAGAGTTGTTCCTTCTGATGAACTGAACCTTCTGTCATTGTGCCTGACTGCCTTTGTCTGTAGTTATGCTTTATGCCTTATGCCTAATTGCCTATTAATATATAAAATACCAGCTTTCTTTCTTTAGTGTTTATTTAGTGTTTGCCTGTTTTATCCTTTTTACTCTGCTTTTAACTTTCTATATATTTTATTTATTTAAAAAAATTTTTTTACATTTATTTATTTTTGACAGACAGAGACAGACAGATTACAGGTGGGGAAGGGGCAGAGAGAGAGGGAGACACAAAATCCGAAGCAGACTCCAGGTTCTGAGCTGTCAGCACAGAGCACAACGTGGGGCTTGAACCCACAAACTGTGAGATAATGACCTGAGCCGAAGTCGGAGGCTTAACTGACTGAGCTACTCAGGTGCCCCTATCCTTTATATTTTAGATTTGTCTTTTATAAGTACATAGAATTGGATTTTATTTTTCAACTAGTTTCACAGTCTTTCTTTCTTACATTTAATGGAATTATCAATATATAGGCATTTGAATCTGGTCTCTATTCACTTTCATTCTTTTTTGGTACAGTCTTGTAGATTTCTTTAGAAGTATTTTTTTAATATTACTTAAATTATTATTTAATATTATTCCAATTTTCTCCCTTTATTGATTTGGTGATTACATATTCTTTTCCTGTTATTTTAGTATAACCTAAGAAATTATAACCTGTCTGCTTACTAATGTTTAATAAAAATAGAAATTTTTTTGTTTGTTTTTGGTTTCTTACCTCTCACTTAACATTACAAGGACCATAAAACTCTCTGTTTATTCCACTTCAGTCTTACAAGCTACTGTTGTTTCATATTTTAAATCTCTGTTTAAACCCTGTGAGCCATATGATGATGCGGTGGTGACTGCTATTATATAAAAACCAATATGCATCTCTGACTCTACATCTGAGATTGTCTTTTGCTTGAAGAATATTCTCATAATTTCTTTTAATAAGTGTCTACTGGTAATGAATTCAGTTTTTGTCTCTAAAAATATCTTTATTTCACCTTTATTCTTGAAGCATATTTTTGTTTACTATAGACTTCTATGTTAAAAGCAACTTTTAGCAGTTTGAATATTTCTCATTTCATTTAAAAAGTTTTCTATCAATCTTATTGCTAACTTTATTAAAGATAATGCATCATACCATCTCTGGTTTCTATAAACATTTTTACCTTTGGCTTTTATTTATTTTGCTGGGGTGTGCTTAGGTACCATTTGTTTTATCCTGCTTGGGGTTTGTAGGCCTTCTTGAATCTTGGGTTGTTGACTTTCACAAGTTTTAGAAAATTCTCCACCAGTGTATCTTCAAATAAACTTTTTGTTCTGTTTCCTGTCCTTTTTCTTCTGTACTTTCTCAGATTTTTCCTGTTCTTTCTGTTCTGTTTTGTATTTTTTGTTATTTCTCTCTTATGATTCATTCCAAATATTTTTTCAGACTTCTAAATCTCTTTCTTTTTTCACTTAAGTTCAATTTCTTGTTAAATCCATCCACTGGGTTCTTAATTTGTTATTGTATTTTTCAACTGTATAATCTACATTTAGTTCTTTCTTTATAATTTCTAGTCCTCTGACTTCCCAATATTGTATTTTATTCCTATAAGTATATTTTAGACTTTATGTTTTAGATTTAGATTTGTCTTAGATTCTGGTAACTCCATTGCCTGTATATCCCCCCATGGGTCTGTTTCTCTGGGATGTGGGCCACTTTATCTTGGAACATCATGTGTCATTCATTGATGGAGGAGTGGATTTTTACAGGAAAAGTTATTGAAATAATTTGAGGCCAGGAAAGTTATAGTCTTCTAGACAGGGTTTATGTTTGCTTCAGACATGAATGAAGAACACTAGCAATCTCAGATCATTTCAATCTAGTTACTGAGATTGAACTGATTAGAGCTCGACCCTCAGTCCTTATGAGAGCCAGTCTAATTTTGGTTTCCCTTTTCTCTAGGGTGTAGTCCTGTGTGGTCTCATCCTAAAGCATGGATGTTTTGCATGGCTACACCCTCCCCCTCATTACTGGTCAACATTGAACTCTGTTTTTATACGCTCGCCACCAAAAGAGCAGCTTTGCTGAGCTTCTTCTTAGAGTCATGTCCACAGCCTCTTCTTGAAGCAGTAGATCCCCTCAGGGAAGAGCGTCCTCATTACAGACTTCACCTCTCGGGAATTATTGCTTCTCTTGGATTCTGGCCCCATAGTTTTAGTTTCTTTTTTAACTCTCCAGTGCCTTCTAAGAGATGCTTCTGGATATGCTCTCCAGTTCTAATTGTTCTCATCCAGAGTTGGTTTCCATTGTGCTTAATCTATTATTGGAGACAGAAATCTTAACTTGATTTTTATTTAAATATATCTGTGTTTCTTTGCTGTTAGATCCATTTCCATTGTTTGCCCATGGTTCCTTTTTATATCTTCTTGTAAGTAATTCCAACAGTTGAATGAAATTACCAAGACTTACGTGAGGAATCACAATCTCAATGGTTTCTTAATCTCAGTATCTTAATTTTTTGTTTTAAATTACTATCTGGCTCAGTTTTAACATCTTTTTAGCACCTCTTTAACTACTGAAGATTTTTGTTTTGAGCAGTTGATAATCCAGTTTTGTGAGTAACCCAGGACTCTGTAAGTAAAGTTGATAGCAGCTATCTCTTTAAATTAGGGTATTAATTGTTTTATGATTAATTTCTTGTTACTATTAAATCTTCCATAACGTCTAAAGATTAAATTAATATGTACATGTCCATGGAAGGAGGTAAATTTATCTGATATGAATTTTCTCATTTCTAGGACACTTCCTTCATGAGTAACATATCCCAAAGATACAAAAGCAAGACACCTACTGGTGGTGATTCTATACTTAGGATAAGCACCATTGCTTCAGCCATTGCAGATGCATCAGTGAGTACCGATCCTTCCCAACTTGCTGCCATGATCAAGACACTTTCAAATAAAACCAGAGAGAAGACTTTACAGGAAGATGCTAAACAAAAGGATTATTCCATTGTGTCTCAGTTTGTGCCTAATGATCTAGAGAAAAGTAATGCATCCAGCATGTTTGATATGGAGAAATACCTTAAAAAAACAGAAGTTAGTAGGTGTGAACGTGGGCTGGAAAACTTTTCAGGAGCTGGTGTGTCTGATATTTGGGATTTGTCTTTACCAAAAGAACAGACTACACAAGATATCCATACAGTGGACTTAGATGCTGCTAACATAAGGGAACCAGAAAAAAATATAGCATGTACTTTTTATGGTGAAAATGGAGAGCGCAAGAACCAAGAATCACTTAGAGCAAACTCTCCAAATTCAATTCTGACAAACAGAAAAGAGAATGAAAGTGCAGTAGTTGATGTGAAGACATACCCTATTGATAACAAATCACCAGATATTGGTAATTGCAAAACAGCCACCTCAGTATGCACTCCAACATCTAATAGTTATTCATTAATAAGGAACCCCAGAATAGCATCCATTTGGATGTCAGAGGAATGTGAAGAAATGCAAACTAATAGAGAAAACCAGAGCCAAAAAGAGTATCTTAGTGAAGCAAGCAACAGTGAAAAACATGTGACTTTTGGAAAACATTCCATAATTGCACCTAAGAATGTTGGTAAGTGTCAAAGTGATTGGTCACATTTGCAAAATTACAAACAACTGGTATTTTGCTGTTGTTGTTCTCATTGGTAAATAACACCTTTCTGATAGATTTGAAAAATCACTCTCCTGAGCATGGTGAACACAGCTCAGAGGACGACCAGGAAAGCTTCAGACCTTCCTCTTCTCCACTGAGTCATTCTTCTCCTAGTGAAATTTCTGGAACAAGTTTATCAGGGTAGGTGCTTACCTTTTGTTTTCCTTTTTTTCTTTAATAATAAAAATACATGTTCAGGATAAGAAAATTAGAAAAAGTGTGAAAAAGAAAAATAATCAGTTATAGGTTCATTTCTCAAAGGTAAGCATAGTAAATACTTTGTGAATTAGTTTCAAGCCCATTTTTTCTGTGTAAATATTTATTCACTAATTACAATAATTCTTTGTATTTAAGAGGAAAGTAGTAATGTTACAGTCTGCACAATGAATCAGGCATGGATTATTTGATGCCTCTGGTGGATAGTGGTAGATACTATGACATTTTCCTGTGTCTTGCCATTTAATTTTATTGTTTGTTTGCCATTTTAATGATACAAAGATGAACAACTTTGCCCTTAAATTTTTCTTCTATGTTTTGACTGATTTCTTAAGGATAGATCTCTAGAAGTGAAATTACTTGGTCAGGAAATTATTAGTGAATTATTTTCTGAATAGGTCTTAAGACTTGCATTCTCTCCATCAGTGCATGATCAAAGTATCCATCTCACTGTTTTCTTATCAGCATTTTAAATAGCTTAAAGTTTTGGATTTAGTTATCTTGTGTTAATTTGACTTTTTAATACTAATAAGATTGACAAATATTTTTTCAAGGGTTAGAAGAAGAATCGTAATATTTCATAGGTTTTTTTTTAACTCAAGTTAATTTAACCATCAAGTTGTAAGAACATTTTAAAATGTAATTTTTGAGGGCTGCCTGGATGGCTCAGTGGTTAAGCATCCAACTTCAGCTCAGGGTCATGATCTCACAATATGTGGGTTGGAGCCCTGCGTCCAGGCTCTGTATTGACTGCTCAGAGCCTGGAACCTGCTCTGGATTCTGTGTCTCCCTGTCTGTCTGCCTTCCCCACCCCTGCCCTGCTTATGCTCTGTCTCTCTCTCAAAAATAAACATTAAAAAAAATTCTTTTAATAAAGTTTAATTTTTTGAAAGTGCCATAATATGCATTATATACATATATAGGTATATGTGCATGTATAATTTTTGAAGAATGTAAATTTATTGCTTTGTGAAATGTATGTATATGTAGTTATGTGTAGACGTATTCGTGCACCTGTTTATACTTCCCTTCATTGCTGTGTTCCTTGTCTGCCTAGTTCCCCAATCCCTAGTTCCCTACCTATTAGTTGCTTAGGTATCTAGTGTATCTTTATGCATGCATAACCAAATATGAATATATATTCTTGTTGTCATCACTTTTTATACTCAATATAGAGTCCTTTATGTACTTTTTAATGTTTTGCTATACAAAATTACTTTGTTATGCAAGTGTCATCTATATTTATAGTCATTTCAGTAATGTGAAATAGAGGTGTAGTATACATGCCTAGAAATGAGGTTATTGGATAAAAGAGTATTTGCATTCATTTTCATGTTTAAGTTAGTACAACAGCTCCATATAGGTTGTATTGATTTAATCTTCCTACCAACACCTTTAAGAGAGAGCCTGTTTTCCCACAGCTACATCAACAGAATGTTTATAAAACTTTCTGATGGTTGATATGTTGATAGGTGAAAAAATAGTATTTCAACATGACTTTACTTCATATGTTTTAGGAGTGGTGGTGAGCATCTTTTCTGCTATATTCCTATTTACATGAATAGATACTTTGTATCTACTTCATGGTTGTTACTTATTGTTCTCATGATTTTTAGTCTTTTTTGTCTCCATTTGTAGGAGCCCTTGATGTATTAGGAAGATGAATAGCCCTTTGTGTTATGAGTTATAGTTACTATTCTTAAGATTTTTATTTCAGAGTGCTTGGGTGGCTCAGTTAGTTAAGCATCTGACTCTTGGTTTCGGTTCAGGTCATGATCTCACAGTTTGTGGGTTCAAGACCCACATCAGGCTCTTTGTGACAGCAAGGAGCCTGCTTGGAATTCTCTCTCCCTCTCTTTCTGCCCCTCCCATGCTTGCGCTAGTGCATGCACTCTCTCTCTTTCAAAAATAAATATTTTCTTTTAAAAAGTTTTTTTTCTTTTTACTTTGCTTGCATTTTCTGCCATATAGGAAGTTTACTATTAAATTTATAAATTTTGCCTTTTATGGCTTTATAAAATAAATTTTATATATTTCTCTATTGAAAGATGTTAACAGAAGAACTTGCCTAAACAGTGAAATTATAAAAATTTCTCAATATTAGGGCCTAGAGGTGTGGAGGGGAGGGAGCTCCCTTGTGGAAAGCTGTAGAGAGACGAAGGGAAGAGAAAGAGAGGCTGAAACTGCTCATAGAACTGTCTCTGGAGAAGAGAAAAACCTCGACCAGAGATGGAGAGGGATCCTGTCATCTCATTGGTAATTGCAGGGCATAGAAGAGAGATCCTTTCTCTAGTTGTGGCACATTCCTTGGGCTAGGCACCCCAATCCCAGGCGGCTCCAGGAGAAACTGCTCCCCTATTCCCCTACTCAGTCGCAGGCTAGGAAGTCGCCCAGCCTGTGGGAGTACATTTTGGGCAGTATCATTAAAATGTATGGACTAAGATCTGGAAATGAGGCAGGGCTTGGGAAATACAACTTGGCCAACCTTGGCTACACCTGTGGCACAGGGAGATCTGACTCAAAAAAGTGAGTTGCAACGCTTGGTTCATAAGGGACTGGGGTGCAGCCATTTTTCTCCCCACAACCACCAAGGCTGGGCCTAAGGGAGTGGCCCAGAACATCAGTGGAGGTGAGACCTGCCTACACCAAACCACGCCATCTGTGCCATAGAGCTGCCTTTTTTCCCCTGGAGCCTGGGACAAGACCAACACTGATGCATTGCTGTGATTAACTCTAGATTGATTCTTGCCATTCAGATATATTTTTCCCTCATCTCATTCTTATCTTTCCCCTCCATTGAACTGAGCACTCTGGTCATTGGGTTGCTTAAACAGTCACATTTAATTCATTCTCTTGATGCATATTCTACATTTCCATGGCTATCTTCCTTCTCTCTCTCTCTCAGGAATAATCAGACTCTATAGTTTCTTTGGGCAACATTATCTTCGTATTTTACCTCCTCACTTCCTACCATATTCTCCTCTTTCTCTCTCTCTTTTAGTCTCTCTGCCTGGTCAATGTTCAATGTTGCTTCCTCCTCAGCCCTGTCACTTCTCTCTTTATATGTGCTCTTCCATCAGCACTGCCTCCACCTGCTTTTTATTTGTAGATGGGATTTCTGGTTTTATGCTTTTAGACTGGCCTTTGTCTTTTGTTGTTTTTCTTCCCCCCGCTTTTTTCCCCTTTTGGTTTGCTTGTTTGATTTGTCTGTGTGTTTGTGTGCTTTTCTTCCCCGTGTGTTTGTCTGTTTCCCTTTTCAGGGCTACCTCAAGAAACAAGCCAAAGTACACATTGTGGGGAGTCCCAAATATTACTATGAGTAAAGAAGTAAAATAACCAAAGGCACAACAAGACAGACCAAGGGACACCATTAAAAGAACATCTCCTGAACGAACACACCCTGGACAATGAGCCTCCTTTAATAGAGTAATACTCATAGATGCAGAGTGCATAACAAGCTTTTAAAACTGACAGGAGACAGAAAGCTAGCCAAAATGACAATATGGAAGAACTCTCCTCTAAAGAAATTCCAGGAAGAAGTTACAGCTACAGAATTGCTGAAAACAGATATAAGCAACATAACTGAGCAAGAATTTAGAACAATTGTCATAAAATTCTCTGGGCTTGAAAAGGCATGGAAGACATGAGAGAAACTATTGCTACAAAGACTGTGGACCTTAAAAATAGTTGTGACGAATTTAAAAAATGCTTTAAATGAGGTGCATATAAAATGGAGGTGGCCACTACACGGATTGAAGAAGCAGAGAGGAGAATAGGTCAATTAGAAGACACAATTATAGAAAAAGAGGAAGCTGAGAGAAAGAGAGGTACACTGACCCAGGAGCATGAAAGGAGAATTCGAGAACTGAGTGATACAATCAAATGGAACAGTATCCGTATCAGGAATTCCTGAAGAAGAAAGAGGTAAAGGTCCTGAAGGGGATACTTGATCAAATTATAGCCGAGAACTTCCTCCAATCTGGGAAAGGAAACACACTGAAATCCAAGAGGCACAGAGAACTCCCCTCAGACATAACTTGAATCAACCCTCAGCATGACACATCATAGTGAAACTGGCAAAATATAAGGATAAAGAGAGAATTCTGAAAGCAGCTAGGGATACAAGGGCTCTAACACAGAGGGAAACCTATGAAAGTAGTTACAGACCTGTCTGCTGAAATTTAGCAGGCCAGAACGGAATGGCAGGAAATCTTCAGTGTGAAGAACAGAAAAAATATGCAGCCAAGAATTCTTTATCCAGCAAGCCTGTCATTTAGAATAGAAGGAGAGATAAAGGTTTTCCCAAATAAACCAAAATTGAAAGAATTCATCACCACTAAACCAGCCCTACAAGAATTCCTAAGAGGGACTATATGAGGAAAATGTTGCAAGGAACGCAAGGGACCAGAGACACCACTATAAGCATAAACCCAACAGAGAACACAATGACTCTAAACCCATATATTTTTTAAGAAGAACACTGAATGTAAATGGACTAAATGCTATAATCAAAAGACACAGGGTAGCAGAATGGATTTTTAAAAATCCATATATTTGCTGTCTATAAAAGTCTCTTTATAGACATGAAAACACCTTCAGATTGAAAGGGGATGGAGAAACATCTATCATATGACTGGAAGTCAAGAGAAAGCTGGAGTAGCCATACTTATATTGGACAAACTGGACTTTAACATAAAAGCAGTAAAAAGAGATGAAGAAAGGCATTATACATTAATTACAGGAACTATCCATCAGGAAGAGCTAACAATTATAAATAGTTATGCACTGAATTTGGGAGCACCCAAATACATAAAACACTTAATCGCAAATAGAAACAATCTTATTGATAGGAATGTGCTAATTGCAGGGGATTTTAATACTCCACTTATAACAATGGATAGGTCAGCTAGACAGAAAATCATTAAGGAAACAGTGGACCTGAATGACACATTGGACCAGATGGATTTGACAGATGTATTTAGAATTCTACATCCTGAGGCTAGGAAATTCATGTTCTTCTCAAGGGCACATTGTACATTATCCAAGATAGATCAAATACTGGGTCATAAAGCAACCCCCCCGCATAAATATAAAAGAATTGAGACCATACCATGCCCACTTTCAGATCACAATTCTATGAAACTTAGATCAGGGCAGAAATAAACAATATGGAATTCAAAAAAACAGTTGAACAGATCGATGAAACCAAGAGTTGGTTTCTTGCAAAAATAAAATCAATAAGCCTCTAGCCAGGCTTCTCAAAGTGAAAAGATAGAGCACCCAAATAGACAAAAATCACAAATGAAAATGAATGTATTACTACCAATCCCTCAGAAATACAAACAATTATCAGGGAATACTATGAAAAATTATATTCCTACAAACTGGACAACGTAGAAGAAATGGACAAATTCCAAAATACACATGCCCTACCAAAATTCAAATGGAAGAGATAGAAAATCTGAACAGACCCATAACCAGTGAAGAAATTGAATCAGTTATCAAAAATCTTCCAACAAATAAGAGCCTTGGGCGTGATGGCTTCCCTGGGGAATTCTACCAGACATTTAAGGCAGAGTTAAGACCCATTCTTCTCAAGCTATTCCAAAAAATAGAAATAGAAGGAAAACTTCTGGACTCATTCTATGAAGGCAGCATCACTTTGATTCCCAAACCAGACAGAGACCCAACAAAAAAAAGAGAACTACAGGCCAATATCCTTGATGAATACAGATGCAAAGGTACTCAACAAGATACTAGCAAATCTAATTCAACAGTATATAAAAAGAATTATCCACCATGATGAAGTGGGATTCATTCCTGGGTTACAAGGCTGGTTCATTATTTGTAAATCCATCAGTGTGATATATCACATTAACAAAAGAAAGGATAAAAACCATATGATCCTGTCAATAGATGCAGAAAAAGCATTTGACAAAATACAGTATCCTTTTTTAACAAAAACCCTTGAGAAAGTCGGGATAAAAGGAACTTACTTAAACATCATAAAAGCCATTTATGAAAAGCCAACAGCTAATACCATCCTCACTGGTGAAAAACTGAGAGCTTTCCCCCTGAGATCAGGAACATGTCAGGGATGTCCACTCTCACCACTGATGTTTAACATAGTGCTGGAAGTCCTAGCATCAGTCATCAGACAACAAAAAGAAATAAAAAGCATCAAAATTGGCAATGATGAAGTCAAACTTTCACTTTTCACAGATGACATGATACTCCACATGGAAAACCCGACTGACTTCACCAGAAGCCCACTAGAACTGATCCATGAATTCAGCAAAGTCGCAGGGTACAAAATCAACATACAAAAATCGGTTGCCTTTTGTACACCAATAATGAAGCAACAGAAAGAGAAATCAAGAAACTGATCCCATTCACGATTGCACCAAAACCCATAAAATACCTAGGAATAACCTAACCAAAGATCTAAAAGACTGGTATGATGAAAACTATAGAAAACTTATGAAAAAAATTGAAGAAGTCACAAAGAAATGGAAAAACATTTCATGCTTATGGGTCAGAAGAATAAACATTGTTAAAATGTCATTATTACCCAATGCAATCTACACATTCAGTGCAATCCCCATCAAAATTGCACCAGCATTCTTCATAAAGCCAGAACAAACTATCCTCAAATTCATATGGAACCACAAAAGACTCCAAATCGCCAAAGCAATATTGATGAAGAAAACTAAAATGGGAGGCATCACGATCCCAGACTTTGGCCTCTACTACAAAGCTGTCATCATCAAGACAGTATGGTATTGGCACAAAAACAGACACATAGACCGATGGAATAGAATAGAGAGCTCAGAACTGAACCCACAAGTTAATGGCAGATTAATATTTGACAAAGCAGGAAAGAGCATCCAACGGAAAAAAGCCAGCCTCTTTAACAGGTGGTACTAGGAGAACTGCATAGCAACAGGTAAGAGAATGAAACTAGACCACTTTCTTACATCATTAACAGAAATAAGATCAAAATGGCTGAAGGACCTGAATGTGAGACAGGAAACCATCAAAACCCTCAAGGAGAAAGCAGGAAACAGCCTCCTTGACCTCAACCGCAGCAATTTCCTACTCGATACATCCCCGAAGGCAAGGGAATCAAGACCAAAAATTAACTATTGGGACCTCATCAAGAGAAAAAAGCTTCTGCACTGAAAAGTAAGCAATCAAGAAAACTAATAGGCAACCGACAGAATGGGAAAAGATAGTTGCAAATGACATTTTGGATAAAGGGCTAGTATCTGAACTCTACAAGGAACTCACCAAAGTCCATATACAAAAGACGAATAATCCAGTGAAGAAATGGGCAGAAGACATAAACAGACACTTCTCCAAAGAGGACATCCAGATGGCCAACAGACCCATGAAACGATGCTCAGCGTCACTCATCATCAGAGAAGTACAAATCAAAATCACACTGAGATACAACCTCACACAGGTCAGAGTGGCTATAATGAATGAGTGAGTCAGGGAGGGGCAGAGAGAGAGAGAGAGGGAGACACGGAATCTGATGCAGGCTCCAGGCTCTGAGCTATATGCACAGAGGCCAACGTGGAGCTTTATCTCACGAGCCTTGAGATCATGACCTGAGCCGAAGTTGGACACTCAACCAATTGAGTCACCCAGGTGCCCCCAAAATTTTCAGTATTTTTGAACAGGTTGAAATTATATTTAGTTTTAAAGTTAACTATTAAGTGTTTCTCTAGCTTCCATTATGTTTTGCATATTCATCTGTAAAGGAATGGGTAAGCTAGAGCTTAATATCAGTGGAGGGCTTAGTTCATTCCAGTTTCAGTTATTTATTTATAACTTCATCTTGCAACAGTTTTTCATACATACACACAGCCACCTCTTATTTATTCAAGCCCAACCAAATTTCAAGGTCTTTGGCCTTGGCTTGTCATGATTGATGTCATCCACTGATTTTTCTCCTTTATCTCCCCCCAGAAATTGTCTGTACCATTAAATGTACTTCTGCTTCTGGCACTTGTTTTAACAGCTTTTAAATGATGTTTTTTTAGTCCCAGCAGTGTTAGTTTCCCATGGCTGCCATAACAGTGTCCCAAACTGGGTGGGTTCACACAATAGAAAGGTAGTATCTCATACTCTGAAGGCTGGAAGTTCAGGGCCATGTTCTCTCTGAAGCTTTTATAGGGGCTGGAGTGCTTGGCTTGCTCAGCTGGTAGAGTATGCAACTCTTGATCTCGGGATTGTGAGTTCCAGCCCTCTGTTGGGTGTAGAGATTACTTAAAACTAAAAAAAAAAAAAAAAAAAAAAAAAAAAGCCCTTAATCTAAAGCCTTTAGAGTAGGATCCTTCCTTACTTCTTCCAGCTTAGGGTATACCTGGGCATCCATTGGCTTGCAGATGAATTAGTCTAAAATGTGCCTCTGGATTCACATGGTAATCTTGTGCCATTTTGTCCAGAGTTCCTTCTCACAAGGACACCATTCACATTGGATTCAGTCTACTCCACTACAACTTTATTTTAATTACATCTGCAGTGACCCCATTTTCAAACAAGGTCACATTCTGAAGTACTGGGTGTTAAGACTTTAACATACTTTTTTTTTTTTTTTTGGAAACAGCTCAATAACTCAACCCATAATAGTGTCTGTGACCAATGAGACAATTAGAGAACTTATTCTAATGTTTTTTCCCATTCTGCTTTTTCTTTTTTAGGTACATAATTTCTCTGTTCGCATTTCATTTACATTTTGATTCATCACGGTATCTTACACTTGTTTAATTTTTATTATGTAGTTAAATATATTCGTTTTTAGCCATTAAGTGTTTCCTCTCTTAACTGAAGTATGTCCTGTGGTAATTTGCTCAGAGGGTGGAGGGAACAATACTCCCTAGGCTCTTTTATGTTCTATAGTTAACCTATGTCTTTTGTAATAGAAGCATGGTGTGGCTTTGTTTAAAATCTTTGACTTATGCCTTCCTCCCTTAAGATTTTTGTAGAGATTGCTTTACTGTCGCTGTGGAATGTAGGAGGGAAATCTGAGGCATCCCAATTCTTTCTGTCTCAGAATTGACTTGATCTTTTTGTCAGCCTATGCCAAAGATGCCTTATCTTTCAAGTCTAGTTTAATTTTAGTAGGCTCTCTGTCTCTCTCTTGACTCTTCATGGTTACTTTGTCCCCTCACACAGTATACCCTTCAATATGTGGATTCAAGCATTTATGGAAGGGAAAATTTTTTTTGAATTACTTGTTAAAATATTGGTCCTCCTCCATCACCTTACTGCCTCCAGAGCTCTAGTGATACCTGTGTGGGATCTATTTTGCTTGACATCTGCATTTATTTTCTCTTTAATCATTTGTTTTTTCCAAAAAAATTTTGTAATGTTTTTATTTATTTTTGAGAGCGAGACAGCATGAGCAGGGGAGGGGCAGAGAGAGAAGGAGTCACAGGATCTGAAGACAGGCTCCAGGCTCTGAGCTAGCGGTCAACACAGAGCCTGACGTGGGGCTCGAACCCACGAACCGTGAGATCATGACCTGAGCCGAAGTCAGTCGCTTAACTGACTGAGCCACCCAGGAGCCCCTCTTTAATCATTTCTTTAAGAACTTACTATTTTGGAAAAATTATAGATCGACAGGAGGTTACAAAGATACTATAGAAGGATTCCTATGTCTCCTTCATTAAGTTTCCCCTAGTAATTACATTTCTTATAATTATAGCATGGTGTCACCCAGTGAATGTATGGGTAGAATTCAGTGTCATTTTATCACAGGTATGAATTCATGTAACAACCAGCACCACAATGAAAGATACGGAACGTCACCACCACCACTGTGATTTGCCTATTTCTTAATTTCTGTTTCATCTTGTTTGCATTTCACGTCTTTGATCTCTGCATTCCTTACAGTGTTTTTCTGCAATGTCTCTTCCCCCTTTGTACTTCTCCAATTTCATCTTGTTTTCTATGGTTTTGATATTCTAAAATTGTATATAAAGGCATTTAATAGAAGCTATAAAGACTTTCATTATTATTTTATACTTCACACTGCCTTTGGTCAGACACAAAATGCTGGCTAGATGGTCTTACTCTTGGACTCACCCTGTTTTTCTTATACTTCTAAGAAAATATACTTATCTATTAGGTATAGGAAATATACTTAGATACTAGCGTTTCTCATGAAGATGGTATATATGCAGATATTTTGAATGAAGGTGTCATGTTTACCTTTCTAAAGTGATCATGGAGGGGCTCCTGGGTGGTTCAGTTGGTTGAGCATCTGATTTCAGCTCAGGTCATGATGTCACAGTTCTGAGTTTGAGCCCTGCATCGGGCTCTGTCCTGACAGCTCAGAGCGTGGAGCCTGCTTTGGATTCTTTGTCTCCCTCTCTCTCTGACCCTCCCCTGTTTGCACTCTCGTGCATGCACTCTCTCTCCCCTTCTAAAAAAAAAACATTAAAAAAAAATAAAGTGATCATGGAACTGGTATGCTTACTCCACATGGGTAAACTAGTCAGACACCTGCCCCCTCACCTCTTAGCTTGGGACAAAACAACAGACCTTGATGAGAAAAGGCCAATTTAGAAGGGGGTGCATGTCCTCTGAATTAATATTGCTGGGGAAGATGCAAGGAGAGTGACAGTGTGCTGCTGAGTTGCTCAGCCTACGTGTTTTGCTGCCATAGCCACCAGAGTAAATACTGGTTGAGATCTCTTGATCAGTCTGAAATGAATCCATGAAATGAATCCATGAATCATTTTGGTATGCAGTTTAGCCTACTAGTAAGCTTATTGTCCAAGTTTTGGCCCACTCCTAACCTAATTTTAGGATTTCACAGTATGCGTAGTATTATATTTTTACTGATGTAATTAACACATAGTGAAATACACAGATCATAGAGATTTCATTCATTGAGTTTCTGACACTTACATGCACTTATTTAAACAACCCCCTGCCTGCCGGGGTGCCTGGTTGGCTCAGTGGGTTGAGCTTCCAACTCTTGATTTCTACTCGGGTCATGATCCCAGGGTTGTAGGATCAAGCCCTATGTCAGACTCCACACTAAGTGTGGTGCTTGCTTGGGATTCTCTTTGTCTCCCTCACTTGTATGCATGCACTCTGTCTTTGTCTAATAAAAATTAAAAAAAAAAACAAAAAACACCAACCTCTAAAATATGTAGCACACTTACATTCCCCCATTAACAATACTTTGCCTTTTTCAAGTCAGTTCTCTTCCTTCCCTGCCCCCACCAGCATTAGCTTTCTGATCCATATCACCATAGTTTAGTTTTGTCTATTCTTGCATTTTATTTTAATGGAATCATACATTTTTCTGTGTCTAGCTTCCTCTGCTTAACATGTTTTTGAGGTTCATCCTGTGGTTGCCTGTGCCAGCAGCTCCTTGCTCTCTAGGATGCGTAGTACTCTGTCACGTGACTGTGGTCATGCTGTGTATTCCGTTGCACAGTGTGCATTTTTGTCCTAGCCTGGTTTCTAGCTGTGTTTCAAGTTCCTACTACAGTTTTCTCTCTTTTTCCCTCGTCAGCTTCAAAATACCTGTGTCAGTTTCAGTTGGTTTTCCTGGGTTATGGTAACCTCTGCATACACAGTTCTTTCTTCAACTGAGGAAGTTTTACTTCCTGTTACCTTTGGTTGTTGATTGTCTTCCATCCATTCCCTCTTCCTTTTGAGAACCCCGGTTTCCCATTAGTTGACCCTCCCTTCTCTGGTCGTCTGTGACTATTTTCTTTTTCCTAATTTTCATTTCTTTATACATTCACTCTATATTATGGGGTAACTGCTCAAATGTTTATCCTCCACATCACTGATTTTCTGTAGCATCAATTATGCTTTCTGTTGCTCCTAACATAGACTTTTTGTGTTCATTTACTTTTGTTGAAGTCATCTTTTACTTTTTTATTATGATAAAATGAGTGTAATTTTTTTTTTTTAGTGGGATATTTTTATTCTTTTTTCTGGTTTCTGCCATCTTGTATTCCTTTAAATTTTTTTTTTTTTAAATTCATAGTGGTCAAAATTTTTTTTAATTCATGTGTTCAAAATTTTCACCTGTTCCATGGCAACACTTTTTTGGTGAGTGTACTTTGATAAGTTTTGCTGCTCATTAACATTTCCTGTGAGCTGATCTTCCAACTAGTTTCCAGCAGGTCCATAGAGCTGGTATAGCTCTTCTAATTCTGTAATCACCTTTGTGTCTCTATATGGCTGGTACCTTGGCAGTTTGGGGATTCCGTTGAAGTTGACATCTCAACTGGAATTTTTCTCTTTATTTCCATGCATTTTTACAGTTTACTTCTCATTACTTGAGGTAATACACCCAAAATACATTTATTCCTTTTTTTTAATGAGTTTTAAAATTTTTATTTATTTATTTTGAGGGAGAGAGAGCACACGTGAACAAATGTGCGAGCAGAGGAGGGGCAGAGAGATTGAACCCAGGCAGGCTCCACACTGTCAGCGCAGAGCTCGATGCAGGGCCGAGCTCACAAACTGTGAGATCGTGACCTGAGCCGAGATCAAGAGTCAGACACTTAACTGACTGAGCCATCCAGGTGCCCCTCTAATCTTTTTTTTGTTTAATGTAATGAACATCTTTCTGGGTCAAAGGATAGTACTCAACAGCCATTTAAAATGGCTGCATAGTGTTTTACTGTGTGTTTGTGTCATAATTTCCATAGCCTAATTTCTCCCATATGTTTAAGATTCCTTTATTCAAGGATGACATGCCCTTTTGGCAAAGTCTTTATAAATAGCATTTTTCCCCCCTTAGGATTAATTCCTAGGTGGAGAATGTCTGAGTCAGAGTGGTTTTGACAGGCGTTGCTTAGTTGCGTGGTCAGAAGTTGTCCCACTTCATATCCCTCAGCGATGTGTGACTGATCCCGTTTCTTTGCACTTATGTACATGATTCTTTTTTTCGTCTGTGTTCTTTGAGGGCAGGAATTTTGAACACTGCTTCTTGCTTTGTATCAGGTATTCAATAAATGTTTATCAAATGAATAGCTAACATTACTCTGTGACAATATATGAAGTTTATTAGTGAAAATGCCACAACCTTTTTCTTGTACAATAGTTTACTAGGTACTTTATTCAATAGGAATATGATTTACAATTTTATATAATTAAGGTAAAAAAAAAATCCGGGGCGCCTTAGTGGCTCAGTCGGTTGAGCGCCGGCTTTGGCTCAGCTCATGATCTCGCGGTTCATGGATTTGAGCCCTGCGTCAGGCTCTGTGCTGACAGCTCAGAGTCTGGAGCCTGTCTTCACATTCTGTGTCTCCCTCTTTCTCTGACCCTCCCCTGCTCGCTCGCTCTCTCTCTCTCTCTCTCTCTCTCAAACATAAAAATTAAACATTTAAAAAATTTTCAAAAAAGAATCCATGATTATTTTATATGGCAGTTAGGGCAGATACTACAGATTAACAACTTGTAGGCAAGCAGGCTTTTGTCAGTCTAGATAAGGGGATGGAAAACTCTAGTCACGAGCTGTTCTCCCTTTCAGGTGTGCTTCAGAATCTTCTGGTTCAGCAGCTGATCAGAAGCCTCCCTGTGAGAGTGAGTTGTCTCAGTTGGTGTGTCCACAAGCTAGTGTGAGTAGGCTGACTTACGTGTCTGAACAAGAGAGCACCTGTCCCACTCCAGCCTCAGATCACGGCCTTGAGGACCGCAAGGTGGGTGTTATTTCTGTTACTTCTTAAGTAAGACTAATACCATTAACATATTACTGGTGTAGGAGTCAGACTGAAGTTTAGGCCTGTGTAATTTCTGTTGCTACTTTACCTTTAAAATAAGTAAGTGTGTGTGTGTGTGTGTGTGTGTGTGTGTGTGTGTGAGTGTGTTGATCAAACAGCTACTCAGGTTAGGTAGGCACTATGTGTACAAGTATTTTAGTGTCTGCCCTCTAAAAGCTTCTGGTCTGGTAGGGGCCACTTGCCAGGCATACTGTAATAAAATGCACTGTGACCCACCTAGGTATGCTGTGGAATTCAGAGGGAGGGAATGACAAATCTGACTGGACTTGCTGATGGTTTAACAAAGGGATAAGTAAAGTATTGAAGCCATATTTTGCAGAATTACTTGGCAGGGAGGAAACAGACAAATGAGGGAAGGTATGGTGTTGTGCAGTACACATGGCATTTGAGGACACATAGACGGCTGCACTGAATCATACATGGGGACAGGGGCAGAGGCCAAACCATGAAGAGTCTTGGATGTAAAGTTTGGGAGTTTGAAGGCTCCTAAGCAAGATACTGACAGATCTGTGTTAGTGTTTTAAAAGCTCACGGCACCAGCAATGTGGATGAGGCATTGAACAGGGGCAAGATTAGAACCAGGAGGATTCGACCTAAGGCTGCTGTAGTCAGTCAGGCGAGAGACGGTGTGGGCTTGGATTAAGGTAGTGGCAATGATGGTAGGAGAGAAGCAGGTGGATCCAAGGGGTTTATGTGGGAGAAGCTAGATTTGTATTATATATGTGTGTGTTTTGTGAATATTACAGTATTCAGCTTTTTAATGAGCTGACTATAACTATTGCTGCAATACAGTCCTCCTCCCCCAAGCCATTACTAAATATGTCCACTGAAGTTACTGTATGTATGGCGTCATGTTGGACAAATCCTTGAGAACTGTCTTTTTCGTGGTGCTGTTAAATAGTGGGTCTGTATGTTCTTAGTGTTGTGATTATGGGATGAATTGTGGAGTTAGATGGGCTTTCCTCTACTTCCTGAGATAGACTATAACTTCCTGTTTCTTCATCTGTAAGGAGGGACAGTGATGTGAGAAAAGGGCTTGGCATCAAAAAGTCAGCACTAAATACATACTGGCTGTTAATTTATTTTTATTGATTGGTTGATGATGTCTGGCAGGAAACCTAGTCTTTGTTTGTTAATGTCTCTATCTGTTTGTTCTAAGAGAAATTGCCAAACCTAGGGCCAAGAATAGTTAACGAGGGTTAAGTGCATCTTAACTTGTATGTAAATTCCAGTTGGTCGACCCTGCAGAGCTATAGATGTCACTCCTGTGGTGATGGCTTATAATGAAATGAATATATGAACATTGACTGTGGCTATTACTTCTTATTTAAGAAAACAGAACCACATAATCTTAGGCATCAGAAAAGATTTAGTGCTCACAGAAATTAGCATCAGGGCACCTAGGTGACTCAATCTGTTGAAAATCTGACTCTTGATTTCAGCTCAAGTTGTGATCTCCCAGTTCGTGGGATCAAGCCCTGCATTGGGCTCTGCAATGACAATGTGGAGCCTGCTTGGGGATTCTTTGTCTTCCTCTCTCTCTGCCCCTCACCAGCTTGTGCGTGCATGCATGCTCGCTTGCGTGTGCTCGCTCGCGCTCTCTCTCTCTCTCCCTCCCTCCCTCCCTCCCTCTCTGTCTCTGTCTCTCTCAATAAATAAATAAATAAGAGATTAGTGTCAAGGCACCTGGGTGGCTCAGTCAGTTAAGCGTCTGACTTCGGCTCAGATCATGATTTCACAGTCTGTGGGTTTGAGTCCTGTGTTGCACTATGCTGACAGCTCAGAGCCTGGAGCCTGTTTCAGATTCTGTGTCTCCCTCTCTCTCTGTCCCTCCCCGTCTCACACTTTGTCTCTCTCTATCCCTCAAAAATAAACGTTAAAAAAATTAAAAAAAAAACAAAAGGATTAGTGTCTTCAAGCGTAACAGCAGTACAGATGAACAGTGGGAGTGGGAGAGCCTTGATTCTTCCTAACCTCATGTCTGTATCACGTGAAAGTTTCCTCACTCCAATGCCTGTGTTAATTTACTTAGATTTTTATTGTACAGTTTCCAGGAAAACATTCCCTTAAATTTGATTGAAAGTACTTGTCTCTGGTCCTTTGTCTATGTAAATTTGTCAGAGATATAATTGGTATATATCTCTTTAGTCTCTTTGTAATGATTTCTGTGAAATAACTGCACACTTTTCTAACTTTTAATCTTGCATTTCACAGCTGCAAAAAGTTGGCTTGTTTTTTCCAGAGCTAATGTTGTGTAGATCTTTTTTATTTGAGATTATATCAGCATGATTTGAATTTGTAATGGTTTGCGGATTATTTAACATTTTTTAAATCACATACAGAGTGATGTCACCAGTGAATTGAGCACCACAATTATCCAAGCCAGTCCAGTTCCATCTGAGGAACACGCTATGGAAAAACTGAGACCAAAAGGTACATTTCAAAGGAGAAGTAATGGAGCACTATTGTCTGTTATCCAAAAAGACTCAGATACAGACAATGCGACAGAAACGACTTCTCTGAGAAGCAAACCTGAAGATGTAAAACCTTACTTTAGGCTGAGTGAAGATCTTTCCTCCACGAGTGGAGATGTATCAGAAACCAATGCAGTTGGGTTGACCTCTCACCCCACTGAATTGGAACAGATTGGCCTGGCTCTCCTGAACACGACACGTCTTGCCCACCCTTCTGTGTCAGTGATGCCACACCTCCCTGTGTCACACCAGGCATCTGCGGACGAAAGTGAAAGAGTATCCTCTGAAGATATGCTGACTGCCGGCAGTGTAGTCAGTGGCCAGATTCCTCATCGGACGGCCCCTGGCCACCAGGGCGCCCCTGTTCCCAGCACCCTGGCTCATGGCTCTGCTCCTGAGATGCAGAACGTGCCTGCCGCACTTCCTACACTCTTGACTCAACGTTCTTTTACCACGGCTCCCTTAGCCCAGCACTATTTAGGAACACTGCCTTCAGCTGGAAATGTTGCTGTGCCTCAGTGCCACGCTGGCGGTGCCACTGTCTGTGGATTTTCAGGAAGCTGTCCATATTCTGCTGTTGCAGGAGAGCATGTTCAGAACTCTGTGGCCATGGGAATTTGTCTCAGACAAAATACCAGCTCTGGATTGTTGGGTACCTCTTCTCTTTATAACCCATATTCTAATGCCTTAAATCAGAATCTTCTAAGTACGGCAAAACCTTTTCCTATGCAGTCTGTTGGGACAGACTGTGGAATTGAACCATGGGATTCAGGAACGCCGTCAGTATTTGGTAAGATGCTTTTTCCCTGTTACTGCTAATTGTTGCTTGTTATTATTGAAAAATTGCGTTTTCTCATACAAGGTCACAAAACTAATTTGTTTCAGGGAGATACTGGTTGGCCTGAATTTCTCTTCAGTTTTATCTTTTGTCCTAAATTGAGAACATAGATCATAATATATTTCTGTGCAAGGGTCTCTAACATGGTCTTAGAAAAGCACGAATACTTAATTCAAGTGAAATTCCTGATGTCTTTGTCTTCCTGTCTTTCTTGTGCTCTGCACTTGGATTTCTGTTATGGTTTCAACAAGGAACGGTCCACTTCAGAATTAGCTCTCTGGAGGAGTGAGTCTCCTTCCACTTAAAAAAAAATTTTTTTTTAATGTTTGTTTAGTTTTGAGAGGGGGAGACGGTGTGAGTGGAGGTGGGGCAGAGAGACAGGGAGACACAAAATCTGAGACAGGCTCCAGGCTCTGAGCTGTCAGCACAGAGCCCGACATGGGGCTTACATTCACAAACCATGAGATCATGACCTGAGTTGAAGTTGGACACCCAACTGACTGAGCCATCCAGGCACCCCTCCTTCCACTTTTCAAAGTCTTTCGGGGGATAACAGTTGTGAAAGACAGTACCCTTCCACTTTATCTGCAGTGGCTGAACTGCTCCTGGATTCTTTACAGAGACAGTCACTCTAAGCAGAGTTGGGTGCTGTGTGTTCCCTGACACAGTACACACAGCCACGGGGGTGTTGTCTTTTCTACCCCTCCCTGTTCTTTTCAAGGAAGTTCCAAAGTTATTGCATAAGGATGCTGAAAAGACCTGGTCTTATTAAAAATCTGAGCAGTTGTGCAAACCTTGAAAGTTTGAACCCTGTATTGTGTCTTACTAGGTTAGGTAGTGGCTTATATTTGTGGCAGAAAAAAGGAAGAGGTTACTAATAGGCAGTAACATTGAAGAGTTGATTAGCTATAAATTGTGGGTTTGATTAGTTGTACTTGTTCTTCCTGGGCTGCATACAGCAGGCAAAAATGCTTTGCCTGGGCCGAGGCTTATACAATGTCCAGGACTCCTAAAGACCCAGAGCACCTCATACTGTAGCTCTTGGGTGTAAATAGGTATTCTTATATAAAAATTGCTGTTTAACCAGTTATTCTTTGAATCAGATGTTTGATATCGCTTACGTTTGACCATGCTTTATCTTTACCCAGGGAAGGTCAGAATACCCGAGGAGCTGAAGTTTCCTCATGCTTGCTGTGTTGGCATTGCTTCACAGACCCACCTTAGTATACTTAACCCAACTGAGCGCTGGCTACAGGTCAGCATTGGGGTTCTCACCATTAATGTTAATGGTGAAAAGGTAAGCTTCCTGTGTCTTTCTCCTGTCACTTAGCAATTGCATTATGATTAATGCTGGATCTCTCCTTTCTCTAATATTTCCTTCTATACTGGGAAGTCTGTCCCCCCCTCACCTTTGTATGCCTTCACAGAATCATCCCAAAGATAAAGAATAAAATTATATCTTTTTCTTAACACCTTCTTTTCTTGTAGTACTTCTATTGAGAAGTGAAATGTGATTGTGGTTCTTAGTTTCTAGCAGTTATTTATTTATCATTATATTTCATTGCTATTTATTCATAAAACCACATAAATATGCTTTTAGTTCTGTTCAAACCACCAGAAACTTGGATTTCTGCTGTTTGTTGGTTTTGTTAAATGTGATTGAATATAAGTTACTATCATTTGTCAAAAAACAAGTTACTCTTGGGACCTGTATCTTCATTCAATAAGTGTAATCTTTTTGACTAATTTATCTGATCATGTTTTTACCTGATCTTTTGAAATGCCATTGACCCTTAACAGCAGAGGTCTCTCACGTGCTCAGTTAGAGGTGCTGGAGTAGGTACTCTAAATCTCCTTTCACGATTACAGTGACCCTGTCGACATGACTGAGCAGGAAGGTAAGAAGTGCAGTCAGCAGCCCCGATTTTGGGGTGTCCTGGTTTTGCGACTACTACTTGCAGAGGAACGTTGGTGGATGAGTTTACTTTCCCTCTTACCTCCTGGTAATCAACCTTAGTTACCTGCAAAACAAGCTAGTGCCTGGGGCACCCGGATGGCTCAGTCAGTTAAGCATCTGACTTCGGCTCAGGTCCGTGATCCTATGATTCATGGGTTTGAGCACCATGTCGGGCTCTGCTAACAGCTCAGAGCTTGGAGCCTGCTTCTGATTTTGTCTCCCCCTCTCTCTGCTTCTCTGTCTCTCTCAAAAACAAATAAACATTAAAAAAAAAAAAAGATTGTGTCTATTCTCCCCCTTCACTTTTCCCAGCGGTTCCCTCTGAACCTGAGGTTAGATGGAAAGCATGTGACTGCAGGAAAGTGTTAAGGGTAGGAGGTAAGCTTGGAGGCCCTTTGACGGGCCTGTAGGAAGTAGTGAAGTAGTGTTGCCTCTGGATGTGGGAGTGGGAAAGAATGCCCTCATGTATAGTGTGAAGGGAGGGTTTGGAATGAGTCATAATCATGAACTTGGCAACCTGATCAGGACCTTAGAAGTCAGTCTAATGTCCCTGGGTGATGTGCAGGGCGCCAGAGTGCTGCCTTTTCCAGCGGCTCTTTCAGTGGAAGTGAAGTTATAGATTGCTTGTTTGCTTTAAAACGGACTAGGGGACCCTCAGTCAACTTCTCTTTGTAAGTCTTCATAATTTTGACTAATTGTACTTTATAGATAATGGGTTCTAAACCTTAGGAATTTTGAAATAGGTAAATTTCTCGATTTGGTAGTTTGAGTGACTAGGAAAAAAAGGGATCTTAAACTAGTTGATTCTGATTCTTGATTTTTAACGTGAAGCCATTTCTTAATGAACCGTGTGCCTCTTTTTTTTTTTTTTAAGGTGGACCTTTCAGCATATCCTTGTTTAGTTTTCAAGAATAAAGTCATCATAAGACCTCATGCCACAGAAGAGATAAAAGTACTTTTCATACCATCTGATCCTGGGATTTTCAGATGTATATTCCGTGTTGCTTATTGGCCATTTTTAGCAGATGCTGAGACCAAAGCACAAGCAGAAGCCTTGGCAAGCAGAGTCGTCCTCACAGCTGTTGCTGAGACCCCTGTGATTGAGGTAACTACTTGTAAGCGGGTCTTTGTCATGCCTGGCATTTGAATGAAGCCTGTTTAACCCTTAGAGGTAATGTTTGGGAGAAATGAATATGTAGGTAAGTGTGCCACTTTCAAGCTAACCATTAGTTGTTAATCTACTTATTTTAGAATTTAAAGCTATTTCTGTTGGGGCTCCTGGTGGCTCAGTCGGTTGGGTATCCAACTTTGGCTCAGGTCATGATCACATGGTTCGTGAGTTTGAGCTCTGTGCTGGGCTCTCTGCTGTCAGCATAGTCTGCTTCAGATCCTCTCTCCCTCTCTCTCTGCCCCTCACCTGCTTTCTCTCTCTCCTCTTTCTCTCTCTCTCTGTCTCTCTCTCAAAAATAAATAATGGGGCATCTGGGTGGCTCAGTCAGTAAAGCATTTGACTCTTGGTTTTGGCTCAGTTCATGATCTCAGGGCTTTGTGGGTTTGAGCCCCGCATCAGGCTCTGTACTGGCAGTGGGGAACCTGGTTGGGATTCTCTCTCCCTCTCTGCCCCTCCCCATTCGTGCAGTCTCTGTCTCTCAATATAAATAAATAACTTTTAAAAAAACATTAAAAAAATTACTCGGGTGCTGGGGTGGCTCAGTTTGTTAAGTGTCTGACTTCAGCTCAGATCATGATCTTACGGTTTATGAGTTCGAGCCCTGCGTTGGGCTCTGTGCTGACAGAGCCTAGAGCCTAGGGCCTGCTTCAGATTCTGTGTCTCCCTCTCTCTCTGTTTCTCCCCTGCTCACATTGTCTCTCTCTCTCAAAAATAAATAAACATTAAAAAAATTAAAATAATTTCTATTTTACAGAAATGCAGTTCTGTTTGCTAGATGTGGGTGTTTGGGATGTTCTGAAAAGTCACTAGACATATTGGGTTGTTTGTTTTAAAGGAGACTAAGAAATGTAATGAGATCATTGATTATCCCTGCTGGTATGTAAACACACATTGGATTGTATATATTAACCTTTTAAATATCACTTTAAGAAAGAATACAGGAGGTTGTTAGATAGGGGAAATCTTGAATATATGTGTATAGGGAAAATACAAACAGCTGCCTTATGTTACATGAATGAGTGTTTCAGCTTGGAATAACTTTCAGTAACCACATCACATATGGATTTAAAAACTGTATTGATGTCAGTTTGGATGCACATGAAGACTAAGCTTCGTGGGTGCTGGAAGACCACTCAGACAGGGTCTCTAGTGGTGAAGAAGCCACCAGCGCTGATGATCAGAGTTTGTGTACAGTTGTTTTCTGCCTGGAGTACTTCTTCCACACACTGCGTGCTCTCTCACTGTTGATGGGATGGCAGTCCCCACCTGTTCCCTCACCCCTGCATGCCCACCTCCCTTTTGTCCACTTTATTTATCTGCTTATCATTTTCAACATTGACGTACTAAACGTTTACCCATTTATTGTCTGGTCCTCCTTGCTCCCATTAGAGTGTAAGCTATTTGGAGGCCAGGACATGTGTTTCTTTTGTTCGCTTCCAAAATAGTGCTTGGCAAATAGTAGGGGCGCAAGTAATAGTTGTTTGAACTACCAATTCAAATAGAAAGTGGAAATAGCAGTATTTCTAAATATATGGGGTTTTCAAAATATTGTCTTACATTTGTGCATACCAAATCCAATGACCATAGTCAGCTAGCTATTTCATTCATATCATTAAAGATGTGTAATAAGTCTCGGGGCGCCTGGGTGGCTCAGTTGGTTAAGAGGCTGACTTCAGCTTGGGTCATGATCTCGTGGTTCGTGGGTTCAAGGTCCGCTTTGGGCTCTGTGCTGACAGCTCAGAACCTGGAGCGGTTCAGATTCTGTGTCCCCTCTCTCTCTGCTCCTCCTTCACTCCTGCTCTGTCAGTCTCTCTCAAAATGAAATAAACATTAAAAAATATTAAAAAAAAAAGATTTATGTGATAAGTCTGGCCAAAGAAGGTTTTTGATTTTCTCATGGAGAAATTGGATTGTTACGCACTTTGAAGTACACTTATGGTTTCCACACGTTTTGGGAATGTTCAGCTGCCTCTCCCTATTGCATGCCCCACCTTGGAGTCAGGATATGGGTTGAGGAGGGGGAAAAGGAGAGAGAGATTTTGTAGTTTAGTATGAATTCAATTTATGTTAATGTTTCTTGTGTGCTTGAGAAGAATGACTCTAATTTCTCTTAGGTGCAGAATTCTTTTTTATATGTCCTTTACCTCTACTTTGTTACTCTCTTCTGTATTATTACTAATATTTCTATGTATTTAGTCTTTTCGCCTTTGAGAGAGGTGTTTATAGATTTGTCTGTTTCTCATGACTCTATTGATTTTTGTCATGGGTATTCTGAACTCTGTTGTTATGTGTGCACAGACTGAGGATAATTTTATCTTCTAAGTGAAATTGTTCCTTTTTAAAGTAACAATTCTCTTGCATCTGCATTAAATTGGAAGTTACACATTTCTGTTCCCTTCTCATTATAATTGGTTACTGAGGTCTAAAATTAGTCAGGAGCCCAAACTACACAAAAAGCTGCAGTCATTTTAATATTGATCTTTTCCTTCCGTAATATCTTTTGCTATTTTAGTCCCAAGTGGTTTAACATTAAACATTTTTTAACAGATTGATCATGCTCTTTTACGGTCTTGTTTTTTGCTCACCACTATTTCTTGAATCTTTTGTTTTTACCTTTTTCATGGTCTCTGTTATCTATATTTAAAATGTACTTATTTTATAGTTAATTTCAGATTATTTCTAATTCTTCAGGTGCTAATTTTTCTGCCAGGTCTCCCTAATTACTTTCTTCATGTAGTTTCTAATTTTTTAAGTGATATTTAAAATTTTTTAAATGTGAGCTCCATCATGAAGGCTGCTCTTTGCTCTAAAAATTCCGTGTGTCCTCGTTTTTCAGTGTCTGAGGAGAGCACTTTGTACCACTGCTCGGGGCCTGAACGGCTGCACTGATTCAGCTTGGAGCTCTCATGCCTGGCCTGGCCTGGCCTGGGCCTGGGGTCTCACTTCCTTGCGAACGCTCTTCTAACACCCGCCCATTGCTGGACAAGCTTCCCTCAGACATGTGAACAAGGCTTTCCAGTTTCCTTTTCATAAAAGCGTGCTTCTTTGCTTTCTGTACTTGATGCAGGGAGTTCAGATTCAATTCTAGCCTCACCATGCCCACAAGTTCAGGGTCCTACTTCCTGTTTTTAGGAGGGTGCTGAAGTTCCACCACCTCTGGGAGTGGGTCGATCCCAGACCTTCATGGACCACCATGGAAGTCAGCTCCCATTTGCCAGTCTGGTTTTGATCTCCTATTTTATTTGGCCAGGCGAAGAGATTGACGTGTGTGTTAAATATCCAGCACTTCTATGTGTACGTGTGAGAGAGCTCTGTGGTAGGTTGCTCGTAGGCACTTGTTTTAAACTTCTGATATGCCTGTTTTGGTATCATTTTAAACATTTTTAGTTTTGTCAGAAATTTGGACTTAATCTGAAAATTCCAACATATTATCTTGAAGGGAATTGAGAAGTTAAAATTATAGAGCTCATAGTAACTCATTGAAGGGAGGCTTGTATATTTTATAAAATTGTCAGTTTGTCCTAATATCTGACAATCTTTTTTAAAGTATCAACAGCATACATATTACTTTGTTCTGTAGTATATTTGGGTACATAGACTACCTCAAAAAAAGAACTTAACATTTATTTTTGTAGAAAATAGCAATTGTAAAACAACCTGGGAATACTTAGGTAAGTTTGCATTCAATGCAGACTATTTGTAGCTGGAAAGAGCAGTGACATGAATGTAAGCTGTGATATTTATTAATATATGGCTTTTTATAAATTAGTCTTTTCTTTCATCATTAGGTAGAAACAGAAAAAAAAGATGTTCTTGATTTTGGTGACTTGACTTATGGAGGCTGGAAAGCTTTGCCATTAAAATTGATAAACAAGACTCATGCCACGGTGCCAATCAGACTTGTTATTAATGCTGTAAGTACTAACGTACAGTAAGAAGCTTCACAGAACACGTTGATTTGGAATTGTAGACACCGCTAATACCATTCTTGGTTAATTTTTCTTATGGAAGTAAAGTTTTTTTGTTAACAATTCAGTTAGCAAATTTAACATCACAGGAAAATTGCACTCGTGCCTTGACTGAGCCTGTTCTATTTCTGAATCGGCCTTACTGAGACTGATTCTTCTGTCTCTGAACAGAACGCCATAGCCTGGCGCTGCTTCACATTTTCCACGGCACCCGTCCGTGCTTCTCTGAAAGCAGCTCCGTACGCTGATGTGACTGCACGGCTGGCGGCGCCTTCCGTGGTCACCCACACGATGCCTGCCAGTTACGACGGGCAGGTGAGCTGGCTGGGCCGGAGGAAGTGGCTTAGAATTAAAGACGGAGTGAAGTTTCCAAGTTACTTATCTTTTACTAAGACTTAAAATCTTAATGTTAGTGTAAATTAAATTCTATTTCATTTTACAGGATCCAGAATTTCTGATAACTTGGGTTCTTTTCCATAGTCCAAAGAAACCGATCACTTCTTCAGGTATTCATGTTTATGTTTTTGGGGGGAATTGCCTTTCTCTGTAGCAAAGTAAACTGCAAAGTCAGGCATGTTTCTTCCATCAGTGAATGTGAATGCTTTGGGTCATTGGTCAAATATGTTGTTTTAAAAATGGGGCAGGGAGCATGCTGTTTGGGGTCATATCCGTGTAATTGTGGTTGACCCCGGCAAGTATCACTGAAAACCTTTTGGGATCTTTTCTGTTTGCTGATTTTATCACATCTACCAGTTGGATGTTTTCTTTCCTTTTCTTCTTTCTCCTCCACTAATTTCTATTTCTCTTCAAATAGGAATTCTTCAAAAAATCATTTTGTTGGGGCTCCTGGGTGGCTCAGGCGGTTAAGCATCTGATTCTTGGCTGCAGCTCAGCTCATGTTCTCATGGTTTGTGAGTTCAGGCCCCACATCAGGCTCTGTATGGACAGTGTGGAACCTGCTTCTGACATTCTCTCTCTCTCTCTCTCTCTCTCTCTCTCTCTCTGTCTCAAAATACATAAACCTTAAAAAAAATCATCTTGCTTAGGATTTCTTGGGATCCCGGAGGGCATAGTGTTGGACCACATACAACATTTAGAATTGAGTAATTGTCTGGTGTTTGAATTAAAAGAATGAACTTTTGTAGAGATTTTAGGCTCAGCAGAAGAGTTCTTGGCAAGAGTTGATATAGAAGTTGACAGCCCAAACCCTACACCAGTCATTAAAAGTATTGGTCTTCAAGCAAGAACAGGAATTGCTAGGATACATGCTCCAAAAGACTTACAGGTACCCTAAACCCTTTTTTCTCTCTACCATGATTTTATGTTCAGGTTGATTTCATTCTAATTGGGACATTATTTAAAATGTTGGTTTTATTCCATTCTTTAGACTATGCACTTGTTTGCCAGTGCAGCCTCTTCAACAAAGCAGCACTTACCTCTGAAAAATGCAGGGAATATTGATGTTTACTTGGATATCAAGGTAAGAATTTGTGTAAGAGTGCTGTGCAGAGTATTTCCTTACATTGTGAGACTGCATGTCCTGACCTGTGAACGTGGCTGCGCTGCCCACCTTGGCAGAGACCAGAGTGCTCACCATAAGCGGGGGCTACACTCGTATGAAGTAGATGATGGGACACTTTAACATCTGATGTTTTGTGTGTTAGAACCGAGTTCTAGATTAGTTCCTGAAAAATGTGTATGTTATCCTGTGGAGACAGATCACATATGTAGACATTTCTGAGACATGTGGGTGAGTAAGAGGGTGTTAGTGATAGGAAATAGGGAAGGGGTGGGAGTTGAAGTTTGTTATGGAAGAGGAAGTGGCCCTTCCAGGAGAATATGACAAGGCGGGGCAGTGCCGGACAAGGCAGAAGGCATTTCCTGTCTGCGTAAATGAGAAATGAGAGTAACTGAGTAAAAGCCATAATAGCGTAAGTCAGTATTTAGTTATAATTGTATAAATATTTAGATCCCAGACCAAGGAAGTCACTTTTCAGTGGATCCAGAGAATCTATTCCTTAAACCTGGAGAAGAACATGAAGTTTTAGTTACGTTTACTCCAAAGGACCCCAAAGCCTGTGAGGAAAGGTAATATAAATTTATGTATAATGACAAGTTTTTATTCTTCTCTGAAAACAGCCACTTACTTAGATGTGCTTCAGTGCACAGCCTGAGTGATCTAGGACATGTTTCATCTCATTTGATAGACAGTATAGCTCTGTTTAACCTCTGTGAGCCTCAGATTTTCTTCTTTTTGTGTACTAAAACTCTTCTTTTAAACCAACCAACTAAAAACTAGAAATGACTATTTTCAAATGTATTCTGACAAAAGTAATAAAATGTTAGTCTTGATGTTTCTCATTAACTTGTTTTTTCTTTCCAAGGAAACCATTACCAGTTATTGATAGTTTAAGATCCTTCCCCCTCCCTCTTTTCTCCAGGCTAGGACTTTTTGGCACCTAAATCATAAGTGACTATTACCTGACGGTGGTCAGAGGATCATTGTCATTAGTATTTGAATTTGCTTGGTAAACACAGCTTAGAAGCATGCACTCCTGAGACACACATGGCCTGTCCCCTGCCTGGTTATGGAATGCCTTCGTGTGCTCAGTCTGCTACTGTGACCTTCCAGAAAAGAGCTGGCCTGCACAGATGTCAACCCTTGTGTCTGGAACGGCTGCCCCCAGCCTCCCTGGATTACCTCTTTCATCTGGAAGCTTTCTCTAACTGTTCCCAAACTCCTCGTAAATAGTAGTCAGTAGTATTCCTGTGGCTCCAGGAACTTCCCGTCTCCCATTGTGTAAGTGGCATTGTGACAGTCTCTTTCCTGGTCTGTATTCCTCTCTGGAATATAAGCTGGAAGGGTGGGAATTTGCATTCTCAGCACCCAGTTCAGACTCTTGGGTAAAGGAAGCCTGTGGGGAATAGTTGCCAGTAGAATTGCCAAAAGAATTGAATTGTGGACATTCAACTTAGATGGTTTTCTTTGTTAGGATTTTGAAGATATTTGTGCAACCTTTTGGACCACAGTATGAAGTGATGTTAAAAGGCGAAGTAGTTTCTTCCAGAAATAAATCTCAAATGCCTGGATATTGCTGCTCAGATGTTCCGTCGATTTTGTCCAACAAGCAGTTTCTGGCCTGGGGGGGTGTCCCTCTTGGTAGAATTCAGTAAGTATGCATGTAACAGCTCGTGAGCACGAAGATTCTGCAGTCATCACCTAGCGGTACTCTCCACTCTGATAATTATGGCCATGGTAATGTTTTTAGAGTTGAAATAAAGTTATCCTGTGTTTCTTAATCTTCCTATCATGAATTCCGATGTTTTAATCAAACTTTTCACCTCTGCAATCCAGAAAAATAGGTTTCAATTTTCTTAAGCTCTTTCTTGAATTCTCTGCTGATTATCAAATTTAGTCAGTTACGAGTTTCTTAGTTCCGTCTCTGGAAAGCCCTATGGAAAGATAGGAAGAAAAATAATCAGACACTTTGCATTCTGCTTAAGGAGTTTACAGGTAGTTGAATGTGAATACTTTGTACCATAAAGAATACAAGGGGTCTCTAAAAGAGCAGATCTGTTCTGTCATAGTTTAATATGAATTATATCTTGAATCTTATTTTTATGTGCACTTTGATTATACATAGTAATATTTTTCCTTTCATAAGCTTAGTAACATAGCTAATATTTTTTACCAATCTCATATAAACACTAATTAGTAACCTAGGTAATTATGAAACCTCAGTGTTTCCTTTTTCATATTTTGCATTTTTGTGTTTGACCTAAATGTTTTACCCATACATTTCTGTGGTACCTGAGAAATAAGAAACTTCTGGCTGAATCTGTACTACAGGTGTGAAGAATTACTTCTTTAACAGTATAGTTTTGTCAGTGCAAGAAAGATCTGACTGGGCCTTCTTACTTTATAGAGTTCATACATCTGCTTAACCTTCCATGTAGTCATCTATACCTTGTCTTGGAAAAGCAGCTTTTATAAAGACATAGTAAGGGAAAAAACAGGCATGTGCCTGTATAGAAGACTTTTCTGGGTCTATACAGTTGAACCTGGACAGTGTATACTAGACTTTCCCCCAAAACAGTAGTTTGTGGTCTGCTCCAGTACACATTCAAGTGGTGATTTGAGACTTTGAAGTTCTGTGCCATGGAAGGTGGTGAAAGTAATGTAGCTGTTCAGCTCAGCCATCACTGTCTAAGGTAAAAGGAAGAGGAAGATCACTTTCCAGATGCCCTAGCCATCATAGTCATTATTACAGTGCAGACTCACTCTGGCAAGCATCAGCTGCTGAATGTCCCTGCTGATACACAGCTTATTCTGTAACTGCTCTTTCCTTTAAGTCAAAGTCAGAAGAGAGCTCAGTAAGGCTCATCAGCATCCTTGTGTTGTTCCTTACAGAATTCCCTATCTTGTGATAAAATTTGCAACAGATGATTAATAGGGTAGAGATGGCTGCTCTTAAAATCTAGCTGTTCCAGGTGCCAGAACATCTTGAAATCTTACAGATCACCTGAAACAAAATTAATGTGTGTTTTAACTTTTTTTAAAATCAGAAATTAGTTAAGTTGGAAATGGGGGCACTACCTTGTGCGTGCTTCTGGACTTTCATTGGCATTTTCCCTTGGCCCTCTCCTGAGTGAAAGCCCTTCAGGCTGTCCTCCTTTATTTCTTGACTTCACTTCCTCATGGAGATTCATGGACTGTCTTCTGATCCATCAGATGTAAGTGTAAGCCCCGTGCCAGTAAAGAGAATTGACCTGAAAAGCTGTCATAGCCCCTGTTTATAGTTGGTTAGATACCTTAGCACAGGCTGGAGGAGCTCGCCAGTCCTGTGAGAAGGACCTTAGTCTATGGATGCTGCACCACATGATGGCTAGAAGTGGACTTGTGGAAAGCAGTATATCCATAGGTACCATGCTAATGTACGTACAGTACTTGGTGCAGCACCTGCATAGCTAAACGATGGACTGAATGTTTCTCTAGTCCCCTTACTTCCATTGTCATGTCCTGCATAGAAAGATGACTTTGCCCACCCCAGATATCTCCTGCTGCTCCTTTATAAGGATGTTGCGGCAGAGTTTATGATGAAGAGGTGTATTGTCTGCCTAGAAAGAGATCGTCCTATTTTCTCTCCCTAAGAAATGTCCTAGGAGGCAGGCAGAGGCTGTGACCCAGTGGGGCTAGGAGAGGACCCAGAAACAGGCAAAGGGATGCCGGTGCCCTTCTGATGCAGGACTTGCCTGCTCCCTGCCTGCCTTTGTGGGAGAAGGTGCTTATTGCCAAAGGGAGGTTTGAAGTGAGCTCTTCTTCCAGAGGAAAGAGAAAAAAATTCATAATTAATTTTGGGGCAATGTTCTTGTTGAGTAATTGATTTTGCCTCAATTCCAGATAGAAATGATAATTAATAAATTAAAATTACATTTTCTAATGGTAAAGTAGTCCAAAGTGGTGTTTCATTCCAGTTTGATATTTTTTAATTTTCGAAGTTCTGCATTTTCCATATATTCATTCATTTATTGATTTCTCTCTCCTAAGTCTGCACATGTGCTTTTCTATTTGTTGGTTAGGATTTAGTTTTTTTATTACTATTATTTTGTGTGGACTCTATATAATAAAGGTGTTAACCCTTTTTATTCTGTATAGTTCCTTTTTGAAACTAGAAACTGAGCCCCCTCTCCACTTGATTACTACTTGCAAATGATAACCACATTTCTTAAAAATAGATAAAAATAAAAATTTTTAAGGTTTTTTTGGGGGGGGTTTTTTTTTTTTTTTGGTCTTTTCCAGTCAGTGTTCTGTGAATGCTTTCCTCAGGCCTTAGGCTTAAAATTTTTTATGTATGTATGTATGTTTGTTTGTTTGTTTGTTTAGAGAGAGAGAGAGAATCCCAATCAGTCTCCACACTCGCCGCACAGAGCCCCATGTGGGCCTTGAATTCATGAACCATAAGATCATGACCTGAGTTGAAATCAAGAGTTGGATGCTTAACTAACTGAGCCACTCAGGCACCCCTAATTTTTTTTTAATGTTTATTTATTTATCTTGAGAGACAGAGTGAGCACTCAAGCAGTGGAGGGGCAGAGAGAAAGGGAGAGAGAGAATCCGAAGCAGGCTCTGCACTGACAGCCAGTACGAGGCTCCCTCTGTCTCACAAATCAAGAGACCATGACCTGAGCCGAAACCAAGAGTCAGACGCTTAACCTGAGCCACCTAAGTGCCCCTTGTAGGTCTTCAATTTTATTCTGAGGTTGAGCTCAGCAACCTTTCCCCTTCATCCCAATGTGGACAAGACCTAGAGCGCAGTTTAAATAATTTAACTGCCAGTCTTCAAAATTTGAGTAAAATGGAGATTTATTCCTATGTTCTCTATTCTCCATGAAGAGAGAATTCAAATATTTTCAAAAATTGAAGGATTTTTTTTACCACCAGCTAGCTAGTATTCTTAAGTCTATTTTACTTGCATATTGTAACTTTTATTTATTTTTATTTTTATTTTTTGTGTATTGTAACTTTTAAAAATATGGTTAATTCAATATACTGTTTAAAAAACTAATTGTGCAGATGAGGCTCATAGAGTGAAAAATCTAAGCAATGTGCCTGGGATTCCTTGTTGCCATGAAAACTAGGTATTCAAGCTAAGTGTGGTATTAACTTAGCAACTTAATGAATTTGTTAATTTGGATTTTCATTGTTTTATAAGATAGGTAAGACTTATATAAATAGTATAAATAATAAAATTGGTTAGGGAGCTATAATCGGAGAGCATTTAAACCCAAAAGTCGGGGCGCCTGGGTGGCTCTGATGGTTAAGCTTCTGGTTTCAGCTCAGGTCATGATCTCACGGTTCGTGGGTTCGAGCCCCGTGTCAGGCTCTGTGCTGACAGCCCAGAGCCTGGAGCCTGCTTCAGATTCTGTATCTCCCTCTCTTTGTGACCCTCCTCTGCTTAGCTGTCTCTCTCTGTCTCTCAAAAATAAATAAAAAACATAAAAAACCCAAAAGTTGCTCTGACGAGAAGAGTCTTGAATGTATGTTTTCAGAACTGTGGAGATACCTTTGCAGGCATACGCAGGCCAGTCCATCTCTAAACCCTGCAGATAGTTTTAATTGACTTTATTTTCATAGTGGTAGCAACATCTGTGGAAGCAAACCACATTTACAGTGTGCACTTATTTCTAGGCTTCAGAAGCTAGCTTTGAGAAATAATTGTACATCTACGACCCAGCATCTGCGACTGCTCATTAGAGGACAAGACCAGGACTGCTTTCAGGTTTGTAGTGTGCACGGTGCCGTTTCATATTCTTTCAAAGCACATGCATGTGCAGACCATTATGTGTGCTTCATCTTTGAAGCTTTGGTTTAGTGGTAGTTTTATTTATGTTCCTGCTTTGTTGTATGTAGTGATTGTTTTCAAATTGTAGCTTCAGCACACTTTTGGTTCAGAAGAGCGACTGACCAGTAACTGTGAGATTAGAATGCGTCCAAAGGAAGACATTTTCATCTCTGTGTTATTTGCACCTACTCGATTATCGTGTATGGTGGCTAAACTAGAAATTAAACAACTGGGAATTCGATCACAGCCGGGCATTAAGTTCATGGTAAGATGATTTTATTGCTTTTTGTCCTTCCATGGAGTTTCTGACATGTTGTAACTATTTGCTTAATATTGGTAAATTATATATCCTCTGCTTTTTAGAAGTCAAAATAGGTGATTGCCTCGCTTTCCGAACAAGTTAAGAAGGAATTCTGTACTTTGTGCAAGTGTCGTGTTACAAAAATAGCTTCCATAGCATTCCTATAGGAAACATTTCTTCTCATGCCTTTTTCATTTCAGTTTTGGAATTTCGAAAAGTCCCCAATTCTACAGGAACACATTTTTTTATAAATCGAGATCAGACTGTTTTAGATACTGACTTTCAAGTAAATTGTATTCTTTCAATTCAGCAAAATACCTATTGATTTCTGTTCCAGAACTAGGGCTACAAAGACAAGAACTTTTATTTATTTGTTTAATTTTTAGTTAACAGTACAATGTTGGCAGCAGTAGAATTCATTGATTCATCACTTACATCCAATACCCAGTGCTCTTCACACCAGATGCCCTCCTTAGACATCTCCCACCCACCTCCCTCCATCAACCCATAGTTTTTTCACTATCATTAAGAGTCTCTTGTGGTTTATTTCCCTCTCTTCTGACAACAGCTTTTACCGTTTTTTCTTCCCAATGTAATTTTTAAAAAGGATTTCAACTTATTTCTTTAGATATATTCAGAACGGTAGGAAATAAAGGTGGCAAGTCATTGAGAAAAGGAGAGGACAGGGTAGTCAGATAAAACTCAAGCTCCATAAAAGTGCACACATTAAATCTGCACAGTTTTTGGCTTTGGGGATGGGACTAAAACTTTGGTCCATTTTCTAGAGTCAAAGAGGGAATGTGAGGGGTTGCAAGATTAACGGTACCTAAACTTTTTTAAAAAAATAATAGATATTTATGGTAGATCTAGCTTTTTTTGCTGCTGAAGTTTGACATATTCTATGTGGAGCTCTTCACTTGCCCACCACAATTTTATGGTGGGCAAATTGTTTAAACATATAAGTGGTTGGCACCTGGCTGGCTCAGTCAGCATGTGACTCTTGATCTCAGGGTTGTGAGTTTTAGCCCCCGCCATTTCGGGTTAGATTTTACTTACTTTAAAAGAGAAGGTAGAAGTGGTCATCTTTAGAAAAAGCCCAGGACACAATGCCAAAGTACCATGTATCCTGATAATCTGGTTTCAAATATGAATCAAGTGGTTTGTAGAGAGCACTAAATGGGCTGTATCTTTCAGACTATCCTGAATCTATTTATTTCTCTTTTTTTATTTTTTACTTTGAGAGAGTGTATGCATGTGCACGTGAATGGGGTAGGGGCAGAATCCCAAGCAGGCTCTGCACTGCCAGTGGGGCTTGAACCCACAAACTGTGAGATCATGACCTGAACCGAGATCAAGAGTTGTATGCTTAACCAGTGAGCTACCCAGGTGCCCCTTTTTTCTTTAAAGAGTGTTTATTTTGAAGTGGGGGTTGGGAAGGGCAGAAAGAGAGGCAGAATCTAAAGCAGGCTCTGTGCTGCCAGAGCAGAACCTGACTCGGGGCTCAAACCCACAAACCGTGAGGTCCTGACTTGAGCCGAAATCAAGAATTGGACACTTAACTGACTAAACCACCCAGGCACCCCTATCCTGAATATGTTTCGATTCGTTTCAGGTTTATTAGCCAGGATGTTAAGGTTATTTGTAAGTAAGAATTTCTGGAGAACTAATAATTCCCTGGTGGTTTAGTGCAAGACCGTATGATTTAATAGCCACCAGCAGAAGTTCAGGCTGACCTTCTTAAGAGAAAGTAGGATCCTAGTGGGAGTCCTCCCTATGTAGATGCCACCTGCCCTCTCAGAGGTGGGCTGAACGGGGACCTGCAGTGCAGAGATAAATATGGCCTTTATCTCCCAGGAAGACTTTGACTACCAGCACTGATGTACGTTTGTGGAGATAAGAAGCCTGGTGCAAGGGTAGATGAGCACTTAACTGTAGTGCTGAGAGACTGGGAACAGTCCTGCCCCTGTGCTGCCCCCCCCCCCCGGATCAGTCTCTACTCCTCCGTACTCACTCACTTGTAGTCCTGGTTTGGTTCTGAGGAAGGGTGAAATTATGCTCTGTGTACTATAAATAAAGCACAGTGGGACTGCAATAAAAATATATTTATTGTATGCTGAGTATATGCCAGGCATTATTCTCTCTCTCTCTTTTTTTTTTAATGTTTATTTAGTTTTGAAACAGAGAGAAAGAGACATAGCACAAGCAGGGGAGGGGCAGAGAGAGAGGGAGACAGAATCCAAAGCAGGCTTCAGACTCCGAGCTGTCAGCACAGAGCCCAACACAGGGCTCGAACTCCTGGACTGTGAGATCATGACCTGAGCTGAAGTAGGTCGCTTAACAGACAGAGCCACCCAGGCACCTCTGCCAGCACTACTCTTAACCGTCACTACAGGAATTATCACACTTTATCCTCAGAACAACCGTCTGAGCTCATACCAGTCTTCGTTCTGCACATGTGGAAACAGGCCTAGAGAGATGCCATGGACACGGTAGTCAGTCATTCAGAATGGGCTCATATTCAGACTAGTCGATTGCAGAGCTCGTTTTCATCTACTGGGAAAGCTCTGGGTGTTCATCCTGCCTCTGTTTTCCAGTCCTGTAGAGGAGTAATTCTCAACCAGAGGCTGTTTTACCCTCCAGGGGACACTTGGCAACACTAGACTCGTTTTTGATTGTCATAGTGGGGGTGGGAAAAGGGTACTACTGGCATCTAGTGGGGAGAAGCCAGGGTGCGGCCGAGCTCCCTGCAGGGCGCAGGGCGCCCCCCACCACAAGGAACCACGTAGCTCAAGATGTGCTCAAGATGTCGTAGTACTGAGGTGAAGAACCCTGCTCTAGAGCAGTAGTTTTTCCTCGAATCTTTGCATCTGTTAACATTGGTCAGATACCATTTTATTTCATCATTCTTTTTGTTAACCGTTTATTCAGCAGTTCTTTGTGATTCCTTAGTCTTTGAAAATATAGCTAACCTTTTCCCTGTTTTCTAGTTTCGTACATAAAATTTACTTGCAAATTTCTGTGGGAAGAGAAATTAGAAACCCTTTTGGCTTTTGAAACTATTAAAAGCTCACTCTGAATGAGGAGGGAATTGCAGGAGTTTCAGATCTTAAGCACTTTAAAATGCTACTAATCCAGGGGTGCCTGGGAGGGTCATTTATGAGTTCATGAGTTCAAGGCCCGCGTTGGGCTTTGTGCTGACAGCTCAGAACCTGGAGCCTGCTTTGGATTCTGTGTCTCCCTCTTTCTCTGCCCTGCCCTCACTCTCAAAAATAAACAGTAAAAAATTTTTAAAAATTAAAAAATAAAATGCTGCTGATCTGTACTCATTTTGGCAAGCCAACACCAATTTATGAGGTTGCCAAATTTAATTTTTCAAAATGTTATTTTAAGTATATGATAAGCCTCAAAATAAGCTATTAATGTTTTCAGGTTTTCAAGGTATTCTTTGGAACGTATTTTATTTTGTTTTGTTTTGCTTATTTTATTATATTTTTTGAGAGAGGAAAGGCGCAAGTGAGAGAGGGGCAGAGAGGGAGAGAAGTGAGGCTCACCCAAAGCAGGGCTCGAGGTCACCTGAAGTGGGGCTCAAACTCATGAATTCTGAGATCATGACCTGAGCCAAAGTCAGATGCTTAATGACTGAGCCACCCAGGCACCCTAGAACTATTTTAATAATTAGGAATGATAGGTCATTTTTAAAGGAGCGCATTTTTAAAAGTGTGGAAAGTTTGTCTTCCAGCAGCATATCTGTTTTCCTACATTTTTAGACTTTATTCTGTGAATCCTTCTTTCCTGGTAGTGCTTGGCCTGTGGAAGCGGCCTGGCTTAGAGACAGCAGCAGTGGGCACCTAACGCCTGCCTCCAGTCTGCACCCCAGGTCCAGGGGTCTATACTCTTGAGGGTTGTTTGAGTTCTTGGCCTCTGTTTGGTCCCTTTAGCACACTTCTTTCTCACTCTGGTAGACCAAAGGCTAACAGGATTATAGAACAATGGATTTTTTTCACCAACACATTTCATTTTCAAAACTGAGATTTACTGGGAAGTTGGAAGAATTATATGGTGAACCTTCACCCTACCACTTAGATTCCACAATTAAATGTTTTGCTATATTTACTTTATCACATCTCTAACCATCCATCAATTTATCTTTTTGTATACATTTCAAAGTAAATTACAAACATTATGTTCCACCCTAAACACTTTTTTTAGTGTTACTTTTGAGAGAGAGAGAGCAGGGGAGGGGGCAGAGAGAGAGGGAGACATAGAATCTAAAGAAGGGTCCAGGCTACGAAGTCTGACATGGGGCTTTAACCCATAAACTGAGATCGTGACCTGAGCTAAAGTCAGATGCTTAACCGACTGAGCAACGCAGGTACCCCCACCCTCAACACTTCTTAAGCAAGTTTATCTATACCTGTCTTTTATTCCTTTATTATCTAAGTGTGGCTTTTATAACAATGAAATAGTTTAGCATATTGAAAGGTAAATGATTTTGTAACTCTTTGTTTTTCTCCTAAGGCAAGTTCTTCAGTACAGTACTAGGCTGGAAGTGGGGTAATTACCAGCCAAAGTACGCAAAGAGTAATATTTTTTTTTAATGTTTGTTTATTTTTGAGAGAGAGCATGATTGGGGGAGGGGCAGAGAGGGAGAGAGAATTCTAAGCGGCCTCCACACTGTTAGCACAGAGCCTGACTCGGGTCTCGAATTCACAAACCAGGAGAAGTCAAGAGTCGGACATTTAACCGACTAAGCTACCCAAGTGCCCCAAGAATAAGAATTTTAATTGTATTAAATCGGTATGGGTTTTCTTTTCTGGCTTTAATGTAATCTTCTTTCTACTTACATAAAAATAATTTTGAATTTATTTATTTTCTGCTTTTAGATACCTCTGTCTGGATATGGAGGAACAAGTAATCTTATTTTGGAAGATGTTAAGAAGTTATCTGACAGTTACATGGTAACAGTGAATGACTTAATACCCGGCAAAGAACGTAGAATTGTTTTTTCTGTTCATAACACTGGCTCTCGGGCAGCTTTTGTTAAAGCAGTAGGTTTTAAGGATTCTCAGAAAAAACATTTGCTGGATCCTAACGTGTTAAGGATTTTTCCAGATAAATTTGTGCTCAAGGAAAATACACGAGAAGTAAGTATGAGTCTGTGCACTAAAAATACGAATTCATTTTTCAGGTTAAATTAATAATTACATATTTTATGAGTAAAAATTAATATTTGAAAATAATAAAGGAATGGAAGTACTTACCTTCTCAGAAGCACTGTCATATGCATCCATGTCTGTTACTGTTTAGACTCATATGATAGTTAATTCAGAATGAAATGACTTAAGAAAAATATTTAATATTCACTTCTGATTTTTTTTTCTTGGCATCAGGATGTTACTATAATATATAATCCACCTGAGAGAGAGAACAGTTCTACAACTGTAACAGAACTGTCAACTGTATACTTCTTTGGTGGTGATGAAATCTCGAGGCAGCAGTATCGAAGGTAGGTTTCTTGTATTAGATCATGCTGGCAACTATTCAGTAGAAATAATGAAGGTTTAAAAATGGTTTGGACTTGAAATTTATAGAACATGCTCAGCTACTTATTAGTGAATCAGTAGATGAAAAATCTTGGTAAAATTTCTGTGGCTGACAATCCACCATGATGTGAGGAAAGAAATGCCTGTAGGAAATCCATCTGCTATATTTGCAGTGTGCCTTCTTTTCTAGACCTGTGTATTGTGCCCCTTCTTCTTTATGCAATTAGGCACCTCAGACTTCAAAACAGGACGATCTTCCTAATGATAGGTCAAGTTTAGAAAAGATTTAAGAACTACTGAAAGAATATATTGTATAAACACACCTGACTTATTTGTAGTATTTCTAGGAATGGTGTGAATTATTGGCAAGGATCAAGTCGTGTTTAGAAGTGTGTAGGATGTTAAAGCACATGCTGGCTTAAAACGTGCTTCTAGAAAATTCGAGACCTCTAAATATAGTTTAATATACAGAAATGTTGTCAAATTTAGACATTTGGATTTAGATGTGATTTAAATGTAGGTAACATTCTTGTATGTTGATTTCAGAATTTTTGTACTATAAAATTTTGCTTCCTAGCCTAGAGGACTGAAGATAAAATAAACGAAACTCACAACATTTCCTCTGTCAATAGGAAATCATTAGCTCCTACTGGGGGAGGGGTATATCCATATACCCATATCCCTTCTTCCAACCCTTTGTACTCTGCTATGCTTTATTTGATACATAATTTAAGAAATTGTTTTATTTTTAATCTGTGAAGATTATTGAAATGTTTAAAAAGAGATTTGAGTGATAAATTGCTATATGATGTTAAAATAGACCCAATGAACCTGGTGTTGTTTCTCAAGTAAGTATTTTAGATACAGAAATTGAAATTTGGAGAAATTAGATTACCGGGTATTGGTTTTTATTTTTCCCTTTTTCTCTACTGGGATATAAAAATCAGCATATTGTTTTAGAACTTCTCTTTGCTGCATATGTACAGTAATGAGATTTATTTTGTTTGTGAACCTCTGAGTATTACAGAGAAGTTTACATTTCAATTCTCTCACCTCAGAGATTCTCTAGAAGAGGCCAGGTAAATATAGTTACATGGTGATTTAAATGTCCCTCTCTCACATACTTATATCATGTTCTTGGCATATTCTTTTGGTTTTTTTCCGGGACAGATTGCTAACTATGATCAAATTCTTACAAATAATGAAAATGTAAGACCTGAAAATCTAATTTTACTCTTCTTTCTACTCTTACATTAGGGAGTTCTTGTTCTGATGTTAATATTTAACTGAAATTGGTGACTGTACTTCCATGGGTAACTTTTAAGGGAACTTCCAAAACAGATTTTTTTTTTAATTACTTACATTAGGATTTAAGATATGAGATCTATATACCAATGAACCATACATGCTGTTTGTGAGATTTGTCAAATACACTAATGAAAATCAAATTTATATAAAATCATTTTTGAATAAAAATCTCTATTGCCAGAGCCCTATTGCATAAACCGGGGATTATAGAACAAATACTTCCAGAACATAGCGTGCTGAAGAACATTGATTTTGCTGAAACATTTCAGGATGAGTTACAAGTAACTGAAGGTAAGAATTTCATTATATCTTGGTACTACAAATGGCCCAACAGATTTATCTAGGTCCAGTGATGTGATATAAGGAGGAAGAGTATTAGTTTAGATTGTGGAGTTAGGCTGAATTTGAGCCACAGTTACGCTGTATGGCTTTGGATGTCACTGAGATTCGGTTTCCTTATTTGTAAAATGAGAGTATTAATATCTATCTTCTCATACATGCAGAATTGTTGTGAAGATAAAATGAGAGAGCTTTGCTATGTAAACATTAGATGTTAGGAATAATCTTATGACACCTATTCTATGGATAGACTTGTAAACAGGAGAATGGTTGTCATTAAACCCGGAGTAATTACTATTTAAGATTTAATCACTGCTAACCTGAGCTCGTTTTGAGATTTCTGTGCCAGCCATGCAACTTATGAAGGATGTGGTGGTGGCCAAAAAATACATAAATAAAATAAAATAAAATAAAAATAAATAAATAAATAAATAAATAAATCCAAAACAGACAGTGGTGGAATAACTCCAACCTAGGTACTTAGCTCTATTTGAGCTGAACCATTCAAGCATCTAATGGTGGTTATTACTGATACAAAAAACATGTCTTGACACATTCAGATTGTGTGAAAATGGACAGATTTTTACTACAGTGTTGTTTATAATAGCAAGAAGTAACCTAAAGATTCAAGAATAGGACATTGTTTGATTATGTAATAGACTATATTGAAGCTATTAAAATAGTGATATGATTTTATATTAAAGACATGAGAAAGTCCTTTATTTTAAAATAACTTTATTATTTTAAAGTTGCATATTAAAGTCTGGTTATGGTAAAAATAATTTAATGTGTCTATATATAGCTTCACAGGTAAAATTGCAGCAGTATAGACACCAAATATTAACAATGGTTATGTCTGGTAGTAGAATTTCAGGTCGTAGTGTTTTTTTCCCTCACTTTTGTTTTCTAGCTTTTTTTGTTTTTAAGTTTATCTATTTTGAGAGGGAGAGGGAAGGTCAGGGAGAGGCAGAGAGAGGGAGCCTCATGTTGAGTCCCAACATGGGGCTTAAACTCACAAACCATGAGATCATGACCTGAGCCAAAATCAAGGGTTGGACACTTAAATGGCTGAGCCAATCAGGCACTCCTATTTTCTAATTTTTTTTAGTGGTAAAGTATATGTTGCTTCTAAAATGTGAAATGGTAAATTTCATATTTATCATATGCCTATGTAGAGGTGATGTCGAATACTCTGTGATCTTTTCATTAATTAGGAGTCTAGATCATCTGCTCAAAGGGATGGTAGGGCTGGATAGTTAAAAGTAGTGAAAAGATTTGAAATGGATCTTAGCAACAGTGTGTTAAGGGAGCTTAGAGTGTATAGGAAGAGCCTTGGACTTAGAGCTAAAGCAATTCAAGACCCATCTCTGCTACTTCATCTCCTCTGATTTTATCTTCCTTATCTCTTCATAATAAGAAAGATCCCAGTCAGAGTTAAACTGAACTGTGCTTTGTAGATGGAAACACTTAGTAACCTACCACAACAGTCCTGAAGACTGTGATTAAAAGTAGGTAGCATGAGTTTATAGTGGTTCAGAGTTGGCACAATTGCATGATTTAGCTACGTTTCATTTATTGATTGAATGGTCATGTATTGAGAGTAGGTGTTGCCAGTCCATAAAGGTAGAAAATTCTGTCCTTGCTCTTTAGGTTTTTACAGACTAAGGGGAAGACAGGTGATTAAAGTATGGTATCAAAAGTGCCATGATGGAGTTATGTTGAGGAATCTGGAGAGCACAGAGAAAGGGTACCCCGCTTAGAATGAGGTGACTCTTCAGGTGTCTTGAAGAATGGGGAGGAGTTGATAAGATTGAAAAGATGGGGACCAGAATGAGGGAGAACATTCCAAGGAGAGGGAGTTGTGTGTACAGAAATTCAAGAAGTGTGTTTTATTAAGGGTTGGGTTGACAACTCCAACCAAGAGCCCAAGTAATCTGTCAAGACCACTCATCTAAGATGGGGTTGAGGTAGGACTTCAGGTGGGTCTTTGAGACACCAGAATACGGGGTTCCTTGAGGTTGTGTCCTTAGTGTCCAGAGGAAGGGAGGAAACAATCCCACTTCGTTTTGTGTTGGTTAGTTTATTAGGTCCACCTATAGAGGTGTTGAAGTTGAGCTTTTTATGTGGTTATATTGAATAACGTTTGTTTGCACATATTACTATTATGGGTATTTATAATATTGTTTTTGCAAAATGTGTGATTTGTGGCAAATATTTTCACACTTGATTTAAACTTTTGTAGTCAGATACAAGTGTAAATTTCAGTTTACATTTACTGTGGGTTTTTTTAAACATTTTTTCATTTAGAAAGTGTAATTCTTAATGTCTAATTTAAATGTAGAATACAGGGATACCTCGGTGGCTCAGTCCAGCATCTGACTTCAGCTCAGGTAATGATCTTATGGTTTGTGAGTTCGAGCCTCGTGTCTGGCTCTGTGCTGACAGCTCAGAGTCTAGAGCCTGCATTGGATTCTGTGTCTCCCTCTCTCTTTGCCCCTCACCTGCTTGTGTTCTGTTTCTCTCTCTCAAAAATAAGTAAACATTAAAAAAAAATTAATGTAGAATACAAGCACGTTCTATACAGTTTCTTGTATGTATCAATCCAGGTGGACTAATCTAGAGATGCTCAACTCCAATATTATTTTATTAATTTGCAGTATTTAGTTATGTTGTTGGCTCATTTCTTGCTAAAGTTACATGTCTGTGAGACCACCACTTGTAAATTGTGTATCTGTAACCTCTTTGTGCTTCGGATTCCTCAACCTTCAGGCGAGGTAATACATAAAGAGTAATACTCAAAGAGTTAGGAGTTGCTGTGAAAGCTAAGTAGAATAATACATACAAAGGGATTAGAACAGTACCTGGCACACAGTCAGCTTGTTGCCATATGTAGCTTTAAGCATATTCATACTTTAATGCTCACAGCACCCCCCGAGATGGATCATGATCTTTATATTATCCTTGAGAAGGCAAAAGCTTGGAGAGGTTAAGTCGCCGAGTGCAGGGCCAGAGCCTGAGCTGTCTATAATCTCATGCTCCTCAGTGGTTGTAAACATCGAATGTCACCTACCCCAACCTAAGAAAATAATAGTCTGTTGCTGTAAATGTACACATTTATCTGTTATTTTTGTGGTGTGATTATGTGAAGATTCATGTATTTCAAACCTACTTTCTATTTCAGTGTATGATCTTCCCCAGCAGCCTAATGATATTCAGCTCTTTTATGGAAACATGCGTAAAATTACACTTTCAGTAATTGGAGAATTCAGAAACGCTGTGTCTAGCAGTGAATTCCTTCAGTCTTCTTCCAAAGCTGGCTTAGAATCTAAAAGGTAAAATAGACAAACAAAACATCTTTTACCAGATTTCAAGATAATTTAATTCCTAGTAGCATAGATCTTTTTTCTGTACTTTTCTTTTTGGCCTCAAAATGTTTATTTCATCTTTATATTTTAGTTTAAGTTGAAATAATTTAAAACTTACAGAAAAGTTTAAAAATAGTACATATGCTACCTGCATTGAGATTCCCCGGTTGCTAACTTTTTACCACATTTCCCTTATTATCTGTTTTTGTGTATGTAACATTTTTCTGTACCTTTTAAGAGTAAATTGCAGGCATGATGACCAGTTCATCCTGTTCCCTAAAAACACTGGCCTTCTCCTATATGGCTGGAGTAACCCATCCAGGTTAGGACCTTAGTACTGTTACAGTGCTGACATCTAGTCCACGGAGTCCACGCAGATGTCCCAGTTCCCCAGTAAAGTCCCTTATAGTTAAAGAAATAAGCAAAAACCTCCTCTTTTCTTTTCCTCTTTGACCCAGAATCTGAAATCACACACTACATTTAGCCTCTCTCTTTACCCTCTTTCAGCACAGAATTCTTGCTCAGTCTGTCCTTCTCTTTCATGACAGAACACAGAAGGTTGGATCATCAAATCAGAGCCACAGAATCAAAGATATTACCCAGAACTAAGCTTTAGTAATAATTTTAGATGAAACATGAGGAAATCAGGATTGCTAATGGTGCTTCCTAGGTCCTTCTTGCAACACTAATACTCCACTCTGGTTCACATTTAACATGAGGTCTCTAAGCTGTGCACGTGATGCATTGCTAACATGAAGGCGTAGCTGTTTCCATCATGAAACCTTTCTTTTATACTTGTGTAATTACATAGCTTATGTGATATCTTTTTCGAACAACTATGTTGAATAAATTCATCAGTTTTAGTTTTCTTTACCATAACCAATTCTAGACGGACCAGGAAACATCTTTCATCAGCATCCTATAGAAAAGTAAATTAGTGTGACTGCTGGGAGGTGTCATTAGTGAGATTACAAGGGGATCTGACCACGTCATCTGCCTGGTAAAAAGGGGAAAATGGCACCGGCCAGCTGCTAAACTTGCTCTTACAGTGAGTGACCTTGATGCTTTTGTAGAGCACAGACTGGTTACTTGGTGAAATGGCCCTCACATTGCTGTTTGTTGTACGATGCTGTTTGTTTCCTCATTGCATCTTAGGTGCTAAACAATGCTGATTTGTCCCGTCACTTGAGATGTTTTTATCATTTAGTTAAAATGGTGTCTGCTAGGTTTCTCCATGGTTGTGAGTTGATGTCTTAAAGGAATATCCTCAGAGATGATGAGGTGTCTCGTTCCTTACCCAACTTGTAGCACCTGGTGATGATTATTGCTTGAATCATATTAGTACTGTCTCATTTACCAAGTGGTGATTTTCTAATTCTGTCTTTTTACATTTGCTGTTTGTCTTTTCACTACGAGGAGGAAATTTACTTCACCCTCTTTTGTGTACTTATGTTCAGGCGGACTGGTGGATTCAATATAAATCCTTTACTGTTCTCATTCGGTTGCTTACTCTGTCTTCTTATTCACTGGCGCGATGGTTATTCTAGGTTTGTCTTAGGCATGTCCTGTCCCAGCCCTGGGATAGAGGTACCGGTTCCTTTTAGTAGAAAATGGTATTAGAAACTGGGATGTGAGCAGTAAGTGTGCTGTTGCTTTTCAGGTGTTAGTACTTCTAGGCCCCCTTCCGTGGACAGAGCTAGGAAATACATGCATTTTATATAAATCCACGTGTATCCACATCTGCTTATAAATATGTTGAAATCATAAGTTCACACTGATAACTTCAGTACTGAGAATCTGCCTTCATTATCTTCAGTATATTTGCCTTTTGCTCTGTCCTCCTGTTTTTAACCTGTCTTCTCATCATGGGGGCTGTCTCCTTGGCACGCTGTGGCAGCTCATGCTGGTTGAGGGCTCTCTGCGGGTCCCAGCCACCAACTGAGGGCGGACTCGAGCCCGCCCACCCAGCGCCTCCGCTCATTCAGGCTTGCAGTCTTCTCCCTGTACTTTTTCAAAAAATTTTAATAGAGTATATAATTAATATATAATAAATCTATTCACTTCAGATGTACATCATACTGATTTGATTTTTTTATATGTTGTGAGGAAATGATCCCTACAATAAGTCTAGTTATTATCTGTCACCAAACTTATACAATATTATTGACTATATTTCCTATGCTATGTATTCCATGCCCATAATTTGTGTTGTAAGTGAAGTTTGTACCTCCTAATCTCCTTCACCCATTCCATCCATCCCTAACTCCTCTCCCTGCCTCCAGTTACCAACAGTTTGTTTCCTGTGTTTAAGAGTCTGAGTTTTTTTGGTCTGTTCATTCATTTTGCTTTTTAGAGTCTACATATAGGTGAAATCATTTAGTATTTATCTTTGTCTGACTTATTTCACTTAGCATAATACCCTGTAGGTTTATGTTGTCACAAGTGGTTAGATTTCATTCTTTTTTATGACTGGTATGCCACTGGGTATATAAACCACATCTTTATCCATTCATCTGTCATGGATACAAGTTGGCTCTGTATCTTGGCTGTTTTAAATAATGCTGCAGTGAACACAGGGGTGCATATATCTCTTCCAGTTGGTGTTTTCGTTTTCTTTGGATGAATAGAGTAGAGTTGCTAGATCATATGGTAGCTTTATTTTTAATTTTTTGAGGAACCTCCATATACCATTTTCCATTAGGAGCCACACCAGTTTACATTCCCACCAGCAGTGCACAAGGCATTCCTTTGCTCTCCATCTCCGCCAACATTTATTTGTTGTCTTTGATAATAGTTTTACAGGTGTGTGATTTCTCATTATGGTTTTGGTTTACATTTCCCTGATGATTAGTGATGTTGAGCATCTTTTTATGTGCTCATTGGTCATCTGAATGTCTTCTTTAGGAAAATGTCTATTCAAGTCCTCTGCCCGGTTTTTTGATCAGGCTATTCATTTTTTTGATACTGAGTTATGTAAATTCTTTATGTAATTTGGATCATTAACCTCTTATCAGATAAATGATTTGCATGTATCCTCTCCCTTTCAGTAGGTAGACTTTTCATTTTGTTTTGGTTTCTTTGCTGTACAAAAAGCTAGTATCTATCTTTCTCAAATTGTTCCAGAAACTGAAGAGGAAAGAGGTCTTCTAAACTCTCTTTATGTGGCCAGCATTACTCTGATAATGAAACCAGGCAAAAACACCACAGAAAAAGAAAATTACAGGTCATTATCCTCAATGAATTCATATGTAAAAATCCTCAATAAAATACTAGAAAACCAAATTCAACAATATATTAAAAGGATCCCTATACTTCTAATAGTTTTTTTCTAAAATATGTTATCAACTATTTAAAGATAGCAGTTACATTAAAAATTATTTTGAAATTCACTTAAATTGTGAGAAACTGGTTCTTAAGAAACTAAAAAGTTAAGGATCCGCTTTATAATAAAAAAGATTATTTCTGAACTTTTGGCTGGTGCCTCCATCATTTCTCTGGGGCAGGAGAGGCCTGATTTGAAAAGGAGCGGGTGAGAGGGCGATGGCTAGAGGCGGATCCCCTCTGTCTGCCGAGCGTCCACTTGAAATAAAGATGCAGCTCTGCTGCATGGCGGAGGGACTGGGCACGGCCCACTTGAACCTCAGTTAAATCATGTGCTACTGCGATTGCAAAATTTATTTGAATTACAATTTTTTGTAATCTAAGGCTTATTAGAAAACACTTCTAACACTTAATAAAAATCTTAAGCCTCGTCAGCATTTCTTACCATAATATTTTGCCCAGAATACTTTATTTGGTCTTTGCATCATGAAACCAGTTATGGTACAGTTATAGATACATTAAGAATTCTGTTGTTTTGGGGGCACCTGGGTGGCTCAGTCAGCTGAGCGTCCGACTTCGGCTCAGGTTATAATCTTGCAGTTTGTGGGTGAGCCCCGCATCGGGCTCTGTGCTGACAGCTCAGAGCCTGGAGCCTGCTTCGGATTCTGTGTCTTCCTCTCTTTCTGCCCCTGCCCCGCTGGTGCTCTGTCTCTCTCTCTCTCTCTCTCTCTCTCTCTCTCTCTCTCTCTTTCTCAAAAATAAATAAACATTAAAAAAATTTTAATAAAAAATAGTTTTGTTGATTTTTAAAAATTCTTAATATTGGATAGTTTTCTGGTAAATCTTTTAGGAGATTTTAGATGGCATGCTGAAGTCAAGACAGGAAAGAAATTAAATCATTGAGTATTCTAACTAAAGATTAGTATAATAATATTAGACTTATACTGTATTTTTAAAACATTACTTTAAGAATACAGAGTAAAGAATTTTTCATGAAAGATACACAATATATTACATAATGCACTTTTAATTTTATCTAAATGTTTTTGTTTTTATTTTTATTAATGTTTACTCATTTTTGAGAGACCAAGTGCGAGCGGGAGAGGGGCAGAGAGAGAGGGAAACACAGAATCCGAAGCAGGCTGCAGCTTCTCAGCTGTCAGCACAGAGCCCGATGTGGGGCTTGAACTCACAGACTGCGAGATCATGACCTGAGCTGAAGTCAGACACTTAACTGATTGAGCCACCTAGGCGCCCCTGCATGTTTTTAGACTTAGAAAGAATTCATACAAAAAGGTGACACATTCTGGCTTTTTATCTTTTTTTTTAAAAGCAGAATATTATTAGATTCCTTTTTTAAAGAACATTATTATATTTCAATACACAAATTCTATACAACCAAAAAGTAAAACATGGCAGTAAAAATGTTGGTGAAAAAACATGGTATTTCATTTGTAGTGCATGGCACATGGTTAATATTCTTAGTCATAAGCTTTTTATCATTTTTAATTTCTTTCCTCTCCTCCTCTCCGTTTCTGTCTCTCTGTTAGTGAATCTGACAGTTCTGGGAAACATGGTGGCAATGTTTCTTTGGATGTTTTGCCAGTTAAAGGTCCTCAAGGTTCTCCGCTTCTTTCACAAGCTGTTCGCCCACCTCAAGATAAATCATCATTGAAGGAAATGTGGGCTGTCCAGCCTGAGCACTTGATTTTGATAGCTCCTTCTCCTTGTGAGTATATCAACAACAACGCAACAGTGAGCTCTGGGAACCAGGGCTGTCCTCGCTCTGAGCCTGTGGCTCGTCTGGGAATGTTCGTGGACTGTGTGCACACGTGGCCAGCGGCTTGCGCAGGTCCTTTTCTCTGTCGGTCTCTGTGAGGCCCACCTCACGCTCAGCCAGAGCTTTGTCCAGCCCAAGGCCGTGGTGCTCATTCCAAGCTCCCAGTTCCCCATATGTCAGGGCCCCTCGTCCCACCACACCCGTTGCCCCAAAGAACTCATTTGGTACTTGACCTATTTTACTAAGTCTTAACATCGATATAGTTGGTTCAGAGTGTAGTTGTGTCAGGAACAAATCTGGGACCAATGTATAGGCCCAAGATAAGACCAGGAGGTAACAAATTCCAGATGTCCTCTTTTCTTTCTGTTCAGGGTATTGATCTTTGTTCAGTATCTTTGTAGTTTACAAGAATAAATAAATGGTCTTATTTTACCAGGGATTTGAAATTCCTGTAAAGCAAAATAAGGTATTTAGGATTCATTTTTACTATTTATTAATACTTGGGTTTTTTCACCAATGCTAAATGTAAGTTATATCTTATTTATCTGATATAATAGGTGATCTGGGGAGAACTGCATGTTTCCAGATTTTAAATAATTCCATGAGGTTACTGAAATTTGAGTTGTACTGGCCAGCACATTGCCTAACAGTAACACCGCAACATGGATTTATTCCGCCAGAGTAAGTATGACTTCCCTTTCCTCCAGGTTTTATTCAGGTGTTAACACGGTGACTTTTTAAAGATCAAGTAATATTTCATTTTAACTTATTCATTAGAATTTTCCATGTGCTCCCTATACCGAGCTCCATTTGGTTTTATGGAACCACAGTGAAGTTCAGGTTTCATGCCCTTGAGCAGAATAGAGACCATATCCACAGGCAGTTATGGTGTACCTAGCCTGGAAGAGTCAAGAGAGATGAGTGAGGTGGGGAGGATTTCCTGGAGGGGAAGGCATCAGAATGTGTTACTCTGCCTACCGAATTACAAAGCAAGGGATGCAATTGGGCATATGATGAGGGCTGGTGATCCGTAAAGCCCAGAGGATTCTATCCTTGGTTATCTTAGGTCTGGCTCAACTTATTCTCTAAAGGACGTTTTATAGACAAAGCTTCCTGACTTTTAATATGTCTGAGCCATAACCTAGCTTGCTGTTCTGCACCAAGACTAGTATAAAATAGAAGGCAGTCTTGGGGACCAAATGCTGATGAGCAGCTGTCCTCTTTGTGCAGCTTATTTAATGATAGGAGGTAAAGCCACAGTTCTGCAGCTTTTCAGGGACTTTGGGTCAGCACAGAACATTTACGTTTGAAAGTTGCTTGCTATTCGGGGATAGCAACTTTTCAGAAGAACAGCATGAATTTTTTTACTTTTGCAAAGTGATGGAGTATGCATTTTAGGAGGGCTTAGGGATTAGTATTGAGGTATGGTTAGGCATATTCCAGAGAAACATTCCTAGGACCAAAGCAGTCAATTAAACATTTACTAATTAATGATTCAAAAGTTAGGGAAATGAATTGTTCACGAATCACTTTTTCCATCACCCTGTGTATTTATTTAGCCATTTGAAATGGAAAATAATCTTGCTGTGGCATCTTTTTATATGTATGCCAATGTACCCTTCGTTGTTGTTTCTTCTAAGTCACAAATCTGATTATATCATCCACATTTAAAAGTCTTCTTTGACAGTCCATAGCTCTTGAAAAGAACAGTGAGCACAAAGTTTTAACAACTGGGTAAATAACAATGTTGTTGGGGCACCCGGGTGGCTCAGTTGGTTAAACGTCTGACTTTGGCTCAGGTCATGATCTCATGGTTTGTGGATTCAAGCCCCACATCGGGCTCTGTGCTGACAACTCGGAGCCTGGGGCCTGCTTTGGATTCTGTGTCTCCCTCTCTCTCTGTCCCTCTACCACTCATGCTCTGTCTCTCTCTCAAAAATAAATAAAACATTAAAAAAAAACCTGTTTGATTTATTTCCCATCCCCTCCTTTTTCTTCCAGTTTTCTCCCTAGTTATTTCATTCCTTTTTAACATTCTTTACTATGTATCCTTCTTCATTATGATAAATATTATGATAAAGAGCTTTTGTATATTGATCTTTTGCTTCAAAAGTTTTTTATTTTGAGTTGCCTTCTAAATGGTGTCTCTATGGCATGGTCTCTTTTCACAGGAGTTTCCCCTTCGGTTCATGAGTTTATGTCATTGAGCTTTCTGTGAGCCACTGAGCTTGGGCTGATAGAAAGACGCCACAGAAAAGAGGTGGATGGGATCTCACCTCTTCTCAGCTCCTTGAGCAAGAAGGGAAAAGTTGGTCACTGATAAAGAGTAGAAGTCTTGTGGTTATTGCTATTAAACTATAGGATGTTCTTGGTTTTCATTATTAAATTCTCTTTTTTAGGAGCAAGCTACAGATTCTTGTGAGTCCTAATTCTTCCTTATCCACGAAACAGTCAATGTGCCCATGGAGTGGTTTGATCTATATACACTGTGACAATGGACAGAAGGTATTTTAAGTGTTTTTCAGCAACATTTTTCCTGTTTTGCAGCTTAAGTATCATGATCCTTATTAGCTCCAGCATTCCAGAAATGAAATGAAGGGGCCTGCTCTTTCAGCCGAGCTAGACTTGCTCACACAGAGCACTTAGCACATGTTTTTCCATTGGCGACCTGCACAGTTCTCCTGGATCGGGGCAGGGAGAGTGGGGCCTAGGAACCATTGCTAATTTGCAGGATGTACTTTGAAAAAGAAGCGCTAGTTGGGGAAGAGAGGGTGGAGTCAGAGATTTACTTTGAGATCTGAATAAACTTTCTCATCCATCAGTGTTTCCATTTGTTTGGCATTACTTTTCTCTACCATGATTTAAAAATAGGAATTGTTTCTTTAAAATGATAGCTCCATTTGTGTCTTATCTCCTTTATTTGGCTCATTTCAGAAAACTGTGAAAGTTCAAATTCGAGAAGACTTGACCCAAAAAGAACTCATCACTCGTTTGGCTTCCAGCCCATTTGGAATCCTTTCCCCAGGAACTGAGCCTTCAGTTTGTCACCTGGTAAAACCGATGACAAAACCACCTTCCACAAAAGTTGAGATAAGAAACAAAACTGTTACTTTTCCTGCAACAAAACCTGGTGAAACTTCAGGTATGGTGTCACAGGTTATGTAATTCAAATGGCCCCTGATCTGTTGAGTCTAACACTGCTCTTGTGAGCAGTGACAGGGATAAAATTATCCTCTATTTTAGGAGAAGGGTGGTCATCGGCACCCTTTCAATGGTGGGCAGGATTTGAGGGAGCTTAAAAATCCTAAAGTGTTAAACCTAGGTGTTTAAGAACTATTTCTATTCTGGGAGTCTCAGATTTTGCCTGGTCACAACCATCTCTTTCCAGTTCTCACTACGCCTTTTACTGCAACTGCTAATAAGTTAGCAGCTGAAGAAGAGAGGCAAGTGGGTAAAACCTGGTTCTGTCACTCACTAATGTGACTTTGAGGCACTACAGAGGCTAAATAGACTTGCTCAGTTTCCCCATTTGTAAAATGGCCCTCATAATTGACTCCTCTCACAGAGGGCTTTGAGGAGTAAACGAAATACTGTACGTAAAGCACTTGGCACAGTGTTTGTCACCTAGTTGGCACTTAGTACTGCTGACATTCTTCAGATGTCCTGAGAACACTGCTTTTGTTCCCCCCTCTCCCACCCATGATGGCTCAGCCTCCATGAATAGGATTGCAAGTGGGACCTGTTGAAAGGGTTTGAGCCCTCTGTCACCTGACCCTCCACTCCCTGCCTCTCTCACTGACGTCGTCTCCCACTCACGCTCAGTTCCTGCTGCCCATCAAGGCTGTCCCTCCCTGACTATCACCCGTCCCCTCTCCCCGTCTTTCCCGCTCACGTCCTTTGGGGGTTCTGGTGCCTGTCTGGCCTCATTCATAGGTTCAGGCCACTGGCCCTACTACCTTCTCATTCTCTGCCAGCCCAGCCTTGTCCACTTCTGCTTGGATTCTGTGGTCTGTTGCTGCAGTTACTGCCTCAGGAATGTCTTTAACTGCGTGTGTCCCTCCCTCTGCATTCCTGTCTGACAAGATCCCAACCCTTGTTAGAGCCAGACTTCTGCCAGTCCTGTGTCTCCACCTGAGTAGGACTGCACTTCTGGAGAAACCTGGAGCTCTGTCCACAGAGTCATGTCTCACTCTCAGATGCCCCTCAGCACTGGGCTTTCCTACCAGCTTTCCTTGGTGTGTGTCCTCTCCCGTTTCCCAGCTCTTGACTTTGCCTCACTCATCACTGCAGATATAAAAGCCATCAGACGAAATGCAAGACTTTTGCTTCCATGCTAGATGCACTCTTCTGCTTGGGAGCCGGCGCTTCTCAAGGCTTTGCTCCGCCTCTTCTTTCTCCTGTCATCAGTTTCTCCCTTTGTTGATGCCTTTCCATTGGCACACAGCACGCCCCGCCATCACGTGTCTGCAGAATGCCTTCCTTGGTCTCGACTCCTTGCCGCTCCCTGCTTCCTGGACGTCCCTCCCTCACGGAAGGACTGTGCTCTCTGCCTTCATCTCCTCAGGCTGTAACAGTGGATGCTGCCACCTCACCCTGACCCCGCTGCTGTTGGGGTCACTGAAGAGGGAGCGTCTCTCTATGGGTCTTTGTTTTCAAGTAGCAGTAATTGCGCCTCTGATAAACCTCATTGGCTATGATACTGCCACTGTACAAAGCTTAGGGTCTTTATTAATTTGACCTTTTGACACTGGTGACCACTCCTTCCTTCTTGGACTACATACTTCTTCTGCCTCTCCTGGTTTTCCCTGCCTCACTTGCTCCTTCTCAGGTTCTACTGAAGGCTCTTCTTTTTCCCAGGTCTGCCTGTGTCCCCTTCTTCCTCTCTGCTCTCCCTGCACCCTGCTCAGCCTCTGTGGGTAGGCGTCTCACAAGCAGAACTCTTACTTTACCCACGAAACCTGCCTCTTTTCCAGCCTTACCTCTGTCAGCGTGTGGCAACACTGCCTGCCCATTAAGCCAGATCCCTGAAAGTTGAGTGCTATTCCCTCTCTCCCTCCCTCCCTCCCTCTCTCTCTCTCTCTCTCTCACTCTCTCTCTCTCACTCTCTCACTCTCACTCTCACTCTCTCCCTCCCTCCCTCCCCATCCAGTCCATTAGCAAGTCCTTTGCAGTCTGTCTTCGGGTCAGTCCTCTGCCTGCCTGCTGCTTTTCCTCCGCTGTTGTGACTCAGGCCTGATACAGACCACCCCATGCATCCTCTCTCCACCCAACTGCTGCTGTGGCACCTTACCAGGGCTCCTCTTCCACTCTGACTCTTTCCCACAGCAGGCAGTAATTATTTACACATATAAATCATCTTATTGCTCTCTTGCTTAAGCCCATCATTATACTTTGATTAAAAACCAAAACGGGGCGCCTGGGTGGCTCAGTCAGTTAGGCCTCCGACTTCGGCTCAGGTCAGATCTCACTTTTCGTGGGTTCGAGCCCCGCGTCAGGCTCTGTGCTGACAGCTAGCTCAGAGCCTGGAGCCTGTCTTCAGATTCTGTGTCTCCTCCTCTCTCTGCCCCTCCCCCTCTCATGCTCTGTCTCTCTCTGTATCAAAAATAAATAAAACATTAAAAAAAATTTTTTTAAACCAAAACAAGATAGGGGCACCTGGGTGGCTCAGTCGGTCAAGCATCTGACTTTGGCCTAGGTCGTGATCTCACAGCTCGTGGGTTCAAGCCCTGCATCACACTCTGTGCTGACAGCTAGCTCAGAGCCTAGAGCCTGCTAAGGATTCTGTGCCTCCCTCTCTGTCTGCTCCTCCCGTGCTTGCGCTGTCTCTGTCTCTCTCTCTCAAAAATAAATAAACATTAAAAAAAAAAAAAGATAATTGTCAAACTTGATTTTGTTAGAAAATACTGTAAATTCCTGTTGGGCTCCTCTAAGAATCTAATGATTGTATTTTTCCCCTATGATGAGGTAATTAGTCAGTGTTACACATGGTCACAAGAGTCGGCTTATTTACTTACCTCTTCAAGAATTGCTTGAGTTGTGACATGTGTGTCCCTTACAGAAAAGTTTCTGGAACTTGAGAATCATGGTAACACAGAAGTGAAGTGGCATCTGTCATCTTTAGCTCCACCTTATGTCAAGGTCAGTAATAATTACCTTACATATATTCATTTTAATATTTAAACTTTATGCAGGGTGTTTTAAAACTGAATTATGAGCGTAGGTTGGGATGATTAGCTTTTTTAGTTCCACTGATTCACTTACTGGATTTTCTCTATAGATGGGGCTCATACGTGCCCCCATCTTTTTCACAAGGTGGTTTTGAGAATCACATTATGGAATGGATGTGAAAATCTGTGTGCGTGCTCATTTAATGAACTACTTTCTACAGGACTGATCTTTACCTGAAATAACAATTTTGAAAAATATATAAAAACGTTAATTGTGGAACATTGTGGTAGGCGCACCTGCATGTGCCTTTCTCTCTCTTTTGTTCTGAGTGTTGCTGTGTGTTTTCAACCATAGGAACTGGCACAGGAGACAGAAGTGAGTGTAGTAGCGTGCTAGCTACTGTCTACTGCAAGTAGTCTCTGCCACGAGCTTCTACCCGAATTGAGCATTTGTCATGTGTGTTTTTTACAACACTGTGGCCTTTCTGCCATGCATTTTGTGTGACGGTAGCAGTTTTGAGCCATAGTACTCACAAAATATGTGCAAAAGATAGTGCTGGACCTACTGAAAAGGAATAAACAACTAGTTTGCATAGGTTATAAAAATGCACATTCAACAGGGTCTTCAGGGTTTTTGAGGAGAAGGGAAATCCTTTGACATTATGAGCGTCACCTGAAAATGACTGATGGAGGGAGGGGTCGCCGTGAGGCTCATGTGAGCGGAGTGTAGTAGCACTTTCACTCCTCGGCAGGCATCGCGTTCTCCTGTGCCCGCAAAACTGGTTCGTGTGTCCTTGGTAACCAGAGACGTAATGGTCTTGCTCTGCATTGATCTACTGCCTTCTATATTTTTTCACTGGATTGCTTAAATTATCGTAGGGGGTTGACGACAGCGGAGATGTTTTTAGAGCTACCTATGCGGCATTCAGATGTTCTCCTATTTCTGGAACACTGGAAAGCCGTGGAGTTCAAAAGGTGAGTTTTAACATTTTTTCACAGCCTTTAGTAAGAAACTGGTGTTGATCGACCCAAAGTGCCTTTGTTTCCACCCAGAGTAGTTGCTTCAAACTTAGACCAGTGCTGCTCAGCCAGGTTGCCAGAGGAGAAGAGGCCTGCCTCAGTGCAGGTCAGTGGACTGCTTCCTGCAGCAGAGGTCTTGCATTCTACACAGCTAAACAAAACGCCATACTTAGTGGTAGGATTGATTTGTGTTCTGATACAAGCACTTCATGTGGCCACAGGCTGCCAGTACTTAGAACACACTTCGAGTAGCTCTAATCTAGATAGTAGTTTTGTCCACTAGCCATGTTAGAAAAATCTACCACTATTCAAAAACAATTCAGTTCATATCATAGTCAACAGTATATCTTCATGGGTAAATGGTGATGGATCTTTTTCGTACCAAGACCCTCTTTTTATTTTTTTTTTATGTTGGTGTATTTATTTTTGAGAGAGAACATAAGTAGGGGAGGGGCAGAGAGAATGGGAGAGAGAGTTCTAAACAGCCTCTGTGCTGTCAGCACATAGGGCTCTATCCCACAAACTGTGAGAGTATGACCTGAGCCAAAATCAAGAGTCAGACACTCAACTGACTGAGCCACCCAGATGCCGCATAGTACCATGACTCTGTTAAGTTCTAATTTGTTTGTAGACCTGACGTAGTTTCTTCAGATATCTCCAGTGACACTAGTCATTCACTTGGCCTAAGTAATGCACATTTTCATGCTGCAAAAATCACAGCTGAAACTCATTTAAACTATAGCATTTGTATGACAATGGTCCATTTATTCAGAGATTCAGACTTGTAATCCATTGTACACTAGTGTTGTGAACTCATTACTGACTGTAAAAGAATCTTTGAGCAATGACAGCCACAAACTATACACTTGAGTAGGTCTGTATAACAGACTTCTAGAGGGTTTCTGACTTTTTTGGAAAGATCTGCTGTTGTACAAGCATAGTTTATTTTACTTCCCAGCCCACAATAGAGGCAAAGAAGCATAATAGGGTCCAGACACATTGCTCAACAAAAGTTTAACATCTGGGGCAAAAGTGGTGGGAGGAGGGCTGCAAAAAAAAAAAGCCAACAGGAAAGACATCCCATGTTCATGGATCAGAAGATCTAACATTACTAAAATTGTAATACTACTTAAATTGATTTATAGATCACTATGTAGATTCAGTATATTCCCAGTCAAAAATCGCAGCTGGTGTTTGTTAGTTTTTTTTCAAGAAATTGACATGTTGATCATAAAATTCATATAGACATGCAGGGGAACCAGCATAACCAAAGCAATCTCAAAAAAGAACAAAGTTGGAGAATTCACACTTTTCAACACTTGTCAACTTCTATTGACATCAGGATAGATATTTAGAATATGTGGAATAGATTTGAGAGTCCACAGGATACCCTCATATTTATCTTATGGTCAGTTGATTTTTTTCAATAAGGGTACTGAGACAATTCAATAGGGAAAGAATATTTTCAACAAATGGTGCCCAGGCAACTGATACCCACGTGCAAAAGAATTAAGTTTGACCCTTACTTCACACTGTATCCAAAAAGTAACTTGAAGTACACCATAGACCTAAATGTAAGAGCTAAAACTATAAAATTCTTAGAATATAACATAGTAAATATTCATGACCTTGGGTTAAGCCTTGGTTTCTTAGATGTGACAACAATAAAGCACGAGTGATAAAAAAAAAAATAGATGAATTATCGAATTGTAAAACTTGAGTACATCGAAGGATACCACTAAAAAAGTGAAAAGGCATCCCAGATTATGGGAGAAGATATTCAGAAGTCCTATATTTAATGAAGGGCTTGTATCCAGAATGAGTAAAGAACTCATACGACTAGATAATACAACGACAGATTACCTGTTTAAAAAATGGGTAGAAGAACTGAATAGACATTTCTCCAAAAAGAGATATAGAAGTGGCCAGTAAATACATGAAAAGATTTTTAGAATTACTGTTCATCAGTGATATGCAAAACAAAACCACAGTGAGATATCACTTCACACCCCTAGGATGACTATGATTTCACCCACCAGACAATAACAAGTGTTGGCAAAGATATGGAGAAATTAAGACCCTCATATACTGATGTTGGGAATGGAAAATGGTACAGCTGCAATGGAAAACAGTGTGACAGTTCCTCAGTAAGCTAAATGTAGAATTCCCATATGACCCAGCAACACCACTTCTGGACATATATCCCAAAACATTGAAAACCAGCATTCAGACAAAAATTTATACACAAATGTCCATAGCCAAAAAGGATAGAGGGGCACCTGGGTGGCTCAGTCCGTTAAGTGTCTGACTTCAGCTCAGGTCATGATCTCATAGTCTGTGAGTTCGAGCCCTGTGTTGGGCTCTGATGCTGACAGCTCAGAGCCTGGAGCCTGCTAAGGATTCTGTATCTCCCTCTCTCTCTGACTCTCCCCTGCTCACACTGTCTCTCTCTGTCTAACTAATAGTAGGTTTAACACTAAATTCTTTGATAAAGGAAGCACTTAACACTGGTAAACTTTATAAATACTGTTTTTAAATATGACAGCTTTCTGATCCTGAGCTTTTTATAGGTTGTACTCATACAGCTCGTATGTATGAGCCTGAGGTGTTGGTCAGGGTAACTGGTTCTGGACCTTAGACCTTCATACCATGGCCAGCAGAGGGTTCCGTAAGCACTACAGTGAAAGATTGGACTGTGTTTCTGGGGTTGACCTTCCTCATTTAGGTCTTATATGTGACTGCCCTAGAATTTTTTGATAATGTAAATAAACATTTACATTTTGAGGAATATGTTACATAGAGCGCTAAAGAAAAATGCATTTTAGATGTGATATATAGTAACAAGACCACCAAATGTATAATTGTTCAAATTCTTTTTCAGTTAGTGGCAAAACTAGCCAGTGCAAAACCGTGTAACAATTATAGGTGCACGAGGTCCAGGTCTAAATCCTCCCCCCCGCCCGCCCCCCGGGTGTGCTGTTTTGTAGGTCTCCATCACTTTTTTGCCCAGGGATAGAGGAGATTATGCCCAGTTTTGGGATGTTGAGTGTCACCCCCTTAAAGAGCCTCACATGAAGCATACCTTGAGATTTCAACTCTCTGGACAAGTGAGTATTACATCAGATTTAAATAAATTATTGTGTGTATATATTAAAAAAACATTGTGAAACTGAAATGGAAAACTGTTCAGAAAATGCAGACTGTTTTCCTGGTATTATTTTAATTTCATTAATTCTGTTGTCTGGCCCTGTAATCTTAATTTTCTCATTTGCCTTTATTGACTGGCATGTTTGAGGTCTGGGTTTGGCTCTATGAAATCTCTTTGACTCAATTAGGTAAGATTGTGTGTGTGTGTGTGTGTGTGTGTGTGTGTGTGTGTGTGTAAAAGAAAATGAACAGTATAAGGCATAGTGTTTGCAATTTAGGGATTTAAGAATCTTAAGTTTTCTTTTGAAAATTAAGAAGGATATAGCAGAATTCAAATGTCCATATATTTTCCTAGAGTATTTCTTTCTCCTCCCCCACCCTATGATTTTTTTTTATACAGAGTGTCAAAGCAGAAAATGAGCCTGAAAATTCAGAAATTTCCACAAACTCCCTCATTAAACTAGATAATTTAGTTAAACCCCGGAGACCAGCTGTATCAGAGTCTTCTGCTCTCATACCTGGGTATGTTGTTTCTGTCATCTATGACATATTTCCGAGTACTTTGTTGATACATAGTCACATGCAGGAAGACGCTCAGTGACCTTCCCTCTGTGTTTCCATGCGTTGCTACCACTCCCATCAAGACGATATTTCTCTCACCCAGAAAGCTCTTACACATCCCTTTGCTTTGCAGTCAGCCCTGTCCTCAACCCAAGATTTGTTCTGTTCTCATCTTTGCCATAGTTTGATTTTGTTGAATTTCATACACACATGCGCCCCTTAAATCTGGCTTCTTTCATCGCACATAATTTTGGGGCATTTGTGTGGTCAAGTATATCTGTAGTTTGTCCCTTTTCATTGTTGAGTATCACTTTATGTGAACATATCACAGTTTATTCATTTTCCTGATGACACTTGGGTGGCTTCTCATTTGGAGATATTATAAATGAAGGTGCTATGAACACTTGGGTGTATATTTTTTGTGGACATATTTTTTTCACTTCTTTTGGAAGTGTCACATGGGAAGCATGTGTTTAACTTTATTTATTTATATTTTTAAATTTTTTTAATATTTATTTTTGAGAGAGAGAGAGAGTGCAAGCAGGGTAGGGGTAGAGAGAGAGGGAGAGAATACCAAGTAGGCTCTGCACTGTCAACGCAGAGCCTGACATGGGGCTAGAACTCATGAACCTGAGCAGAAATCAAGAGCTGACCACTTAACTGACTGAGCCACCCAGGCACCCCCAATGTGTTTAACTTTATTAAAAATTTTTTTTTAAATATTTATTCATTTTTGAGAGACAGATCATGAGTGGGTCAGGAGCAGAGAGAGAGGGAGACCCAGAATCCGAAGCAGGCCCCAGGCTCTGAGCTGTCAGCACGGAGCCCGATGTGGGGCTTGAACCCACAAACCGTGAGATCATGATCCGAGCTGAAGTCGGACGTTTAACCAGATGCTGCTAAGAGGCCAGAGCGTGTGTCCCACTTGCAGGGTAGTCTGTCCTGAAAAACGGAGACCGTCCCATGGACTGCCTTGGGAGTGGTCCTGCTGAAACGGACCACGGGGACAGGAGCACCTGTGGACACACTGCCTGTGAGGCGAGCGGGGGCCAGAGCTCCTGGGGAGAGAGGGGCGGAGGGGTACCCCCCTCCTGTGGCCAGTCCCACGTAGCAGCTGACCCCTCCTCAGTGGAGTGCTGTGGTGGGCGTTTTCTCTTTTCTCTTCACACAGACTAGAGTGTTGCTGTTACAGAACTATTTTCCAGCCGAGTTGTGAGAGAAAACACAAATCAACACTTTCTAGTTTAATGTATACAAAGAGACAAACTTACTATGGATTTTAAATAGTTAACTTTTAAACATGTTTCCAAAGCAGGCAGCTTGACTTGACCCACCGCGGGGTTTATGCCCCTGAAGATGTGTATCAGTTTCTGCCGACGAGGGTTGGGGAATCAAGGACGTTGAAAGTCAACTTGCGAAATAATTCTTTCATCACGCACTCCGTAAGTTGGTGATAATACTGTGGGTTTTGGGAAAGTGGATGTATTCAACTACTTGATAAATGTTTTCCTGATAATTTAGAAGCTTGTTTTATAGATTATACTTAGGTTATAATAATGAGTTAATGTTTTAAGTGCCTTATACTGTATTTGAAAAGAAACTCATGGGAAGTTTGTGACCCTTTATCTAAAAATTGAGAATATTTAGCATTTGTTTTCATATTTTCATTTTTAAGGTTTTTCTCTTGTTCTCTGTTTCTTCTTTACCATCATACCAACATATTTCTGGATAACAGTGACTCAAGTCAGAACTAGGATAAGTTCATATTAAAATTATTTTAAATTTGTTTTCATAAGCATTTATTATTTTACCTAACTTTGTGACTATACTTAAATTTACTAAATGTCTTTAATTAAATAAATGTTTTAAGTATGCTCAAATATCTAACTTGCATAATTTCATAAAGTATTTCATATTGAATTCCAGCTGAAGTTTTTAAGTCCCAGAGAGCCTTTCTACCTCAAACATTCAAAATATTCTTTAAGGTGAGTTTATCATAAATCAAAATGTTCTCATCCTAGCGCAGGACTTTGTTTCAGAACAGAGAAGAGCTGAGGAGCCTGCAGGACAGTATTTCATGACCTCCCGTAAGTGTGCTTTACTGTCCAGCAGCCCAAACTTGGTGCAATGGTGCGGACTTAGTGTGTGATTCCTGTTACCCGGTGTTTTGCCAGCCACATAAATACATAGAACCTTAATCATCGTGTGACCGACTTTAGAATAATTCCTGCCTTAAATGTTATTTTCACTCTGCTAAGAATTAAGGAGTTAAATATTAAATAATTGGGACTTTTATTATGATATTTTCCAGTTGTCATTCTTCAGATACCGTATATTGTTCTTAAATCAGGGACTCGTTTTTTCATCATCCTTGCTACTTTTCATTTTCCATATGATATACATTTAGATTGAAATCTCAAACTGGTTGTCACTGTTATTTAGAATTTTAGCAGTAGGGTCCCATTGGACTTAACACTGAAAATAATTTTACTTTATCTTTGAATCTTTAAGCTAATTAATTAATCATACGATCCTTCATTTTAGCATTAGATGGTTCTGAAAACATGTTGCAGGCAAACCGGACCGCTGTGGTAACATCCCAGGACTGCCTCTTCCTGAGGCACTAAGGCCAGCGGTGCCGTACTCTGGAAGGCTACACGTGTCTCTAGGTGCTGGAAAGGCTGGACGCTGTGGGGAGGACCCTTCTCTCGTCTCTTTCCCATTCTTTTTGCCCCAGACCTGCTATTCCTGTACTTGAGGTTCTGGCACTCCTTTTGCGTCCCAAGGGACTGACTTAAGGGCCCAAACTGTGCAAATTCAGCAATGAGTGTATCTAGAAATTGTCATAGGCTTCACCTCTCTAAGCCTAGGCTTTCTGATTTGTGAAATGCAGGCGGCAGTGCTCCTGGCAGCCTGGGCTCATTAGGAGGTGGACGTCAGCCATCTGTGGGTGTCAGTGCATCTTCAGTAGTCCCGACAATGCCCTCTTTTCAGCCAGCCTACTGGCGGGGTCTGTGAAGACCAACCCCATGGATTTTGATGGAACACCACAGTTGCGTGCATGTCCATGCTTTTCCATTAATCCCTTCAACAGCCATGTAGAGGAGAAAGGCCTATCTTTATTTTTTAAATGTTTATTTTTGAGAGAGAGACAGAGAACACAAGCGGGGGAGGGGCAGAGAGGGGGGACACACAGAATCTGAAGCAGGCTCCAGTCTCTGAGCTGTCAGCCCAGAGCCCGACGTGGGGCTCAAACCCACAGACTACAAGATCATGACCTGAGCTGAAGTCAGATGCTTAATTTACTAAGCTACTCAGGCACCCCAGAAAGCCCTAACTTTAAAAAAAAAAAAACACTAACTACATGTTTCCCAGCTTCTCCACTCTTGAGTCCTTGACTCCCAGCAGCCTGAGGACCTCCAGTCACTGAGGCTTTGCCCTAATGATTTAAGACTGGTGGTGCTAGACTGCGTTACAGTCGGTGGCCACTGCTAAATACATGAGTGAAAAGACCAAGTGAAGTAAACCCCAGGTCATAGAAAAACGTCTCTCATGACCGTCCACGGACTGAAATTTTACATAAAGCTGGTTTCTTTATACATGGGAATGACTTCTTTCAACTTTGGAGAGGAAAACTTTGCTATAGTAGCTCACTTGAAAATTGTTACATCAAAACTGAAATACCAGTGCTTGTTCTTGTAAATATTGAGTGCTTTTGTATTTATCCCAAATATTAGACACTTGGACTTTGGACAGGGACTCATGAAATACATGTGCTGGTGGAGAGCAGTGGTTAAGCTCGCTTTGGCAGGTGGAACAGAATCTGTTCTGAGAACCCGAAACACAGTTCCCAGCTTTCTTTTAGTGGCGTTGTTGTTCAGTAGATGGCTCTTTGCTCTGTGATACCACTAGCTCCAGCCTTCCAGAGGAAAAGTGTGACTTTCTCACCTCTAGGGTACATGACGTAATCAGTGCCTTACTACAACAAATATGCACCTTCCGGGCAGTAGTGAGGCCTGATGGGGCTGCTCTAACACGTGACAGGGGCCCAAGGCTTTTGGGATATAGACTAACTCCAACATAAACAGGCCAGGAGAGCTTCGCCCAGAAGGTCCGGGGGTTTTGTCTAGTGCAGAGGTGGGGAGCATGGATGGGTGTTAGGGAAGTACCCCCCCTTAAAGCAATAGATTATAAAGAAGGTAATCGGGAAAAGGGAACCTATCAATTTTTTTGTAAAGGCCGTTTTGGAGGCTCTAGGTGACCATCTCTATCATATCTCTGTAAAAAGAATTTAATCCCACATAGCCCTGAAAAGTATTCTTCTGTTAACCTATTGTTCTATTCAAGTTTAATCTCTGCTGTGACATTATAGTGACATCTTTCCCCTCTCCTGTGCCCACATCTGCATGCACCCAGCATCCTGGCAGGGTCGTGCTGCTGAGCTGCCAGACCCTGCAGTGTCATTCTAGAGGGCTTTGTCACAAAAGTCACAGCCAGGGACAGCGCTGTCACTGAGCTGTTGTTACCTCTCACCAACACACAGGAAGGAAACAGTTTGTTACTTCATGATGGTACCTTGGCTGTGCCAATGGCTACTTTTTCCTATACAGAGTATTCCTTTTAAATTAAAGAAAGAAAGAAAAATGATGGGGATTTGCAGGTTCAGTAGACGGGGACAGGTAGTGGAGGAGGCGGCGTGAGTGCATGTCCGTGGCTGCTGCGTCCCTCCCTGGAGGCATCTTTGCTCTTTGTGTGCCTGCACGTACCGCTGGCCCTTACCTGGTGAGGGATTCTGAGCTGGGCCTGTCCACTGGGGTCAGCATGCTTTACTCTTACCTTTCCCTTGTGTGTGTGTGTGTGTGTGTGTGTGTGTGTGTGTGTGTGTTTGGAGAGAGAGAGAGAGATAGTACAAGGTACTATGGTAAACATCTCCGTCTTACTTGAAGTGTTCTGGAACTATGTTAAATTTTATGTTTTTTCTAAATTGCATTCTAGTTTATTCAGAGTATCTAAGTCTAAAGCAGATGATATATATGTTTAGCATACATTTTTAAAACCCTTTCTCAGTTAAATATAGAATAGTTATATGTTCTGTGTTAAAGTTTGTTAACGATGGGGTCTCTCAGAGATTTATTTCAGGATATTTTATTACTTTTAGCAGTTTATAAGTTATAAAGCCTCTTAAGTTGACAAATTGTACTACATTATTCTGGGTACTGAAATGCTAACATGAAAGAGAAAATGGTAGTTTGTCAGGCACTAAGTACCATGTTTTTAAATTGTGACCTGGGAAATTAGGATACAATGCATTTGGAGAAAATAAACTTTTGTGTACATATATATTTTAAAATTCTGCATTATCACTATATCCAGGAAAAGGGCTTTGAAATATTAAAACTGTTTTCTAAATTTTTAGCCCACTGCAGTTACACACCCACAAGCTAACACTAGGAAGTGTGTAGGAAACAAAAGCATGTATCAGTTCTGGCTGTTGAACTTTAAGACGTGTAGTTTGGAAATGAAACTCAGGGATGAACAACCTTCCCTCTGAGGAAAGTCTAAAAGTTATAAACTTTCACACAAAACAAGACTTTTAAAAGCCGGTGACGTCACACAGGCTATGATGAAGTATATGCACTCTCATTCACCATGAAAGTAAAGGAATATTTTTGAAGCTCCTGGGACCTCGTTTTGTGAACAAAAACCTCCCAACATAAAACTTTTAAGTGCAGGGCACTCATTACCTCGCCTCTCTACAGTTGACCCTTGAACAGAGCAAGGGTTAGGGGTGTCGACCCCCATGCGGTAGAAAATCTGTGTATAACTTTTGACTCCCCCCAAAACTTAACTTACAGTAACCCATTTTTGACTAGAAGCATTACCAATAACATAGTCAATTAACATATTTTTTGTATGTTAAATGTACTATGTATTGTTAAATGTCAAGTATTATGTACCATATTCTTAGAATAAAATAAGCTAGAGAAAAGAAAGTCGGGGAGATCATATGGGAGAGAAAATACATTTATAATGCTATACTTTATTGAAAAAAAATGCACACATAAGTGGACCTGCTTAGTTCAAACCCATCTTGTTCAAGGGTCAAACATAATCTAAAAAAATTTCAAGACCGTTTTTTATAAAAGTTCATAGGAATGCAGGAGCAAAGCCCACACAGACAGGACGGCTCGGTTTCACGCTCCCCCCAGCTGGGTGTGCCGCCCGGGGGCGGGGGGGGGGGGGGGGGGTGGCCCGTGTTCCCTCGCCCTTCCTGGGGAAGATGGCCGCCTGCCTCTGCGGACAGAGCAGAGTTCTGCACGCGGTAAAACAGACCGCTTATTTCCCTTTCCTATTTTTGTTGGATGGCCAGGAATATATATGCAGTACTATTTGAATCACATTTTAGATTTTCCTCTCCTCCCTGCCAGTTTCTCGTTAAATAATAGCATCAAAGAAATGAGAACCAAATGTAAACTGAGTATCACTCAGCTGAGTTCTTTCAGCAGAATCCAGCCCCGCTCTCTGCCAGGCTTGGAGCTGGTTACTGTGGCGGGTGGACGCACGTGCTGCCGCAGCACCAGCCGATGACCTTCCCTTTCTCTTTCCAGAGCCCAGCACTACATCAACATGCCTGTGCAGTTCAAACCAAAGTCGGCGGGCAGGTTTGAAGCTTTGCTGGTTATTCAGACAGATGAAGGCAAGAGTGTTGCTATTCAGCTCCTGGGTGAAGCTCTTGAAAAAATTAACTAGATACTTTTTGTGCAAAGTAAATTACATAAGTTTTATTTTGGTAACTTCATTTTTTTTACGCTGCAATATTCTTTTATACATATTTTGTAAGATTGTTTCGATAACTAGATTTTTGTTTGTTTTGAGAAGCTAATACTGAAGACCTAACTAAAATATCATGTATGTAGCCCATAGTATTGTACTTAACGTTTTTACAGGGGAGAAGAGAGTTATATTTTTGCATTGATTATGATACTCTGAATAAATATGGTGTATATTTTAATGTGATATAACCAGAAATAAATTTAATTTCCATTAAACCTGTCTTTTTTAATATCATGTAATACAGAAATCAGAATCTTGCTTTATTCTGCTAATTATTTTCAAGTTGGTGGGTCTGTTTTGTAATTTTTTTCCCTCTTCCATTACACAGTTTCCTTTTCTCCAAGAAACTCCTTCCTTGGCCCTTCCTTCTTTTAGCTAATTGCCTGGACTAGAACAGAGGTGTACTTTTAAAGGAATTATTTTTCTCCAGAGTAGAGGAATTCATATTCTGTGCACAAACATTGGAAAGGTTGATGTCTTTTAAGATACTGTTTATTGTAATTAAAGCTAGACAGGACAGCGGCTCCGGGACACCACACAGAAGGTCCGCTCCGCCAGCAGGAGCCTGTGGGGAGGCAGGGAGTCACTGGGGGGCAGACGGGTCCTCCCGTTACTCATCTTGAGCTGGGAGGTAGAAAAAGTGACCTGGTTTTACCCAGGAGGAACAAGACCCGACCTCGGTCTTTGGAGCAAAATATCCCAGATTGTGAGCAATTGGGTAATGGGTTCGGGTGATCACAGTTGGGTGTTACTAATGGAGCAGAAGGACCATGAACTTGCAAGAAGCTGCCTGGGTGGCTTAAATCTGCAGCAGTTTGGGAGCAGTGATGGTGAGCTGGAGACAGTAAAACATTTCTTCTTTCCTCCTCTACCTTATTTTCTCTTGTTAGACATTTTTTTCTTAGAAACCAAATTTATGAAAACGTTTTTCACACGTCAAACAGTTGTTGCTGTTACTGATCCTGCCCTTCTCCAGTTTTAGATTTCGTATATCAAGTGCGGGTGACTTCGAGCTTGAACAGGTACTTGACAACACCCAGCCTCAAAAGTTTGAAATGGTGGTACTGCTTTTTAAAAATGTTTGCCCTGGTCTTTCGGTTCCTAAGGGTCATTTCATTTCTGTGTAATCATCACTTTGCCTTCTAGGTTCTACTCAGGTCAAAAAAGAGAGTTTAAGCAAACAAAAAAACTAGAAAAGTGATTCTCCTTCCATAGACCATACGCGTTTACGAATACGCATTTCTTCTTATTCCTCCCGGGTTTTGGGAACCTGATGCTTAGAATTTCGAGAGCAGTTGGATGTGAACCAGTGGTTGACCGCAGCCAGTCATCGCTGTAAAGCAACTCCGACCACTGGCCCCCTTCACTGTGATCTGTAATGTGGAAGAGAATCTAATAGGCAAAGTTACCCTATACGCTTTCCCTAATTAATTAGCTTTTCCATCTAGAGGCTGGTTTCCTTTCTTTCCCATCCCTTCCCAGATTGGTATCTCGAGTCTTAAACTCTCTTCTGAGCTTCAGACTCAGGTGGACATTTCCACCTGGTTATCGAATAGGCATCTCAGATTTGCATTCACTCCCTGCCTTACACATATTTCTCTCTAGCTTTCCTCATCTTCATACATGTCCCCACTGATCATCCTGTCAGTTAGCTAAAACTCTAGGTTTGGGTGTTTAACCCTCATACCCATCAACTCTACTGAACCTGTAGAAGTCCTTCTGCCGGAGTCCAGCGCCAACAGGTCCAGGGCTCCCTGAAGGATGGACGGTGTCGGCACAAGAGATGAGAGAGCCTCAAGTTTAAGTTCTGATCCTATCCACCACTCTAACCCTGCCTATCTCTACAGGGGGGGTCTGCAGCACCTAACCGTCCTAACTGAATCCTAACTGTCCCTAAAATCAAAGGAGAAAGGGAAAGGGCTTACCTTCAGGTTCGGGCGCCACTTGCCAGAGTCCAGCTCGGGCAGGTCCAGGGCTCCCTGAAGGATGGATGGTGTCAGCAAAAGGGGGAGGGAATGAGACAGCCATGAGTTTCTTTCTGATCACCAGGCAGGCATCTCTGTACTGACCTGGAAGTCAGCTTTATTTATGGTAAAAAATGTATGGGGCCAGCACAGACCTGGCATTTGCCTTAGACAGTGATTTCTTTTTTTTTTTTAAATCGTTTATTGTCAAATTGTTTTCCATACAACACCCGGTGCTCTTCCCCATAAGTGCCCTCCTCCATCACCACCACCTCTTTTCCCCCCTCCCCCTTCCCCTTCAACCCTCAGTTCGTTTTCAGTATTCAATAGTCTCTCAAGTTTTGCGTCCCTCTCTCTCCCCAACTCTCTTTCCCTCTTCCCCTCCCCCTGGTCCTCCATTAGGTTTCTCCTGTTTTCCTGTTAGACCTATGAGTGCAAACAGACAGTGATTTCTGATGACAAATTCTTTTGACATGTAAAAATTTCCCAGGACATAGACTGGTAGAAGACTCATGCATGATATTTATCAATAGTGATTGATGTAGGTGATGTAGATGCATATCATATGGGGAAGGAAGGTATCTTAACCATTCAAATACAAGGCAATGAGTTTAGCATAGCGAAAGCAAAAGTTAGTTGTTTGTGAGCAGGGGTCAATAGCCTGTTTTCTTGAGGGGAAGTAAAACAGGTTTCTCAGGAAATGCAATGTTTGCTCCTATAATCACAAAAGAAGAAATTCCTACAATAAGTTCCTTCACAAGGTGCAATCAGCATATTTTAGGATAAAGGGACAAGTTGCACCAGTCAACAAGGTGCCTTGGGGGTCAGTGCCCCAGCAAAAATAATTGCAAGAGGCCTTGCAAACCTGCCTTACCTCACAAGGAGTTTTCTCAACTTAGTGAGTTCGGAAAATGGCTCCCAACATCCTTCGGTCTGTGTCCAGAGGTGAGCGCTGTGGCCCGGGCCACCGTCCTCTCAGATCGCTGCCCTAGGTCCCGGCCCACACTGCCGCCGGCGCTTCTGCCTCAGGAAGCCCTTCTCTATCAGCAGGCAGAGTTAGAGTTTATAAAAGGTAGATCAGAGCCAAGACTTCTCTGCCTATACAGTAAAACCTTGGTTTGTGAGCATAATCTGTTTCAGAAACATGCTTGTAAATCCAAAGTACTTGTAGATAAAAGTGAATTTTCCCAGAAGAAATAATGGAAACTCAGATGATTGGTTCCACAACCCAAAATCATATAAAAATGATTATAATACTGTAATAGATACAAAATAATAAAATACAAAATGTAAAGAAAAATAAATTAACCTGCATTTGCCTTTTTGAAAACCTTCGTGGCTGGTGTGAGGGAGACAGGAGAGGAGGGTTATCGTGCAGGACTCTCACTATCACTAACGGAGTCCCTCTCTGCTGGCTCAGTGGGATCTTTTTCTTTCCATGCAACTTTAACAATCTATCCAATGGCACTTGATTTTGCCTCCTTTTGAGGATTTCCCAGAAATGTGACATTGCATTGTCATTAAACAGATTCATTGCTCACACTGCTACAGCCTTATTTGGGTGGTGCTTTTCTACAAAATGTTGCTCCATTTCCCACATTTGACATATCTCCCAATCTCATTTGCAGTGAGGGATTCCTCTGCCCTTTTCTCCTCTGCAGACGAGATACAGACAAACACTTCTTATAAAATCTTGCAATTTCAGCCACCTTGTTTGTACGTCTCAATTATTTCCTTCTTTTTTTTTTAATTTTTTTTCTGTTTTTTATTTTTGAGAGACAGAGAGAACAGGGGAGGGTCAGAGAGAGAGGGAGGCACAGAATCTGAAGCAGTCTCCAGGCTCTGAGCTAGCTGTCAGCACAGAGCCTGACGTGGGGCTCGAACCCACGAACCGTGAGATCATGACCTGAGCCGAAGCCGGACGCTCAACTGACTGAGCCACCCAGGCGCCCCGTCGATGAGTTCCTTCGTAACTTTCAACATAATCATCTTCTTAGCACCTTTCTTTTCAATCTTTTTCTGCATGGGGGCCATTGTATACACTTGCACAGATGTTGACTACAGTACAGTATTAATAAACTCTTGTCATATATGTATTTAATATAACTGGCAGTAAGGTAGCCGAAGAAGGGGTCTATGTCTGCAGGCAGCCTGACCTAGAATGAAGCAAAGCATTCCTAAGCTTGCTCTTGTATGGAAAAGCAAAGCACTGTCCCTAGGTGCTTTGAAGTGACAAAAAATGCACTTAGTGCCAGTTGTAGGCACTTTTCAACGCTCTGAAAAGCACTGATTTCTGCCAAACGCTGCAGCTTGAGACTGAGCATCTGAGCATGGGAGACGATCACCCATAATCCCACAGCAAGAGAGAGAGAAGGACCATTGGCTCAGTTGTGATCATGTGACATTCGGAATCACGTACAACTTGTACTGCAAAACCTCGCTTGTCTTATCAAGCTAAGACTTATTAGAAAGGTTTGCTCTTCTTGTGGAACACTTCCAGAACAAGTCGCTAGCAATCCAATGTTTCACTGTATGTATAATTACATTACACGTAGTCTGAGTTCACACTCTCTCCCCCGTTGGCCTGGGAGGCTGTCAGTCATCTGGCCTCTGCCTCCCTCTGTGGCCCTTGTTTTCTGGCTCAGTCACTAGGGCCTTCTCACTCACTGGGCCCTGTTGTCTCAAGCTCTGCCCTGTATCTTGGGTGGCTGGTTCCTCCTCTCCCCTGGGGGGGCCTTTCCTGACCACTGTGTCCAAAGGAATCCTGACTACCTCACATCACACTGCTTACCTCCCATTACAACTCTACTTGACCCTTTCTTACATACTTATTCACTAATTGTCTCCCTCTTAAATGTAAGCTCTGTGTGACCAGACGCCTGGTTTCCTTTCTGACCACTGTGTCCCCAGACCCGGTCAGCCCATCTATGTATGACTGATCGCATTCATTGTTCTGGAAGGTTCTCACATTGTCCTGATGCAAAGGCCCAGCCATGCTTCTCACCAACCCCAGGACACATCATCCCAGGCTTTCCCCAAGATTTCTCACCTAGTTTCTCACCAGAGTCCTGCGGACTGCTCCGCACCAGAATAGGTAAGTGTTTATTGAGTGTTTCCCATGTGGCAGGCAGTGACTCAGTACCTTATGTGACTGTCACCCCAAACTCATATCCGCTTTATAGTGATGGAACCTTTCTTGGCAGGGAGGCCTGAGGGAGAGGATCAGAGGCCTCCACACACCCATGACCGTGTCTGGGGACAGATCAGTCGCAGCTGCAGGTGGGCTGAGCTCAGGACAGGATGGCCTGGTGTAGACGGCCAGGGCTGGGATCCAAACCTTGGTGTTTCTGACTTGGGTACCCAGTTGCAGATAAGAGGAACTGTTCTGGAAATAGAGAAAATATAACATTGGTATAGGTCTTCTTTTGAAAATTTGATTCCCTTTGTTTATAAAGTGACCCTGAGCTCACAGATGATCGTGTCCCGCCTGGTTCGCACATCTGACACACAATCCTGCCAGGCAAGACATTTAGCAGGCAAGACCCGAAGTTCCGTAGGATTCAGGGATGATTAATGTGCATCATTACTGATTTAATTAGTCCAGAAATAAGACTGGGTAAGAGGGCATCTGTTTTTAGTCTCCAGTTAAACTCAGGGATGATTTTATACATATGACACATATATTTCATGGGACATGGATCTCTGGGTAGAATTACACTGGGCTGTGTCTCACAAATGCAAACTTGTTCTCTTTGTTGAGTGGCTTGCCTCCCTTTTCAATTCAGTTTTCATTTTCTTAACTTTTATATGTAACATGGGGGATTCTTGTTATTTTATAGAGGTTTGATGAAAACCTTGTTCTGAAGTGAAGAGTCTATTTCCCAGCATCTTCCACTTAGGGTGAACACATCGGTCCTCTCAAACCTGCGGCCCGTGGCCACTCGTGTCCGATGCCCAGCCTGGCTCGGATCTCCGCGTGTGGTGTTGCTGGTCATCGGATCCCAGCCGCTGACTCACTGGCATCTGATAAAGTTTACTTTTCAAATTGTATGCACATTGTATCTTTTTAGGTGGCTAGCCAGCTCTTATTAAATTTCGAAATGTCACTGTGATTCCCAGAGCCACACGTCCAGCTTCCTGCCACCTCCCCTGTGTGCTGTCACGCTGCACAAACAGTGCTCCTCCTTGTCCCAGAACTTAATTCCTTGAACCCTATAGGAAATTATTTGATGTCGCTACTTACTCTGTCATTTTAAACAGGCCAATGACATAAATGACATATTAAAGCAGTGAAACTAAACTGTTGAAATCCTTATTTTAAAGAAAGAGGCCACTTGTTTTTGTGTTTTTATACCATTTCCCATAGCTTGGATAAGAGAATGAGGAGATTAAAATGTTGAGAGCTGAGATATCCTAAAAATAGTTGCTTTGTAAATACGGGTTGAGCAATGGCCGCAGTGGCATCACAGGCAGTGTCTGTGAGGCCCTCGGTGCCGGCTCCTCGCGTTCGTGGCCCGTGTGATCCTTCCCCCTGAGCGACATGCTTCTAACCTCAATGCTGGATGTGTCACTTCTGTGATTAGACTACAGTGAGTCTGATGTCCGTCTGTGGATAGACTCTTGCTGGCTTTTTTTCTTTTTTTTAAATGTTTTATTTATTTTTGAGAGAGAGAGACAGAGCGAGCAGGGTAGGGTCAGAGAGAGGGAGACACAGAATCTAAAGACAGGCTCCAGGCTCTGAGCCCGATGCGGGGCACAAACCATGAACTGTGAGACCACGACCTGAGCTAAAGTCAGACACTTAACTGACTGAGCCACCAGGCACCCCGCTCTCGCTGGCTTTAATGGAACCAGATGCCATCTGGGGAGGGCTGTGTGGCAAAGCACTGAGGGCAGCTTCTAACTGAGGGGCTTCTAACTGGAACTGAGGGGCTCAGCCCAGCAGGTCAAAAGGCAATGAATCCTGTGGATCACCACATAATTGGACTTCAAAGTGGGTCCTTCCCCAGTGAGCCTTCAGACAAGACCCTAGTCTCATCCAACACCGGGTTGCTAAACTGGGCCCCCATTCCCGACCCAGAGACACTGGCACCATACATTCTTATTGTTTGAGCCACTAAGTTGCCCGTGATTCGTTATGCGGCAGAGATAACAAAGTGATGCTTAATGACAACGGTGCTGCTAGTGTCACGAGCTCGCCTAAGCAGCCACTTCGGTAAGTAATTGCACATAATGAATGAAGGTAGTTCAACAATTATTGATCTTTTTGTGATTAGAAAGCTTTTTTTTTAAGTTTGCTTATTTATTTTGAGAGAGAGAGAGAGTGTGTGTGTGTGTGTGTGTGTGTGTGAGTGGGGGAGAGGCAGAGAAAGAGAGAGAGGGAGAAACCCAAGCAGGCTCTGTGCTGTCACCAATGCGGGGCTCAGTCTCATGAACCATGACATCATGACCTGAGCCGAAATCAAGAGTTTGGATGCTTCGCTGACGCCTTGGAAAGCTCTCTTAATCTCAAATGGGCACTCCTCTTTATGCTCCAGCAGAGGTCTTGGCATACGGGAACCTAGAGTCCCGCAGCTTTTCAAATGCACACCAAACGATTACAAGCAGTTAGAGTGAGAACTCAGGGCCTGTGCTAACTTACCTTGGGTCCCCAGAGCGATGGGCTTGTTTAGACAGGAAGGTGTGTGGGGCGGGTGGTCTCATGCCTAATGGAGCTGAGCAGCACTACCCTTGAGAGCGTGGCATTGAGGTACAGGAGGAGCTAGGTGGGTGAAAGCACAATTGGATGTTTGGTTCTCCTTGGCATTGTTCTAAATTTTGTTCTTACAGCCAGTGCCTACCCTGAAAAATACATATAAGTACGTGGAAGCGGTTGGGTTTAATTCTACAAGCAGGGTTGGCGTACACAGCCTATGGCAACTTTCTTAACTATGACTGTAGGCGGGACAGGAAGGCTCACACTGCTTGGTAAAGCCAGATTATCCATGTGTTGGGGGTGACCCATAAAACTACCTTGTGTAGGAATCAGTGTGAGGAAAGGCAGTATTTTATGCTCGGCCCTGAGAAGCTTTGAGGCAGGTCAGGAACACCCTCGTCATCTGCTTGGACTCAGAGCAGGCATCCTCCACACCCGTGTTGTGGGGTGCAGGACCGCTGGGCTGCGGGGGGAGGGCACCAGCGCCACTTGCTGTGGTGCAGTTTTGCAGAGGACACTTCTATGGGGGAGCACTATGTCCTCAGTCTTGGAAGGTGGTGCTTCAGCAGCTTCTTTGGGAACTGTCTTTATTAAAACATCCAGAGAGGCCAGTTTATTCTGCTACTGGGACCAGGTGCACCTAATCCCTCTGGTTCACCTGGTTCCCCCTTGCTTGCTTTCCACGGGCAAGGCCACTTGGGGAGAGGGACTCCCAACACCTCTTCCCTTTCACAGGCACATTTTCACCTCAGGAGGACCTTTCTTACCTGCCTTCCAGGTCCTCAGGGAAGTTGGCCCATTGACTAATGGGTAACTGCTTTGAATGATGCTCTGCTGAGTGTCTGTTCCATACATTCAATTGGAAGAGCCTCAGGGGCAGGGACCAGGGCTGGTTGGTTTACCCTCTGAAGTCTCGTCCTAAAGTAGTGCTGGCTTATGATAGGTTTTTATATGTTTTGAATGAATGAATGCATCACCATTGAAGTTTCCATGTCTTAATATTTCAAAGGAAATACTAAGAATATATGAATAATAACATAACAATGTATGGACCCCTATTTAATATAATGATGTATTTTTTTTGAAGTAGGCTCCACTCCCAATGTGGGGCTTGAACTCACCAGAGATCAGGAGTCAAAAGCTTTACCGATTGATCCAGCAAGGCGCCCCTAATATAATGATGTGTTCCTATCTCAAGCCACGAGCAAATGGTGCTGATGTAAAAGCACTAGAATCAGGAGCAGGCCACCTGTCACCACAGCAGTGCCATGGGGTGGCCCTGACAGCCTACCTGCCGGCACCTGTGCAAGTTCACACAGGGAAAAGATGAGATAGATAAGACAGGCGATTAAATTGTTGATGTGTATTTCCAAGAGAATTGCCTTTAAAAATTATAAACAATAGGGACACCTGGGTGGCTCAGTCGCTTAAGCATCGACTTTGGCTCAGGTCATGATCTCACAGCTCGTGAGTTCGAGCTCTGCATCGGGCTTTGTGTTGACAGCTCAGAACCTGGAGCCTCTTTCCAATTCTGTGTCTCCCTCTCCCTCTCTCTCTCTCTCTCTCTCTCTCTGCCCTTCTCCCACTTGCAACCTCTCTCTCAAAAATAAATAAAAAACATAACAAAATAAATAAAATAAAATACTAATAAAAATTATAAACAATAAGCATTCAGTCATGTGACTGGTACACAATTGATATACAAAAATCCATAGCCTTTCTGTATATAAGAAAATAATAACAGACAGAATACAATGGAAGACAAGATGAAACACCTAGGAAGAAAAGTATAAAGAATGTGTAAATATATAGAAAGATTTAAAAGTCCCCTTGGAGGGCGCAGAAGGAAGCTTGAATAGGAGGAGGACATTTGCCCACTGTGCCACTGAGCAGGAACCTGTCCCATGAGTCACATGCGTGCCTGGTGGTGTCCCCCCAAGACTAACGCTCTGCACCTGCTGCTGGTTGGGGGTTCTCCACAGACACAGAGAAGGGTCTCAACCCTCCAGTTGCACTTGGAGCTGGGCCTGCGGCTGACTGTCCAACTGTCACGTCTTTGCTCTTGCCCCACCCCCTCCTTAGGGCACCTCCATCAACCTAGCATCTCCTTTCCTTAAAGCGTAAAATCCTACACTTAACATACATCGTTATTAAAATTTTATTTTTTTCTTTTAAGTTTTTTTTATGTCTTTATTTTGAGAGAGAGACAGAGAGTGAGCGGGGAAGGGGCAGAGAGAATCAGAAGCAGGCTCCAGGCTCCGAGCTGTCAGCACAGAGCCTGATGTGGGGCTCGAACCCACAAAGTGTGAGATCCTGACGTGAGCCAAAGTTGAAGGCTCAACCGAGCCACCCAGGCGCCCCTTTATTAGGATTTTACATGTCTTTCTAACTGTGCTAGAGCTTTGTGAAGATCGCACAATTATTACCGCTTTCATTACAAAGTTGATTTTAAGTAGTCACCCCCAAATGCTGCTTCCCTCAATTTTAGTGTGTGAATGAATGGGTGGCTGGTGAGGAATACATATTTTGCATTACAGTGGAAACTGCTTTTGAGGAAAAAGTTTGAGTAGTTAAATCTGTCAATTCTCTTTAAACTGATCTCATTATTTAATGCCTTTCCAATAACAATACCTACGAAGTATTTTTTAAGTGGAAAATTGACTCTAACGTTGATACGGAGCAACGCTGTGCAGGCGTCACCAGGACCGTGCTGAGGAAATGTACTGAGGGAGGCTGGTCCTGCCAGGTGTCAAAGATGAGGCTCCAGCTGTTGGCCTCCGGAACCGTAGAGCGGTGAGGACACCCCAGCCCTCAGAGACATAGCAGAGCAACGTCACCTTCACCTTGCGGGGGTAGTCAACTCAGGGCCTTCTCCGCGCCACGCCAGGGCCATGGGCCACTGGTGGGCCGGGCTGCAGTCTTACTTCGGGACAGGAAGTACTAGGAAGCAACAGAGCAACATATGAGACTCATTTGATCTTCCGTATGTCTGTGGAAACCTGTGGAAGAAACTGGTGATGTGACTCCTTGGCCACTTAAAACCAGAACAATTGCAGTGAAGACAGCTCGGCTGGGACTGGTTTATGAAAAATTAATGAAACAAAGTGGATTCTGGAAAGACCCAAATACATATTTAGTATTTGGCAAATGTGGCACTTTAGTGGGTTGTCCCAAAATATTTCACTTCTTTAAAAATGAAATTATAAAAGTCCCAGAAGAAAAGATAAGACAATAATTTCAGTTAATTTCTATTTATTTATTTCATTATTTACTTCCTTGTTTATTTATTTAGAGACAGCAAGCCAGCAGAGGTGGGGCAGAGAGAGTAAACCCCAAGCAGGCCCGCACCTTCTAAAGAGCCTGTGCCCCAGACCGCCACTCGTGTCCCGCGGAGGCTGGGGTCCCTGTCCAGCCCGCACGACTAACCAGGCAGCCAGACGCTCCATGTCGCATCTGCTTACGAAGTGCTTCAGTCTGGTGCTTACGGTGAGAAACTGAGGCCTCCAGAGCTGGGTGGCTTGGTTTCCTGTAGCGGCGCCCCTGGAGACATTTGGTGACCCAGATTGTGGGTCTGAGATCTGGAAAGGTTTTCTCCCTCGTTCTCAGCTGCAGGGCTGCTCCCCGACGCCCACCCTGCCTGTGGGAGGTGAAATCATAACGGTGCCTGATGTTGGTGACAGTGCTTCTGGGCTGCATGCCAAGTTCGGCTGTCTGGGTTTTTCTGTTTATTTATGTTTTATTTATTTGAGGGAGAGAGAGAACATGCATACAAGCGAGGGAGGGGCAGAGAGAAGGAGAGACAGAATCCCAAGCAGGTCCTGCACCATCAGCACAGCAGGCCCACGCAGGGCTCCAACTGTGAGATCGTAACCTGAGCCGGGAGAAGAGTCGGACACTTAACCGACTGTGCCACCCTGTTTGTTTGTTTTTTAATTGAAGTACAGTTGATAAGGCTTCTTTTATTTTAATGCCCATCCTAGGTTTAATGTCCAACAGGTTTAACGTGTTTCGGCTATTTAAATCTTTGGGCATGCAGCATGCCTCTATTTTCAGGGTGCTGAGGGAGAGAGTGGCGGGCAGCTCCCCCAGAGGAAGGAAGGGCTGCAGGGTGGGCTCTGGCCAGCAAGGTGAGTTTGATTCTTAGGGTTGCTGACTGCTTCCTTCAAGCGCAAGCCTGGGCTACCCCTAAAACTGACCAAAGATCAGTTACTAAAAACATCAGTCATGCAGAGATGGCCAAGACAGAATAAAGAAAACAGTTGTAAGACAGTGTGCATAGTGCAGTCCTTTCCTGTAAGACAGACTATTGTTAATTGTGTGGATGTTAATAAATGTACGTACAGCAGGGGAGACGGGGTGGTTCACCTCTGACTCTTGACCTCAGCCTAGGTCATGATCTCACGGTTTGTGAATTCGAGCCCCCTCTCTGCCCCTCCTCCACTTGCGCGCACACGCACGCGCGTGCACTCTCTCTCGGTCTCTTACAAATATAAATAAACATTTAAAAAGGTTTTAATAAATGTAAAGAGAACATTTTGGAAAGCATGCTGTACGTGATACCAGGCTGCATTATGGGAAAGTGGGTAATGTTTTAACAAAAAATACTTATTAGTTCTGTCGTCCAAAAAGGGAAGTGAGGAAAAAAAGAGAAATTCAGAGAATATAACCTCAGGGCACCCGACACAATGCCCCCAGGGTCACTTCCTGCACCGCGGAGTGGAGCTGGGGGGCCAGACCGAGAGCGTCGCAGCTTCTTGGGGGGGGTGGAGGGGGGGGCTGTGCGCCAGTTCAGTGTGGTGCATCTGCTTCCTTCCCACCAAGACGGCTGCACCTGGGGACCCTGCTCAGGAGTCCCTGTGCAAGGTGTGCAGCTGGGCGCTTGGCTGCAGTGAGACGTGCCGCCCTCCCTCCTCCCCCCTCCCGCCGCCCCCAGCCTGGCAGGGGTCTGAGTCTCCAGGCCCCGCCGCCCCCCCTCCCCCGGAGCCGGCCTGGGGCCTGCCTTCCGCACGGTGTGCGGGGGAAGTGCGGGCCTCGCGCTGAGGCAATTAGGGACGCACTCCGCAGGTGCGCTCAGGAGCCCTGCTCTTCAGTGCCACCAGGCTATCGTTAAAAGCAAGGGACCCTGCGGGTGAGGAAGGGGTTGTGGTGCCACTGCCCTCCCTTCCCATTTGTACCTTCCCGCCTTCACAGCCTGGCCGTCAGTGGGACTCATCCCACAAAGGGCTGTCCCTCTTTGTGGCCGCTCTGTCACCAGCCAGAGCTGTCAGGTACGTCAGTCATGATGCTTTGTGGCCATGTCACCGGCATAATCAGCAAGATTAGGTGGCCACAAAGGGCCGTGAATGAGGTGGTAATTGTGTTCAAGGGAAAGGAGACTTAAAGAAAGAGAGACTTTCTTTTCTCACAAGACCCATGAAAGAAGTGACAGCTATATTTTAAAGCTGGAACAAGATAATTGCAGTAAGAGATCTTTGTATGTTCTCTGACGAACGCTGCGCACTCACAATAAATATTCAAACGCTCAGTGTGTGTTGTGAACACCAGATAACCATTTGCAGTGAAACCATTTACATTTGCTATTTTGGAAGTTCAGATCCAGCCCTTGAACTGAATCAGCGGACCACACAGCCACCAGGACCTGGGATCGGCGGCGCGGTGCCGTGGGAGCCGCTCTGCGGAGCGCGTGTCCCCCCATCGTGTGCAAGGCAGCTGCCTATGTCCAGGGTATCGCTCCATTGCCTTTCTCTGCTTTGGTCTAAAAGGGAAACCTGGCCACGTGGGAGTGGGTAGGAAGAGGGAAAAGATAATACAAAAAACAAAACAAAGTAAAAAACCCAAACCTGCAGTCAGCCCACCTTGGGAAAAAAAACAAACTCTTCTAGCACAAAATTAGTAAAGTCCGTCATGGAAAGATACCAAAACTTCCCAATATACAGCTCTTCCTGAAAATGCTTCATCCGGTCTGGGATTGTGTATCCTGCCAGGGGACTGGACTATCACAGGGCAGGGCCAGGAGCTCCTCGTGGAGGGGACAGGAGTGAGGGCAGGGCCTCGCACGAACCCAAGGACCCCGTGCAGGCTGAATTTGTTGGCCACTTTGGGCCTCAGGTCGAGGAAGAGGCATTTGACACAGAGGAATTCCCTTCGCGAAGCCGTTCGGTGTGGTGAAGGCAGAAGAAGACCCGACCACAGAGCCACGCTGAAGAAGCCACTATTCAGGAAACAGTGCTTGCTGGCTTTTTTTGAACATCCTAAATTGAACCTTTGGACACATCGAAGGCTGACAAATTCCATGTCTCACAGGTTCATCACATCCTGTATCAGGCCTTCAAAGTTTCCTCCCTCCCTCCCTCCCTCCCTCCCTCCTTCCTTCCTTCCTTCTTTCCTCCCTCCCTCCCTCCCTCCCTCCCTCCTTCCCTCCTTCCTTCCTTCCTTCCTTCCTTCCTTCCTTCCTTCCTTCCTTCCTTCCTTCCTTCCCTCCTCTTTCCGTTCTTTCTTTCTTCTTTTTCAGTTTAGACTTGGCATCTCTTCAAGTTGCTGAAGCTCAGAACCACACACAGACTCAGCGGCCCCCGGAGCTGTGGCAGCAACCTCTGTGCACTCTGCAAGCTTTTGTGTCCTGCAGGTTTCCTGGACAAAAAGCTACAGGGGTCCCATTTAGACACTTCTAGCAGCACTCCATTTAGAGGGGGCAGCTTTTCTCACTGAAGCACCCTCTTCTGAGCACATTCAAACAATCCAGTTTGCTTCCACTCTTGGTGCTAGAAAATGCCCAGAGGGACCCAGAGACTAGCCCCCAGGAGCCGCTTACCACAGGGGGTTTTCCTTTCTATATAAGGTGCCCCCCGAGTTTCTGCCTGAAGTATCTTTAGTCTTGACACCGAGTATTAAGTGATGTTCCTACATCCTCGGCCTATCCATCCCTCTGTGGGTTCCAAAACTCCACATGAGACAATATGAAGGCAAAAAGAAAATGGCTGTGGAAGCTCACTTAGCTTTTGGCAAGGGCTTGTGCCTCCAGACCCATCTGAACTCACCATTTGCCTGGTCTCAGGAGGCCCGATTCTGACCCCTGTGGGGAGCCCGTTTTCATGCAGGTTCTCCTGTACTGATAAAAACGAATGGAGTCAGAGCACCTTTAGGGAACCCTAAAGCCGAGGGGCAGAAGCACCTTCCTAGGACCACTCGCCAGGGACACACTGAAGCCAGGCGCAGGGGAGGAAGGCAAGCTGGAGCTGGAAGAATGCTGAATAGGACAACTAAAAGGATCCAGGGGCGGAAACCGCTTTCACAGGTGGAGAGATTTGGGAGATTGCACCTGCAAGGGGAGAGAGAGCCAGCGAAAACCTGCTGTCACCTCCCAGAATGACACAGGGAGAGCAGGCACCTCCCCCCACATGCACACCTTGAATTCTGAAACGTATAAAAGGAGGCACATCTTATTTGCTTCCTATTTGAGCCCAAAGCATAAAATTCAGTCTTACTGCAGTTGTCCTGCAGGCTAAAGTGTTAGCGTTAAAAGTGTTTTGCTAGGGGCACCTGAGTGGCTCAGTCGGTTAAGCCTCCACCTTCGGCTCAGGTCATGATCTCACGGTTTGTGGGTTCAAGCCCCACGTTGGAGCCTGCTTCAGATTCTGTGTCTCTCTCACTCTCTGTCCCTTCCCCACTCATGATCTGTTTCTCTCTGTCTCAATAATAAATAAACATTAAAAATTTTTAAGAAAGAATGTTTTGCTAGATCTAGGTTCTGGCGAGGTTGGCGGGCCGGCTGGGGTGGTTTCTGGCGCAGTGTATATCCTGGACGTGAGGGAAGGAGCTCACCCACCACTCTTTCTCGGACTGGTCCTGGGCGGAGGGTTGGCGTGGAGCTCATTCCCCCGCCAAAGCCAGTGGACGCCCCTTCCCTCCGTCCACACAGCCTCCAGCCTTACCGTCTGATACGCCCCACTCCGGTCTCTCACTCTCTGCCCTTTATTCTTTTCTCCTTCTCTTCTAAAAATCCACCTCCAGCCTCAGTTTCCGCCCCCCCTCAAGTCCCTCCAGGTGGCTAGACTACGCGCTAGCCCACCTGCTCTGGGGTAAGGATGCAGAGTGACGCAGAGGACAGGAGGGGGCGCTGCAGCAGGCCTCCTGGCTTCAAGTACCTGGCGACCAGACCTTCAAGCCTTTCTGCTCTGTGCCTCTTCCGAGCAGTAAGGCTCCTAATAGTTCTTCCCCTGCAGGCGGTGAGCGTGTAATGGAAGGGCTTAGAGCGGAGGGTGGCTGTCGCTGGCTGCCACGCTCGTGAATCTCTTGGTTTTGGACAGCTGTCTCAAGGGGGCAAGTTTTTGGTGACCTCGACTAGGCTCTCCCCCTTTGGAAGGGCCGTGTTCTGTTTTGGTTTTGCCCATTTGTTTTGTGGGGGGTGGCTGGGGGAGGGGCAGAAAGCCGGGCTCCTGGAGAGTGTGCCTAATGCAAGGTCAGGCCTGTGATCGCTGGGCGGCCACGCTGAGCGCGGGCTGCAGGTGCACCTGCTGAGCCGCGCGCCGATGCGCCCTGCTCTGTGTCAGCCCGTCTGCGTCCGCGGGAACACTGCACGCCCTTCTGGCGCAGAACGAAGGCTCGCTCACTTCTGAGCCAGCGTGCTTTGATTTTACTCTGTGCTCCCAGCGGGGCCACAGGAAACGGTGACGATTTCTTGCCCAATTCCTGGCTCTATACAGGTGTCACCTCAGGTGTCCGATAAAGAAGGTGAAGGGAGGTGTTCGGCGCTCAAGTTTCACAGGGGAAGATGCCAGCACAGACAGGCGGCACCACCCACAACAAGGAAGAGTTGAACCCACGTCAAGAGACCAGAACACCAGATGGTAACTAGACTTACCTTAGGATCATTTCATAATACACACAAATATCAAATCACTACCGTGCGCACCTGAAACTAACAGGATATTTTATGTCCCTTATACTTCAATTTAAAAAAAGAGGCAAAGAGAGTCAGACAGAGAGGGAGGGAGAGAGAGAGAGTGAGAGAGAGAGAGAGACAGAGACAGAGAGAGAGACCAACTACAGCAGCCTGAGGCACTTTGGTTGGTTCCAAACAAACCACCTGTAAAAAGACACTTTGAGACAATGAAATTGGCAAATGGATGAAGGATCGAATACAAAAATGCTGTTTATTTAATTGGGTGTGAGGATAATAATTTTTTAAAATGCTCTTATGTCAGTGGTATATACTGAAACATTTATGGGAAAATGATACACTGGGATTTACTATACATTCTTTGGCAAAGCAATAGACGAAAGCCGGGAAGGGCAGAATCATACAAAGGAGAATCTGAAGACTGTTGATAATCCTGGAAGGTGGGTAATGGGTTTGTAGGTCTGCATAGTCTCTGGTCTTTCTACCTTCGTCTATGTTTAAAAATGTCTATAATAAAAGGTGAAGAGTAAATCACAAAATAATATTTGATGTAACCATTTTTTCTCATATTAAGTAGTGCAGAGGCCAGGGCAGTGCTGATAGCCACCCCCGTTCTGGCCTCGGCCTCTGGTTTCCTCTGCCCAGAATGTCTCCCACAGACCCGTATGGACACCCTCACCCCCACATCACTCTCTCTGCCAGGTCTTCCCTGCTGTCCCCCCCAAAATGTCCCTTGTCCCTTACCTCCTTTCCTCTCCCCCTTTAATTTTCATGGTAGCATCTTTTACTTACTAATATTCAAGGCAACAGAAAAACACAGAGAGAGCAGGTTCTATTGGGCTCATGTGTGTGCAATGCTGAGGTGCGTGCAGGGCACATGGGAGGCACCCCCCAACCCACCCCACGCCCCAGGGCATTTGTTGGATGAATTGTGTTGCTGGTTTCCTGTCAGCTGCGCCTACCTTCCAGGCACCGGAGGTCTCTTTTCCTGTGGCACAACACCTGGCATGCCTCCACCTTTCCCTGGACACCCAGGAGATGCCTCTGGGGCCCTGGCTCCGGCGGTGCAGCCTCGCAGGGGCCAGGGCACCCTCCAGTGCAGTGGGAAGGGGAGGCTCCACCTCCACCGTCCTGATTTGGTCCCCTCTGGGCACTAACAGCTCCACCTGTCCATGCACTTGACCGACCCCCTCGCACTGGTCCTGACAGAGCTATCTGCCGGCAGGCTTATTTAGTGTTAGGGAACTCCATCTTTTCAGGGGAGGAAGTGAGCCTGTGTCATGTCCTCAGTGGAACAATTTGACACCGAGAAGCGCTAGAAACATTTTGGAGACTTTAACCAACTTGGGTAACCACTCTGTCAGGGAAGCTGAGGCCCCTCTAAGCACAGGCCCCTCCCACAGGGGGTCCAAGATCAACACGGTTCTCCTCCACCTGGAGAGGCAGGACCATATCCCTCAGCTCGCTGCTTGGCCCAACGAGTTTTCTCTTTTTCCCCACAGACTCTCACTAGGTGGAGAAGTCGCACTGTAGCTTGCTTGTGGAGACCTGTCCGCCAGAGCGGAAGTAGGGGATCGGCTTTCACCGGACGTCTGTGTAGACACCTGCCCAACTCCACAGGGACACACGCACAGGGGTCTCTGCTGCAGCGTAGTCTGTAGTGAGCCAGCAGCACCCTGGACGATGCCAGGGGGTCTGCCCAGTCCCCCCATACAACAAGGATGCCATGCGACCAGGAAAGGAAAGGAGGGGGTCTGTGTTTTGATATAAAGGTCTGAACTATAACATTGAGTGGGGGAGAAAAGTTGCCTACCAACAGATACAGCACATTTCCCTTTGTAAGTAGATGGAAAGACAGACGTGTGTAACAGTTATGTATATGTAAATTCAGGTGATATTAGAGGCTTTCTTGGAGTCTTGGACATTTCTTGTTTGGCACTAGAATTATGGGTGATTTATAATTTCATCCTGTTTTTCAAAATTTCTAACATCTAAAAACCACGTAAAGAATATCAGTGCTGCTGACAATCGGATTCCACCATGAAGGCTGAGAGAGGATGCCAGCAAAAGGAGGCATCCAGCTGGGCACGTTGGCATGGGCTCAGGACATGGTGTGGTGGCATCAGGGCCACACCCGGCTCCTCTGCCAGGCTCTGTAGAATGACTGCTGAGTGACTGTCCAGCCCAGAGTGGCTCCATACCCGTAGAGCTGTCAGAAGGCATAGTGTGTATCAAGGGGACCCAGGGTGAGCACACCCTTGCCTGGGCCATTGGTGGTAAGAGACCCAGGACCAGAAGGGAGCTGGCTGTGGGTGCTGCCCCCTAGGAAGCAAGGGCCCGTCTCCAATCACGGGGTTTCTTCTTTTGTGAAACAAACTAAGCATACTAACCCCGCCCTTATCACCAGATAAGAGCCTGGAGAGCTTCAGGATTGTTTCCCTCCTCTTTGTCATGAAAATGGGCAGTGCAAAGACTTTATACCAGCAAACAGATCTCTGCTTCCCAGCCCCGACAGCTGTGTAGGTTCAAAATGCTTTCTCTCTTTCTCTCTCATAGGGCCTACAATGACAAAGAGATGAAATCATGTATATTAAATTTAAAAAATTAATTTTTGGTTTTCATTCTGTTACATAAAATTAGTTCTTTTTAGGCAGATTATATTTGGAGTAACTTTTATTTTTATCTGTTTTTTTTTTAAGTTTGTTTATTTTAAGAGAGAGAGAGAGAGACAGTGTGAGTGGGGGAGGGGCACAGAGAGAGGGAGACACAGAATCTCAAGCAGACTGCCTGCTGCCAGCACAGAGCTCCATGAGGGGCTTGAACACACAAAACCAAAGATCATGACCTGAGCCAAAACCAAGGGTCGGATGCTTGACCAACTGAGCCACCTAGGTGCCCTAGGAGTAACTTAAAAATTTTTTTTTCTAATGTTTTATTTATTTTTGAGAGAGAGAGAGAGACAGCATGAGCAGGGGAGGGTCAGAGGGAGACGGAGATACAGAATCTGAAGCAGGCTCCAGGCTCTGAGCTAGCAGTCAGCACAGAGCCCCATGAGGGGCTCAAACCCATGAACTGTGAGATCATGACCTGAGCTGAGGCCTGTCACTCAACCGACTGAGCCACCCAGGCGCCCCAGGAGTAACTTTTAAAAATAGGTAAGATAAAAATAATAACCTGAAGTGGAATAGAAGCAGTATGGTAATTAGTGGTTCTTTTCATTCATTATGTTTCTACAGGACTGTAGCGTCTGCAGTGAGCTCATTATTTGTCACTGCTGAAACTGATATTCAGAAAAGGACACAGTTCAAAACAACAATAAAGCTTCCACTGCTTTTTAAACATTTTTTTGCAGAAAGTTGAGCTTTCTGACTTATTTTACCTAAAACTGAGTTATATTCACTGAATTAAATATTGATTATAATTTAAATCTGGAGATGACTGTAAGTTTCTCTACGTCAAAGTTCCTAAGATTCTTATGTAATTCTTAGGTAATTCTTAAGCGCAGATTTTCCCAAAATGTATTCTTCAGGGAGATAGTAGCTTTTTAACATTCCATAAGTCACGTTGCATACATTCTCTAAGAATGCATTGGAATGATTTTTGAAAAAGTTCAGGTAAATGTGCCCTAATTACTTGCCTGGGTGATTATCAACCAGATGTTTAATTTCTGAAAAAAGTTGTCAAATTTATTATACAATGGTAGGCAGTGGTCAGAGTGTCCCAGGAAAGTCATAGTTAACTTACTTCTAAATGGGAAATTTGCCTGATTAGAAAGTTTTGCAATTCATTATTTTGTGTGAGTAAAAATTAGTAAAATTCCAATTCTTCTTTTAGAGCACTATTTTAAGTTCATGTTTATAACTTGACCCTTTCAAGACTCATTCAAGTAGGCCAGATTATTCCAGCATGAAATAGTTCATGTACTTACTTAGACCTCTTCATCTCAAAGGCAAAGCAAATTTGTTCATTTCATGCATAGCCCTTAATGGAATTTATAATCTGTACTAATTGTTTAAGAGTTTCATTTAAGCAGAGAGGCGACTTTGTTCTGAATACCCATGGGGACGAAACAACATGACTACGTCTATTTCCAGGGATTCCTCATGATAATTCCTTACAATTCTGTTCACCAACCCACCTGGCATACTTAGTCTGATATAGATTATGGTACAGAGATGACTGATGAATATCTTCCTTTATTTAGTTAAAGTTTTCAAAATTAATTGTTGATATAACATTTCAATGCAGGAGTATTTAGGCTTAAATCTGTGGAGGATCTCTGCGCAAACAACTACAAACTTGTATAAGAGAAATCAGAGACCTAAACAAATCAAAGGATGTACCATGTTCATGGATTGGAAGACTTAAATTGTTGAAATGATGAATCTCCCCAAACTGAGTTTTAGATTTAATGCAAGTTTAATCAACATCCTATCAGAATTTTATGTAGATATTGATAAGAGTAATTCAAAATTATGTGGAAAAGTAAAAGGAATAGAAAAGCCAAACAATTTTGAAAAAGAAGAACAAAATAAAAGGAATTACACTACCTGATTTCAAGATTTATTATAAAGCTACAAGAACCAAGAGTAGTGGCAAAATGATAGACGTATATAGATCAATGGAACATAATGGGAATCCAAGAAATAGACCCACACAAATATATTCAACAGATTTTAACTGCAAAAGTAATTAATGGAGAAATGACAATCTGTTTAACAAATGGTGCTGGAATAATTGGATGTCCATATGGAAAAAAAAGAACCTAGACATATACCTCACACTTGGTATAAAACTAAATGAAAATGTATCATGGACCTACACATACATAGTCAATTAATTTTTGACAAGGGTGCAAAGGCAATTCAGTGAAGAAAATATAATCTTTTCAACACATTGTGCTGGAACAACAGGACATCCATATGAAAAAATTAACTTTCAGGAGCTTGGGAAGATGGCAGAGTAGGAGGGCTCTAAACTTACCCTGTCCCACATTTTCAACTAGATACCATTCACGTTCATGTAAATAAACTGAAGAATGATCTGAAGACTGGCAGAACAGCTTCCACAACTGAATGTAGAGAAGCAGCAGCATCTGAGAGGTTAGGAAGGGCAAAAGTGGTGGTCAGGAGCAGCCCACAAGAGGGAGAGAGCTGCAGCTGTGGCGAGGGGAGAGCACCAGGGAGCCCACATGAGGAGGACAAATCCCCATAAACCTAGCTTTGAAAACCAGAGAGGCTGAATTCCCTGATTTTGAATAACCAGCAGGACTTGGAACCTGGAAGTTTAAAAATCAGCTGACTCACCAATGGGCCAGCCTGGAGGGCTTGAGATGGCTGGGTTCCCGCCCTTACAGAGACAGCAGTCCATGGGTAGGCAACAATTTGCACCATGCCTGGAGCAAATGGGAGAAGGATCTGTTTATTCTGATTTTGGAGCCTATTGGGGGACTTCTTTGGAAACAAAAGAGAAGGCAAGCACCATTTTCCTACCCAGCCCCCCTGGCATGAACACAGGCCCTGCCAGAGGCAGTCTGCACGGACACTTGCCACACACCAGCTAGCAGTGTGCCCTGCCCATGTGCTCTCCTGAGGACTTACCCACTCCAAACCTGGTGGCCTGGGCCCTGGGCTCAAGGCAGACTTTCTTAACTCTTGAGACTGCTACATGCAGATGTTCTATATAAATCAGATAATAACCACAAATGAAAAACAGTACTATATGTGCAAAATAAAGAGTAGGGAATCCAGGTATGTCAATAAAGAAAACCAGCAAACCATGAAAGACAGAAAGAGAAGAAAGGATCTGAGAAAAACTACAAAAACAACCACAAAGCAAGTAACAAAAGGGCAATAAATACATATCTATCAATAATTAATTTGAATGTAAATGGCTAAATGCTCCAATCAAAAGACACAGGGTGAAAGAGTGGATAAAAAAAAACAAGACTCATTTATATACTGCCTACAAAAGACTCATTTCAGACAAAGAAACCTGCAGATTGAAAGTGAAGGGATAGAGAAACATTTATCACACAAATGGATGTCAAAAGAAAGCCGGAGTAGCAATACTTACATCAGACAAACTAGATTTTAAAACAAAGACTGTTAAAAGAGACAAGAAGGATACTATTTAATAATAAAGTGGGCAATCCAACAAGAAGATATAACAATTAACATTTATGCACCCAACATGAAAGCACCCAAATACATGAAACAGTTAATAAAGTTATGTAGATTTTCATGTAAAAATACATGAAACAAACATAAAGGAATTAATTGATAGAAATACAATAATAGTAGGGACTTTAATACCTCACTTACATCGATGGACAGATCATTCAAACAGAAAATCAACAAGGAAACAGTGGCTTTGAATGACACACTGGACCAGATGGATTTAACAGATATATTCAGAACTTTCCATCCTAAAACAGCAGAATACATATTCATTTCAAGTGCACATGGAACATTCTCCAGAATAGATCACATGTTAGGCCACAAAGCAAGCTTCAAGAAATTCAAAAAGATCGAAGTCATATCATGCATCTTTTATGACCACAATAGTATGAAACTAGAAATCAACCACGAGAAAAACTCTGGAAAGGATACAAATACATGGAGGCTAAATAATATGCTACTAAATAATGAATGAGTCAACCAAGAAATCAAAAGAGAAATCATAGGGTACTTGGAAACAAGTGAAAATGAAAACTCATTGGTCCAATATGTTGGGGATGCAGCAAAAGTGGTGCTCAGAAGGAATTTTCTAACAATACAGGTCTACCCCAAGAAGCAAGAAAAATCTCATATAAGCCACCTAAGCTCACACCTAAAAGAGCTAGAAAAAGAAGAAACAAAATCCCAAACCAGCAGATGGAAGGAAACAATAAAGATCAGAGCAGAAATAAATGATATAAAACAAAACAATAACAACAAAAAAACAGATCAATGAAATCAAGAGCTAGTTCTTTGAAAAGATCAACAAAATTGATAAACCTCTAGCTGGGCTCATTAAGAAAAAAGAGAAAAGACTCAAATAAACAAAATCACAAATGAAAGATGAGAAATAACAACTAACACCACATAAATACAAACAGGTATAAGAGAATATTATGAAAAACTATGTATCAGCAAAATGGACAACCTAGAAGAAATGGAAAAATTCCTAGAAATATACAAACTGCCAAAAGGAAGAAGTAGAACATTTGGGTAGACTAATAACCTGCAAAAAATTGATTCACTAATCAAAAACTCCCAAAAAATAAAGTCCAGGAACCAGATGGCTTCACAGGGAAATTCTACCAAACATTTAAAGAAGAGTTAATAGCTATTCCACTCAAACTATGTCAAAAAATAGAAGAAGGAAAACTTACAAATTCATTCTATGAGACCGGCATCACCTTGGTACCAGATAAAGACACCGCAAAAGAAAAGAACTACAGGCCAATATTTCTGATGAACATAGATGCAAAAATCCTCAACAAATACTAGCAAACCAAACCCAACAATACATTAAAAAAAATCATTCACCACAATCAAGTAGGATTTATTCCCAGCATGCAGGAGTAGTTCAGTATTTGCAAATCAATCTGATACATCACATCAATAAGAGAAAGGATAAAAGCCATATGATCATTTCAATAGATACAGAAAAGGCATTTCACAAAGTACAACAACCATTCATGATAAAAGCAAGCCCTCAACAAAGTAAGTTTAGAGGTAACATACTTCAACATAATAAAAGCCATATATAAAAAGCCCACAAATGAACATCATACTCAAAAGGGAAGAATGGAGAGCTTTTCCCCCTAAGATCAGGAATAAGGCAAGGATGTCCACTCTCACCACTTTTACTCAACATAATACTAGAAGTCCTAACCACAGCAGTCAGACAGCCAAAAGAAATAAAAGGCATCCAAATTGGTAAGGATGAAGTAAAGCTAACTCTTTGCAGATGACATGATACTATATAGAGAAAACCCTAAAAACTCCACCAAAAAAACTACTAAAACTGATACATGAATTTAGTACATTGCAGGCTACAAAATTAGTATGCAAAAATCTGTTGCATTTGAATACACTAATAATGAAGCAGTAGAAAAGTGAAATTAAGAAAACAATCCTTTTTACAACTGCACCAGAAATACGATACTGGAATAAACCTAACCAAAGAGGTAAAAAACCTGTACTCTGAAAACTATACACTGATGAAAGAAATCAAAGACGACACAAGGAAATGGAAAGGCATTCCATGCTCATGGGTTGGAAGAACTAATTTTGTTAAAATGTCCATACTTCCCAAAGAAGTTTACAGATTTAATTCAATCAGCATTTTTCACAGAGCTAAAACAAATAATCTGAAAATTTATATGAAACTACAAAGGACCTCGAATAGCCAAAGCAATTTTGAAGAAGCAAAGTAAAGCTGGAAGTATCACAATTCCAAACTTCAAATTATATTACAAAGTTGTAGTGATCAAGACAGTATGACACTGGCACAAAAATAGACACACAGATCAATGAAACAGAATAGAAATCCCAGAAATAACCCCCCAATTATATGCTCAATTAATCTTTGACAAAACAGGAAAGAATATCCAATGGGAAAAAGACAGTATCTTTAGCAATGGTGATGGGAAAACTGGTCAGCTACATGCCAAAAAAAAAAAAAAAAAAAAAAAAGAAAGAAAAGAAATTGGACCACATTCTTACACCATACACAAAAATAAATACAAAATGGATTAAATGTGAGACGTTAAACCATAAAAATTCTAGAAAAGAACACAGAGAAACATTGACATTGGCCATAGCCACTTCTTACCAGATAGGTCTCCTGAGTCAAGAGAAATAAAAGCAAAACTAAACTATTGGGACTACACCAAAGTGAAAAATTTCTGCACAGTGAAGGAAACAGTCAAAGCTAAAGACAACAGAATGAGAGAAGATATTTGCAAATAACATATTCAATAAAGGATTTGTATGCAAGATATATAAACAAGTCATACAACTCAACAGCCCCCAAACAAATAATTCAATTTAAAAAATGAGAAGACACAAACAGACATTTCTGTAAAGAAGGCATCCAGATGGCCAACAGACACATGAAAAGATGCTCAACATCACTCATCATCAGGGAAATGCAAATAAAAACTAAAATGTGATATAGGGGCACCTGGGTGGCTCAGTCAGTTAAGCGTCTGACCTCAGCTCAGGTCATGATCTCACAGTTTGTGGGTTTGAGCCCCGCGTCGGGCTCTGTGCTGACAGCTCAGAGCCTGGAGCCTGCTTCAGATTTTGTGTCTCCCTCTCTCTCTGTTCCTCCCCTGCTTGTGCTCTTTCAAAAATGAATAAATGTTAAAAAAATTAACAATTAATAAATAAAATGAGATATCACCTCACACCTGTCAGAATGGCTACAACTTAAAAAAACAACAACAAGAAACAAGTGTTGGCAAGGATGTGGAGAAAAAGGGAACATTCTTGTACTGTTGGAAGAAAAACCTGATGCAGCCACTCTGGAAAACAGTATGGAATTTCCTCAAAAAGTTCAAGATAGAATTACCTATGATCCAGTAATTGCACCACTGGGTATTTACCCCCCAAATACAAAAGCACTAAATTAAATGGAATATTTATAGCAGTATAATTTACAATAGCCAAATTATGGAAGCAGCCCAAGTGCCTATCGATAGATGAATGAATAAAGAGGATGTAGTACAGATATAATGAATATGATCCAGCCATAAAAAATAATGAAATTTTGCCATTTGCAATGACATGGATAGAGCTAAAGAGTATAATACTCAGCAAAATAAATCCATCAGAGAAGGACAAATACCATATGATTTCACTAATATGTAAAATTTAAGAAACAAAACAAACAAGCAAAGGAAAAAGAGAGAGAGAGACAAACCAAGAATCAGACTATTAACTATAGAAAACAAACCAATGGTGGGCCACTTCGGAGGCTCAGTTGGTTAAGCATCTGACTCTTGGTCAGGATCTCTTGGTTCTTGAACTCGAGCCCCATGTCGAGCTGCACACTGGCATCGTGGAGCCTGCTTGGGATGCTCTCTCTCCCTCTTTATCTGCCCCTCTCCTGCTCACAAGCATGCACGTGCACTCTAAATAAATAAATAAATAAGTAAATAAATAAAAACATAACAACTGAAGGTTACCAGAGGGGAAGTGGGTGGGAGGAGGGACGATGTAGGAGATGGACACGGAGGCGTGCACTTGTCATGATGAGTGCTGGGGGATGTACGGAAGTGTTGAATCACTGTATTGTATACTAGAAACTAATATAACACTGTATGTTAACTCTACTAGAATTAAAATTAAAATTCAATACAATTTAATGCCAGGTTACAGATATTTGCCACTTTAATATTCCAAACAATCTGGACGTGAGCATTTGATAAATAAACTTTAAGGCAAATATCAAAAAAAAGAAAAAATTAACTTTAATGTGTCCTTGCACCGTATACCAGAATTCTTATACTAAGGACGGATCTGACTTAAATGTAAACTTTTAGGAAAAAAACACAAGAGAAAATGTTTGGGACATTGAGAAAGGCAAAGAGGTTTCAATGCGATAGAAAAAATAAGATCCATAAAAGAAAAAGTTGATAAATTGGGCTCTATCCAATTTAAAACTCCTGTTCTCCAAAAGGCACTATTAAGAGAATGAAAAAAGGAGCCAAAGACTGGGAGAAAATATTTGATATCACATACATGACAAAGGACGTGTGTGCATCACATGTGAAGAATTCTCAAAACTAAACATAAGAAACATTTTAAATGAGGAAAAGATTTGAACAGACTCTTCATTAAAGAGACACAGACGGCAACTAAATCCAGCAGTATCTTACTTAATACCGTTAGTCCTTAGAGACAGGCATATTAAAGCCCCAATGAGACACCAGTGTACATTTAGCAGAACAGCATAAAAAAATTAAAAAAAAGAACAAAAAGTTGGCATTACCAAGTGCGATGAAGATGTGGAGGAACTGGAATTCTCATTCAATGGTTGGAATGCAGAATGATACAGTCACTTTGGAGACAGTTTGGCAATCTTTTATTAAATTGAACATGTAGATACCATATGACCAGCAATCCTATTCCTAAGTATTAACTGAAGAGAAATGAAAACGCACTTATGGGAAAATCCTTACAGGAATGTTTATAACAGTTTTATTCTTAATAGCCGAAAAACTGGAAACAGCCCAAATGTCTTTCAACTGGTGAATGGATAAACGCCATGATGAAATACTTCTCAGCAATAAAAAGGAACAAACTACTGATAGATGTAATAACGTGAATAAATGTCAAATGCAGTTTGCTAAGTAAAAAAAAAAAAAAAGCCAAACTCAAAAGCTGCATACTGTCTGATTCCGTTTATACGATATTCTGGAAAAGACAAAATTACTGGTACAGAAAACAGATCAGTGGTTTCTAGGAATTACACGTGGACGAGGGGTTGATTACAAAGAGGCAGCTTGGGGAAGTTTGTGGGGTGATAAAGCTGTTTTGTGTCTTGATGGTGATGGTGACACATCACTTTGTGCATTTATTTATGCTTTTAGAACTATACACCAAAGAGAGTAAATTTCCTGCATGTGAGAATGGAAGTGAAACTGCAGCAACAACAAAGGAATGATGGAATGTGTCTCTATCCGTCTTTAGGATGAGTTGTAGGGAACATTAAGTGGAAACAGGAAGGGCAGAATGGTCTAAGTTATATGCTACCTTTTATCTAAGAAAGGGGAGATGACCAGCCAGGTCCTAAGGCGGTGCCCATAACTACAACCAGTGTGCACACACCCTGTGTTGCTCCCCGTGATCGTGGGTGGCCCTCTAAATAGAATCAGATCACACCTGGGATTATGTTACCTGGCAAAAGAGAGAGCATCTGGGGTGGGTCAGACCTAATCAGATGAGCCCTTTAAAAGCTGGGGGGTTTTCCCTGGAGTTGCAGAAAGAGACCTAGAGATGAGCTCCTGCTGGTCTGGAAGAAGCAAACCTGCTTCAAGGAAGCTGAGAGAGGCCTCCAGGAGGTGAGTGACTAGCAGCTGACAGCCAGCCACAAACCGAAGGCTACTCAAGGAGTGAGCCGAGAAGGGCACTCCAAGCTCCAGATGAGAGCACAGAGCAGCGGAGATGTTGATTTCACCCTCAGGAGATCCTGAGCAGAGAGCCCGGCGTGCCGGCTGCACTTCCAAACTACAGGATGGTGACGATTTTTTATGCAGCCACAGAAAACTAGTCCAGGGGCCTACAAGTACAAATGGATATTTGCTTATACTTTTCTAAAATGAAAGAATAAAAACACTAATAAAAATCATTATATTAGTGTGAGAGAGGAAACAGGACGAAAGTTACACTAACTTGAATGTACTTTGCTCTATAGATTTGACTTTAAAACCATATAAACATGTTACGTTATTATAAATCAATATTAAAGTAAAGGTAAGAAAATCAATCTGTAAAAATAAAAAAATTAAAATAAAACAAGTGAAACTAATTCATACCACACAAAGAGAAATTACTCCAATGACTTTAGGTTTTAATAATTTAATTGTACACCCTAGTGGGATATATCCTAAGGCCAAAAAGTATTACAAGTGCATCTTCAAGTCTGTTGTGAGAAATTGTATATGAGCAATTAATCATATGATTACTACTAATAATATTATGGGTATTGATACTCAAAAGCTATTAAGTTTGGTAGGCTAAAGCAAATATTTAATTGTATTATATCATTAGAAGCCAAAATTTTCAATGGAAGAGAAGAGAAAGAAAGAAGTATGAAATTAAATTAAATAAAAACCCTTTAATACTAAGATTGAATTGGGAATAGTAGAGTAACCTCATGCTATGTTTCTTTTGAAAAAATTTATTTCCTGGCTCAGTCTGTTGAAAAATGCTACAATCCATGTTAACTGAGGAGCAAGGGGCCCCCACGCCTTCCAGGAAAAAGAACCAGACGTCCCTGGAGAAATACTGCTTTTAGGCCTGAGGAACAACGTGTCCAGAATCTGGAACCCCTGTCTCACCAGAGAGCAGGGAAGCCATCACAGACAGCCAGGGTCGTGTCTAAAGGACTCAGACGCCAACTTGAAGTGGTTTCCTCAGGCCACAAATATGACCATTTCAAGATGAAAAAGGATTGAAACACGTTTACTACGTCTAAATCCAGGACTTCATAATAATACCAAGATAAGCAAAAACCACAGCTCATCCCATACCTTTGAAGGATGCTAAGAAACCAATACTTTGTTTCTGAAAACTTGTAAATAAAAGAATCCATCGTGTACTTCTCCTGCCATTGTGTTGAAACTGTCACTCACAGTAATCAACTAGTTGATAAGGGGAAATCCTTTTTCTTATAGACAAATTCCAGCTTCTGGTCTAGAATAAAGAAGGAAAAATAGAATATTAGCATTTTGCAACCTTTAATGAAACAGGCCAAGGCCTACTCCTGCCATCCGAGGTTTCTCAGACAATCTGGGCACTGCCCATGTGGAATGGGCACATCAGGCCGATGAATCAACACCCACTGCTTAATCTCAGCCTCACAAAACGAGAGACATTGTACTTCCTCCTACGGTGCACTGTGAAGTCCACACTGTAACACAGTCTTGCCAAAGAAATCAAGCCTGAATGTGCTCACATCTCTAGATTTAACTACAGTTTATAGCAAGTACAGGTGTGCAAAGAAATGTCAGTGACGGTGCCGTAGGCAGAATAATGCCCCCCCCTAAAGAAGTCCACTCTTGTGTGACGTCCCCTGACACTTGGCAAAAAAAAAAAAGTGATTTGCAGATGTGATTAACATTGTGGACTTTTGAGTCTTTAAAGCAGAGAACCCTTCCCAGTGTGGTCAGAGAGAGATGGCACCAGAGGACATGGTCAAAGGCAAGCAACAAAAGGACCCGGTCTGCTGTACAGGCTTTGAGGACGGAGCCACCGACTGTGGGTGGCTGTTAGAAGTCGGGAATGGCCCTCAGCTGAGAGCCAACAGAGAAGCAGGGGCCTCTGGCAACAACCACAAGGCACTGGGTTCTGCCAACCACCAAATCAACAGGGAAACAAGCCTTGAGAAAGGCAGGCAGCAAGCCAATACCAACTTTAGTTTGGTGAAACCCAAACGGGACCTCTGACTTCCAGAACTACAAGAGAAGACATTTGTTTTGATGAAGGTGCTAAGCTTGTGGTGACGTGTTTTCCAGGCAAATAATTTTATTTAGTACAAGTAAGTACTTTAAACATTTCTATACAATAATTTCAACAGAAATCATCCTATAAAGTTGTTTTGTGATCATGAAGAAATTACAGAACTGCTTTGAATGTCAGTTTCTTTTTCCACTAAATGAACAGACTAGACAAGATAATTCCAAATCTTCAAAATAAAATGGCCATTACCACTTTAGAAAGAGAACATTGGAATAATTAAAAGCATTTGGTTTAGATTCATGAATCCATTAATTTATTCAGCAAATATTTATTAAACAGCTACTATGTGCTGGCTGGAGACAAGGTTAGACCCTGGAGATAAGTTCTTTGTCATCATAGAATGTATCTTCCATTTCTTTTTAATGTGATTAAAAAACACAAAACATAAAATTTACCATCTTAACCATTTTGAAGTACGTAGTACAGTATTGTATTAACTATCATCACTTTGTGGTCTAATAAATCTCTAGAACTTTTTTATCTTGCAAAACTGCACTGTGGTTTTGTAATGTTTTGAATTCAGGAAGTGTGAGGCTTCTAGCTTTGTTTCTCTTTCTCAGGATTGTTTTGGTTATTCAGTGTTCTCTTTGATTCCATATGAATTTTAGGATGTTTTTCTCTATTTCTGCAAAAACACCACTGAGATTTTGGTAGGGGTTGTATTGAATCTCTTGGTCACGTTGGGTTGTATGGACATTTTAACAACGTTAACCTTACCAATCCATAAACATGGGTTTCTTTCCATTTATTTGTATATTCTTTAATTTCAGCGTTTTGTAGTTTTCAGTGTGCAAGTCTTTTGCATGCATGATTAAATTTATTCCTAAGTACCTTATTCTTTTTGGTGCTATTGTAAAAACTATTTTCTTAATTTCCTTTTCAGACTGTTCATTGTCACTACATTAAAATACAACTGCTTTTTATGTGTTTACTTTGTATTCTGCAACTTTGTTGAATTAATTTATGAGTTCTAATATTTGTGTGTGTGTGTGTGTGTGTGTGTGTGTGTGTGTGTGTAATCTTTAGGGTTTTCTACATATAACATTGTGTCATCTGCAAACAGAGATAACTTTACTTCTTCCTTTTTGATGTGGATTCCTTGCTTTTCTTTTTCTTGCCTAATTGCTCTGGCTAGTACTTTCACTTAATACTATGTTAAATAGGGTCACCAGGGTGGCTCAGTCAGTTAGTTAAGCATCTGACTTCAGCTCAGGTCATGATCCCATAGCTCGTGGGTTCGAGCCCCACATTGAGCTCTGTGCTGACAGCTCAGAGCCTGGAGCCTGCTTCAGATTCTGTCTGTCTGTCTGTCTGTCTGTCTCTCAAAAATAATAAAGATTTAAAAAAATAAAAAAAATACTATGTTAAATAGAAGTGACCAGAGTGGACATCCTTGCCTCGTTTCTGATCTTATAGGAAAAGCTTTCCATCTTTCACCACTGAGTTTGATATCCACTGTGGGCTTTTCATATCTAGCCTTCCTTATGTTGAGGTAGTTTCTCCATATTCTAAGTTTTTGGTATTTTTATCATAAAAGGATGTTGAATTTTGTCAAAAGAATTTATTGCATCAATTAAGAAAGTTATGTGTTTTTTGTTCTTTATTCTATTAATATGGTGTATTACATTAATTGATTTTTTTAATGTTGAGCTATCCTTTCATTCCAGGAAAAAAATCCCATATGATCAATCATGGTGTATACTCCTTTTAATGTGCTGTCGAATTTGGTGGCTAGCATTTTGTTAAGGGTTTTTGCATCAGTGTTCATAGGGATTTTGTTCTGTAGTTTTCATTCTTGTCTTTGTCTGGATTCATTACCAGGTTAATTCTGACTTTTTAGAATGGGTTAGGATGTATTCCTTCCTCTTTCATCTTTTTGAAACATTTGAGAAATATTGGTGTTACTTGTCCTTTAAATGTTTGGGAGAATTCATCAATGAAACCATAAGGTCCAGGACTTTTCTTTGTTGGGAGATTTTTACTACTGATTCAATCTCCTTACTAGTTATTTTGTTTCTTTGTGATTTTGCCTTGGAAGGTTTATAGTTCTAGAAATGGGTCCATTTCATCTAGGTTTTCCCATTTGTTGGCATATGGTTGTTCATAACATTCTCCTATGATCTCTTTTATTTCTGTCAAATCAGTGGTAAAGTGCCCATTTTCATTTCTAATTTTAGTTATTTGAGTCTTCTCTTTCTTTCTAGTCCATCTAGGTAAAGACTTGTCAATTTCAGTATATGTGCTGCCAAAGGGAGCACAAGACTTGTCAATTTCAAAGAAATTTTAGTTTCATTAATTTTTGTGTTGCTTTTCTATCTCTTCTCTAATGTTTATTATTTCTTCCTTCTGCTAGCTTTGGTTTTAGATTGTTTTCTCTTTCTAGTTCTGTAAGTTGTAAAGTTAGGTTGTTTATTTGAGATCTTTCCTGTTTTTATTTTTTTAATTTATTCTTTTAATGTTTATTTATTTATTTTGAGGGTGGGGTGCATGTGAGTGGGGCAGAAGCAGAGAGAGAGAGAAAGAGGGAGAGAATCCCAAGCAGGCTCTGTGCTATCAGTGTAGAGCCTGACACAGGTCTCGATCTCATAAGCCATGAGATCATGACCTAAGCCTAAATCAAGAGTAGGATGCTTAACTGACTGAGTCACCCAGATGTCCCTCTTTCCTGTTTTTTTTTTAAGTTTATTTATTTACTTAGAGGTGGGGAAGGGCAGAGAAAGAGAGAGAGAGAGAGAGAGCGAGAGCGAGAGAGAGATCCCAATCAGGCTCTGTGCTGTCAGAGCAGGACCTAATGTGGGGTTTGAACTTACGAACAATGAGATCATGACCTGAGCTGAAATCAAGAGTTGGATACTTACCCAACTGAGCCATCCAGGTACCCCTCTTCTTTCCTGTTTTTAATGTAAGTGGTTTTTAAATTTTTTTTTACATTTTATTTTTGAGAGATCGAGTGAACAGGGGCGGGACAGAGAGAGAGGGAGACACAGAATCCGAAGCAGGCCCCAGGCTCCGAGCTAGCAGTCAGCACAGAGCCCAACGCGGGGCTCGAACCCACGAACTGTGAGATCATGACCTGAACCGAAGCCGGACGCTTAACCGACTGAGCCACCCAGGCGCCCCTTTTTGTTTGTTTTAAAGAAAGAAAACATTTCCTTTTTCTTTGCTGGAGATAATCATGATCCTGAATACCTTTAATGTGTCCTCAGCATTCAGCAAGGCTAGTAAAGGAGGAGGAACCTGTCCAGAATCCTGGAAAGATGGAGAAGCAAGGGGAAATCTTAACATGAAAAAATTCTGCAATGAAAATGAAGGAAAGCTGGAAATTGAGAGCAAGCCAGAAGATGAAGCAGAGTCTGACAATGAAGGAAAATCAGATGAGGAAGAAAAGCTAGAATTGTAGGGAAGCCAGGGCATGAGAGAAAGATCCAGAATGAGGGATAGGCTGATAATGAGAGACAACCAGAAGATGAAAGAAAGCAAGAAAAGCAGGATAAGTCCAAAAAATGAGACAAAACCACATGGTGAGAGCAGGCCAGACTCCCTGGGAAAGACTGGGAATAAGCCACGAGTCTTCAAAAATCCCACAGGTGAAGATTATGTGCCCAGGAAAGGAAAAAGAAAAACAGACAGGGGGATGGAGGATTCCCCCAAGGACCATAAGGAGGACTTACAGGAAAGACACTTGGACAATGAGGAGATAATGAGAGAATGTGGCGATAAGTCAAGGCTCAGGAAGAGCTAAGAAAAAAAAGTAGAAAATGGGTTATTTTCATTGGATGCAAACAGATATACAGGATCCATTCATCCTAGAAGTGTCAGGAGAGTGAAGAGTCTAGGGAGGGGCCAAAGGGGCTTACATAATATACCATATCTTTACACCTTTGGCCTGCAATTCTAATTTCTCTGATGAGAATATTGCTGGTCCTGCTTTCCCTGATAGGCATTTGCTGGGCCATGTGCTTTAACCTTACACCTTTACTTTAGTTGTCTCTCTTCTTGCCAGCAGCCTTTTGCTCTAACTCCAGTGTTCTCTGTCTTTCAGTAGGGGATTTTCACCCATGTGCATGGAAAAGCTGTTCTGGGTCCATTGTAAAATAGCAATAAAGAAAAATAGTTTTCAGAACCACACACACACAAAATAAAGTGAAGTCTGTTTTAGGCAGAATATAGTTGAGTTATGTGGTTTTTATACATTCTGCCAACCTGTGTCTTTTGACATTCTCTTTACATTTCAAGTAACTACTGATAAGGAGGAACTTACCTTTATCATTTTGCTATTTGTTATAACTATTTGCCATTTGCCTTACAGCTTTTTTTTTTGGTCCCGTAAGTCTTGTATTACTCGTCTCTCATGTTTGATTTTTTTATAGTGAAGTGTTTAAGTTCTTTTTTCATTTCCTTTTGCGTATATTCTCTAGCTATTTTTCTCTGTGGTTACCATGGGGATTACATTTAACATCCTAAAGTTATAACACTAATTTGAATTTATACCAGCTTAACTTCAGTAATTACATATAAAAACTCTGCTTTTCTACAGCTCTCTGCCTTCACCCCTTTTGGTTGTTGATGTCATCAAATAACATCTTTGTACATTGTGTGCCCCCAAACATAAATTAATAATTCTTTAAATGCATTAGTGTCTTAAACTATGTTGAAACAAAATTTGGAATTACAAACCAAAGTGACAATAACACTAACTTGAAGAACATTAGTTGTTGTTGTTTTCTAAATGTATTAGGTTTTAAAAATTGGGCACAAAACAAAAAGAATCAGGGGCTCCTAGGTGGCTCAGTTGGTTAAGCATCTGACTCTTGATTTCAGCTCAGGTCATGATCTCACAGTTTGTGAATTTGAGCCCCACATCGTGTTCTGCACTGATAGCACAAAGCCTGCTTGGGATTCAGTCTTTCCCTCTCTCTCTTTGCCCTTCTCCCCTCTCTCTCAAATAAACATTTTTTAAAAGGTAGAATTATGAACCACTGTTACAGTAATACTAGCTTTTATAATTACCATTGTATTTACCTTTATTTAGATCTTTATTTCTTCATATGGCTTTAGGTTACTGTTTAGTGTCCTTTCATTATACCTTGCCCACTTGAGCATTTCTTGTAGGGCAGGTCTATTGGTCACAGATCTTCAACTTCTATTTATCTGAGAATGTCTTAATTTCTTCCTCACTTTGGAAGGACAGTTTTGCTAGGTAGGATTCTTGGTTGACAGTTTTTTTCTTTTAGCACCTTGAATATATCAACCCATTGCTTTCTGACTTCCACAAAGTTTCTGATAAGAACTGTTGAAAAATCTTATTGAGGATCCCTGTATGTGATAATTCTTTTTTTTCTTGGTGTTTTCAAGATTCTCTATTTTTTGAAAGTTTTATTATAATGTATCTCAGTATTAGTCTCTTCGAGTTTGAGTTCACTTAGCTTCTTGGATGTTTACATTTGTGTCTTCCATCACATTTGGGAAGTTCTCAGCCATTATTTCTTCAAATATTTCCTCTGTCTCTTTCTCTCTCTTTCTTCCTCCTAGGGACTCTCACAATCTGTATATTAGTCTAGGTGATGGTGTCCCATGAGTCCCTCAGATTCTGGTCACATTTCTTCAATCTTTTTTCTTTCAGTTCCTCAGATTCAATCATTTGCATTATTCTATATTCAAGTTCACTGATTCTTTCTTCTGCCTGCTCAGATCTGCATGTGATTCCCTCTAGAGAAATTTTCATTTCAGTATTGTAATTTTTTAGGTCCATAATTTCTTTTCAGTTTCTGTTTAGGTTTTCTACCTCTTTATAAGTGCTTTTATTTTGCTCAGACATCATTTTCTTGATCTGAATCTTCCTTTAGTTCTTTGAACATTTTTAAGAGAGCTGTTCTAGTGTTTGTCTAACATACCTGTTGCCAGGTCTAGTATACCTGTCACTGTTTGATTTATTTCTTTCTGTTGATTTATTTTTTTCCTCTGAATGGACCAGACCATAATTTCCAGTTTCTTTGCGTGTCTTATTATTTTTTGTTCAACACTGAATATTTGAATGTAATAATGTGGTAACTTTGGAAATCAGATTCTTCTCTTTCCCCAGGTTTTCTGGGCTTTGCTATTGTTTTTGTTTTTTTAGTTCTTGTTGGTTTTCTCTGTGGCAATGGTCATTGTGAGTGTAAATTTAAGGTCTTTTTAGGTCTTTTCTGAGCCTTTCTTTGGGCATGTATGGTTACTTTCTAATATTCCTCCTATATACAATTGTTTTTGAATGTCCTAGTCTTTAAGCCTGGCTCCCCAAAGGGAAAAAATAGAAAGATGAAATGTGAGGAGGAAGGTGGACGTTGGTTCTTTAAATCCCCATGAAGTCACTTCAACCAGAGAGAGGAGGAGCTTGCTACAACTGGGCAGTACAACATGGCTTCTCACTTCCGTGTCTGCTCTTCTGTGATCAGAAGCAAGAATCAGCAGTCAGGGCACATATCTCCAGGGACAACGTCCTTTCTGCCCACCTTGGATCCTGCAAGTTGCAAGCAAGCTACTCCAGGAACACATGCTCAGCTGTCTGTCACATGGCTGAGGGACAGGGGATGGGTAGCTGCTACTGTGCTAAGAGCTAAAATTGACTTAAATTAACTAAACCTTTTTATCCAAGCCTTCCCCTGGAAGTTGCAAGCCTTCAGCAGGCTCCAGAGTTCCAAAATAATTATAGCAGAAGATTCTGCCAGTGCAATTACTGTCTAGGTGGGGAGACAGGTTCCTGGTGCTTCCTATGCTGCCATCTTCCCAGAATCTGTTTCTTTCTTACATTTTCTTTGTCCTTGTTTATGTTTTCATTTTTTCATGTATTTTCCCCCTAATTTTCCTTGATTATCTATTTGTAGTCTCTTGTAGTGCATTGAGCTTCTTAAGGATGACTTTTGAGTTCTTTGTGAGACAATTCATGTGTTATTTCTTTAGGATCAGTCTCTGGAGATGTATTTTTTCCCCTTTGTTTGGGCCATGTTTCCTTGTTTCTTCATGTGTTCTTTTTTTAATAAAAAATTTATGCTTTTCAACTGGCTTCATACAGGAAATGACCTCATCAATCAGCACAGTTAGGGATGCTGGGGGACTCTCAAAACTTTTCTGGGGATATGTCTTCTCTGGGCTTGTATGGTCATCTCCCAATAAGAGAGATTTGCTTTTTTTTTTTTTTTAGAAACGCATAATCTCTCACTTCCTCTGGTGTCTGTTTATGGTACCGCAAGTCCTCTGGTGCTACAACAAGCCTCCGAGCTCTCTTGCTTTCCACAGCCCCAGGTATCCAAAGTCTGTTGGTTCCATCAGCCTTCTGAGGCAAGTGAGACCAAAATCAGTCCCTTAGGAAGTCTCTTGAAAAGTTGGAATGTTGGATGTAAAATTCACACTTTTTTTCCTCTTGAGGGAAAAGCTACATGTAGGATGCTTTCTCCCTGTTGCACCAAGCTTTACAGCTTGGGGAAAAGATTATTGGGTTGAAATTAAATAGCTATTCTTACCTGTTTCAATTAGTCTTTTCTGATCTTTGAGCTTCCCTGGGGGTAATCCGACTTATTTCTTGGTTCCTAGAATTCTCATAAAGCTTTCTTGGACCGTGAGTTTTGTTCAGTTGGTATCTCTGTAGGGAACTGAGATCTGGGGCTTCCTATTTTGCCATCTGGCTGATATAACTCCCTTCTAGTACTTCTTATGACAGCAATAGAAATTAATGTGGACATCAAAAGGATGCAGCAAGCAAAATTCTTGAGGAACTAAAGAACTCTACTAAGGAGTCATGTCCTGAAGGGCCTGAACCTCACTTCCCTTACTTCACTGTGAATGGGGAAATCAGCTGACTAACAAAGTATTAAGTGTCCTGCTTGCATAAGGTGTTGACCAATGTAATGGACGTCTTGGTCTCTGAATTTTGGTGATGACCGTCTTGCTGGCCATCAGCCTGCTGATTGTTGTGGACAACGGGTGACAGGTGCCCTGATGAAAGGGGAAGGAAGGGGGCACTTTGTGGACTGGTGCAGGGCAAGGGAGGCACTGTGAGAGAGTGGAACTTGAGTTGGTCACCTGAGGGACAATGACAGGTGTGTAGGAGTGAGAGGAACATTCCAGGTTGGGATGGAGAGTAGGGAGTGCTTTTTGTGTGCATGTAGGAAAATTAAAAGAAAGTTCATCATTTTAGCCGTCTTTTACATATCCAGCTCAGTAGCAGTAAGTAGGGAGTGTTTTTGTGCAAGAAGTAAGTTTATTTGGGGAAAGGTAATCTGGTGCTATCTTTGTCAATGGCTAAAAGACTGAAATACTTTTAGAGAAAAAAAGTAAAAGGACTACTTAGGAAGTAAGTAATAAGTCAATGAACAATTGAGCATTGTTTGTAGTATTGGCTAAGGAAATGATTATATGGTTCAAGTAATCTTGCAAAAAAGGAAGAATCAGTGTCCCCATTGCTCAGATAAGGAAACTGAAGCACTCCTTAAGTGACCTGTGCCAACTACACAGTGCGGAAGGGCATATGTAAGACTAGAACCCAAGTCTACACATTCTGACACCAGACCTCTTTGCACCACCCCTTGAAGGACAGTCCACCCTCCTGAAGCTGATGCTTCCTTCATCTCTTGCAAAATTACCTCCCAAGGAAGACACAGGATGCCAGAGCTGGTTAGCAGCAGGTGTCAGTAGTGTTGGACTCAGGGCCACTTGGGTTGGACATTATGTCCTCAAATACACCACTTTCATTCTAGCAGGCAAGAATATCATTTGGCAGGTCACAAAGTGGGGTTTGGGACACCTGGCTAACTCAGTAGGAAGAACATGAGATTCTTGATCTTGGGTGGTGAGTTGGAGCCCATACTGAGTGGAGAGATTACTTGAAACAAAGAAGAATGGTTTGAATTTTATGTTTAGGTGAATGCCGTTTGTTGAGAGTCACTGTCCCTTCAGTCTTGCTATCACAGTGAGGCCATCTGCGCGGTGCTGATTGCCAGTGGCAAGCTGGGGCCCTGGAATCAGAGCATCAGGGTTGGCATAAGGTGCATGGCGACGACAGTGTGCTGCCTGCTGGCCAAAGTGCACTCAGCCAGAACAAAGTCCCAGGAAGAGATTTCGGAAGCCTAGGAGATGTGCAGTTGTTCTGGAGGAGAAAGAACAATAACAAAGCCTGCGGTGTGAGCACCTTGGGGTCCCTTGTGAGGCCACCAGCCAGGAATGAAGACAGCCTGGCCTTCGGGCCAGATTCTCTCCTCTTTGAGCAGCCTCATCACAGGCAGTGTGACTTGGTCTGTCTACCCAACAGGAGAGTTGAATTCTAGCTTAAAGGGGTCCAAGTCCTTGTGGCCCAGATCTCTGCCCAGGGACAGGACCCCTGTTCCCCATCCCTACTGCTGACAGAGGCTCTCCAGCTTCTGGGTAAACACTCCCAGCTGTGAGAGACCCCTCTTCGAAGGGCAAACATTTTCACATCAGGATAATAGTTTCTGTCATCACTTTTCTCTCGGCCTCCCCCCTGCTTCCCCTTAACTTCCACATCCACAGAGTGAGTGCGCTCAGCAACTTGCCCAGTGGTATGGAAAGTCCTCCATCTATGTCTCGGCCCCACTCCCCCACCCCCTCACCAAGAGGCCAAAGGGAGGGTTTATGGGCGGGCCTGAGCACTCTCCACCCCACTCCAGTCAGGCTTCGCTCCCTGACTGGTATACCTTGGTATTCACCCCAGAATTCTTCTGCATAGGGAGTCCAGCACACCTGCCTGCCCCCACCCTGGATTTCAAGTGTTAGAGTGGGACCCCAGCAGACTTGGGATTTGGGCCCAGTTCTGTTCCTAATTGGCCACAAGACCTCGAGCAAGTTGGTTACTTCTTTACACCTCCCTTTCTGTGCTGTACAAGAGACAGACCAGATTTGACATGTTTGTTTATTCAACACATTTTGGAGTATTTCCCACCGATCACTTTGTGTTGGAAGCCGGGCATGCCAAGGTGAGCAAGGCCCAGTTTGGTGGGGGACACTGCTCCACACGTGGGTGGTGATGCAGAATGTGGTAAAGTCAGACAGGAGAGGCCCTTGAGGACAGAAAGCTAGACAGCCCTCCGGGGCAGGGGTGGCCAAGCCAGGCAGCCCAGGGAGCAACGGGTGGGCATGGCGGGGCTCGGACCCTGATGACACCTGGGCCTCAGCAGTGCAGAGTGGAGGCTGCAGAGCCCCACGAGGGGGCCTTCACACGGCAGGAACTGTGTTCAGTGTTCAGAAGGTTAGTGGCCTGATCAATGTCCCCCACACCGGCCAGGGAAAGCAGGCAGTGCTGGAGTCCAGACACGACTGACTTCAGATAGCAGGCCCAGAGGGAGAGGAATAGAGTCCAAGGAACAGAAGACAGGAGAGATCAGAAGTGCTGGGACACCAGGGATGGGGTGGGGGTAGGGGTGAGGGGAGGAAAGGACATGGCTCAGGTGTAAGGACAGAGAACTGGGGAAGGGCTCTGCTGTGTCACACTTAGACTTGAGGATGTCGGGGAGTCCACCCAGTGGGCACGAGACTTCTAAGAGTACGAGACTTCTGCTCCCGAGGTGTCTGTCGGGGAAGCACCCACGTGCCCCCTGCACCCACTTCTCCATCCGCCAGTGGTGCATCTTCTTTATCAAGGAAGGGCAATGACTTAACTGAGGCTGTAAGAGGTCTACAGAAAGAATTTTATCATAATGATGGGATGTGTGCAACTTCCAGACTCACTTGAGCCATTATCAGAGCAGTACCAACCCCCAATGGTAAGCATAAGTGCAGGGGTGCGTCAAGAGGCCACTTGTTCCTTGGTCTTGCTGTCTGACCACCATGCCCAGGTGGCCCCAGCCTAGAGTCGATACTGGAGTGGAGAATATGAAGTCAAGTCCCCTCCAAGCGCCCTGGGAGCTGGCTTCCTGGAAGCCCAAGACCTGTGTAGCATTGTTCTGGAACCAGGCTCCAGGGACACCTGCCAATACCCACAGGAGGACTGGGGCTGGCAGGGGTGGCAGCTCTGTGAGAGCCCAGGAATCTGAGTGTGAAGCCCTGGAGAAAGGAGAAGCAGGGGCTTTAGCGAGCAATAGCTCCCTTTCTAAGGGACCTTCATATTGTTCTTTGTTTTAGTTTTAGTTTTTTTTTTTCAGAAATGAACACAGGCCAAGGACTATTTAACTCATTAATGAGGGGACAAGTAGGATGATAGAGCTGGTTTCAAAAGTATCTTAGTCACTGAAAGATTGTAGGAATGAAATTGTTAAATTATATACAAAACTGGTCAATGCAATAAAACTGTAACCTGTGGGTTTGTAATCTTCCCCAGTGACCGCTTGTGTGTCTCGAGGGCAAAACACACACTCCGCTATCGGGCAAGGATATTTTGCATTGCTGTCAGTTTTCTACAAGTTACCACCAACCGTATCTGGCTTATAAATTACTTTAGTCAATTGAGCGTGTTAAGTGACGGGGCACCTGGATGGCTCAGTTGGTGAAGCAACCAAGTTCGGTTCAGGTCATGATCTCCCAGTTGGTGGGTTCAAGCTTTGCGTCGGGCTCTATGCTGACAGCTCAGAGCCTGGAGCCTGCTTCAGATTCTGTCTCCCCCCCCTTGTCTCCCCTCCCCTGCTCATGCTCTCTCTCTCTCTGTATCTCAATAATAAATAAACGTTACAAGAATATGTAAAAAAAAAAAAAAACCCAAAAACTGAAAGGTAAAGTGCAGGCTGCTGGAGAATTAGACTCCCTCCCTGTGGCTGGCTAGTGTAACATCGGAAGAATAGGCCATCAGCTGTGTTCCTATCTACAAGTTTGATATAGATCTTTTCTTAATAGTTCCTTGTCATCATAAATAATCTCCCAATATTACCCTTGACGCAGGAAGGCCGATCTCACTGCATCTTGGCTGGCTTGTTGACACAGGTACGGCCGGAGGGGTTACGCCAGGTAAGTCTCCTTGTAGTCTGTCCACAGAACTAGAATCCAAAGTCCTGAGCAACAAATGAGGCCAGAAAATTAACCTCACTTTGGAGATTGTGTGAGGATTTGAAGACTGCATTTTCAATAGCCTTTACCATTCCAGAGATTAAAAATCCTCTTCTACCCTGAGGCCGGGACACTAAATGCACAGAATGAATCTCCACTCAGTATTGCCTGCAGAACCTTTATATAAAAGAGGGTGAATTCCACTCTACTTGGGGGCCAAAAATCTGCTAAGATTCCCAGCCTGCCAGAAAATGTCCTTCCTTACTCCATGTAAACAGAAGCTAACCTTTTCCTCAGGAGGGCTTTCGAGGTGTGATTACCACATATGAAGTCGCAGTCTGTGTTCCTCAGTGCTCAGTCTGTCACATCTGATCAAATCGAATTTACTGTCAAATATAACACCGCAGAAAATGCAAACAAAGTTGTACAATTTTTCCATTTACATCCAGATAAAAATGGGGACAAATTCTTACTGAAGGTATGCAAATAATGCCATTCAAAGCAAAGAAACTGAAAAAAACTATTTGTTTATGAATCATGAGATAGAATTAAGAGTAAAATATTAAAGAATATTTCATATCAACTTGCAAAGGAATAGTCTATTAAATGGAAGGCTAGAGAAAGGTGGAGAAGAAAGAGAAGGGGATTCATCATATTCTAATCAGAAAATAAAACATAGGTTTCCTTCACTCATTCATTTGGTTGTTCTTAATTAATTTTTACTCGAAGGGATCTTGTACCTAAAATTCTCTGTTTCTGGGCTACAGAGAATCCTGGAAATCTTAACTCACTTTCCTGGTATCACTTGACAGTATCTAAGCAATGTCAAGTCCAAACGTATCAATGACTGCCCCTTGAAGTGGAGTCCTTCCGCGAGGCTTGGTGACTCTTCTTTCTGTGGAGGACGTAAGTTCCCCTGGCTTGGTTTAGCTGGGACCGTGTCTCCAGAATCTCCCCTCTGCATGGTGCTGGGTGAGAGGAAGCCAGAGAGACCATCCTGAAGTTGAGGAGGCAGAGCAGGGTGGTAGCCGTCATCCTCTGCAGGTCTCACAGAGGGGCCCGCTGGCACTCTTCCTCATGAGTACTGGGTGACAGTGCCCACGCCCATCCCAGACCAGAGGCAATAGCCTCACACACAGTCCACCAGTACCTGCAAGGGCCTGGCATCCTTGGTGCCCCACTGCTTCCAATATGGAAGCCTGCGTGTCACCAGGGATGTGGCCATCAGCTCAGCTCTGTCTCTACACTGGGAACTTCCTGCCCCAAAGACTAACCCCTCTGAGTGCCAGAGTACTCACACCGTTGCCTGTCTGTGGTTTTAAATTCAGGTTCCTGAACACACATGCACATACATGTTCACTCACACATCACATATCTGTTCAGTTTTCTATGGCTTCAAACTCATGAGTGGAATCATACTCCTAATTTTTCTGACATTTAGATTTTTGACATTGTTGTTATTCAAGCTGATGCAGGATCATTTAGTAATGTATGATTGTTTTTGTTTTATTTTTTTATTTTTATTTATTTATTTTTATTAAAAATGTTTAATGTTTATTTTCTCACACACACACACACACACACACACACACACACGCACACTATGAGTCGGGGAGGGGAAGAAAGAGAGGCAGACACAGAATCCCAAGCAGTCTCCAGGCTCTGAGCTGTTGGTACAGAGTCCGATGAGGGGCTTGAACTCACAGACTGAGAGATCATGACCTGTGCTGAAGTCAGCTGCTCAATCAACGGGGCCACCCAGGTGCCCTAATCATTTTTTAAAATATCAGACTAAATACCCCAAAGCTGAGAAAACCAAATTCTAGTTTTGCATTAATATAATATTTGGCAGTGAAAAATTCATACACTTCTATACTTTCTTATGAACAAATCCATTAAGTATGAACAAATTTTACAGAAATTTAGCACAATTCATGTTCCTTTTCAGACTCATTATTTGCAATGTTTCAACCCAAGGACAATAAAGGTCTCTTTCTTCAAACCTTCTATAACTTTCTATTTTCATTCAAGTTGTATCTTTCACAATCTTCTTTCCCAATATGGAGTAAACAAATACTTTATTTTAGACAAATGAATCTCTTTTTCCTTGATAAACAAAAGCACATTCTGAGTGCACTGTCATATTTCTTTGCCACCGTTGCTCCTAATATGGTCTCAATCGCCACACGTGGGGGTCTCTGGAGCAATTGCTGGGATGCAGATGACTTCTAGGGTCCAATGCTTGGGAGGAGAGGGAGGGAGCAGAATTGGGCAGAAAGAGTCAGGGCCTGTGGGACCAGAAGAGATAGAGAAGGGGGTCCTGCATTGGCTCAGCAGGTGGGGGCTGTGAACACCCTCTCTGCTCAGTGGTCACCCCAGGCAGTGCAGATCTCAGGTGAGTTGGCTCTGCTGCAGAGGAGGAGCCTGGCAGTGTGTCCCTCCTCAGTGGGGCTCCTCGGCGGCACCCCCACACCCATGCAGTTGTAGGTTCACAAGCATAGAAGAGGACCTCCTATAGTGCACCCAGCATAGTGGTAAAAATGGACACGTTTATAACATGGCCCAAAGGTATCACTACTCTGTGACATATAAAAATAAGAAGAAATAACTATTTAAAGATTATCTATTGATTAGCTTAGTATTAATACAAATTCTTAAAGTTAATTAAGGACTGTGGAAGTGATATGTAAAAACGACATTCTAAAACTTTTTTTTAATGTTTTATTTATTTTGATACAAAGAGAGACAGAGCATGAGAGGGGGAGGGGCAGAGAGAGAGAAGGAAACACAGAACTGGAAGCAGGCTCCAGGCTCTGAGCTAGCTGTCAGCACAGAGCCCGATGTGGGGCTCAAACCCACAAACATGAGATCTGACCTGAGCCGAAGTCGGAGGCTTAACCAACTGAGCCACCCAGGCGCCCCAAAAATGACATTCTACAGAACATAATTACTCTTGGTATAACAAAGTTTGTTGATTTATAATTCAATATAGTTGAATACAATTTTACATATTTTAAATCTGAAACTTTATAATGAAGTAAATTAACTTATTTGATCAATATAAGAAATATAGGTTACAGAAAAAATAAACTCAAAATGTATGAGAGACCTAAACATAAGACAGGAAGCTATCAAAACCCTAGAGGAGAAAGCAGGCAAAAACCTCTTTGAGGAAGCAACTTTTTAATCAACACGTGTCCAGAAGCCAAGGAAATAAAAGAAAAATAAACTATTGGAGCCTCATCAAGATAAAAAGCTTCTGCCCAGTGAAGGAGAAATTCAGCAAAACTAAAAGTCAGCCAACAGAATGGGAGAAGATATTTGCAAATGACATATCAGATAAAAGGTTAGTATCCAAAATCTATAAAGAACTTATCAAACTCAACATCCAAAAGCAAATAACCCAGTGAAGAAGTGGGAAAAAACATGAATAGACACTTCTCCAAAGAAGACATCCAGATGGCCAACCAACACATGAAAAAATGGTCAACATCACTCATCATCAGGGAAATACAAATCAAAACCACAATGAGATACCACCTCACACCGGTCAGAATGGCTACCATTAACTCAGGCAACAGATGTTTGCGAGGATGCAGAGAAAGAGGATCTCTTTTGCACTGCTGGTGGGAATGCATACTGGTGCAGCTGCTCTGGAAAAGAGTATGGAGGTTCCCCCCCAAACTGAAAATAGTACTATTCTATGGCCCAGCATTTGCACTACTAGGTATATATCCAAGAGATACAGGTGTGTCATTTCAAAGGATCCCATGCACCCCAATGTTTATAGCTATGCTATGGACAATAGCCAAAGTATGGAAAGAGCCCACATTTCCAACGACAGATGAATGGATAAAGAAGATGTGGTACATATATACAATGGAGTATTACTTGGGCAATCAAAAATATTGAAATCTTGCCATTTGCAACAACATGGATCTAGAAGGTATTATGCTAAGCAAAATATGTTTTTCAGAAAAAGAAGAATATCATATGATTTCACTCATATGTGGAATTTAAGATACAAAACAGATGCATATAAGGGAAGGGAAGCAAAAACAATGTAAAAACAGGGAGGGGGACAAAATATAAGAAACTCTTAAATACAGAGAACAAACTAAGGTTCACTGGAGGCGCTGTGTGTTCAGGGATGGGCTAAATAGGTGAGGGAAACTGAGGAAGACATCTGTTGGGGTGAGCACTGGGTGTGGTACAGAGGGGACGAATCACTGGACTCTACTCCTGAAATCATTATTTCAGTATATACTAACTTGGATGTAAATAAAAATAAAAAATTAAAAACTTTCCTTAAAAAAAAAAGAAGTATAGAAAGTTCAGATTATCTAATCTATTCAGGATAAAACAAACTCAAATTTATAAAAAATGAAATGTATGCTTGCATTATACTTCACATAGGTAAAATTTTTTTAAAGCTGTTTTTAAACCAAACTTATTAACCTAGTGTGATTTGCTTAATTACTTTTATTATATTCACTTATTTTTTATAGAAAAATGCTATAAGCAATAGAAATTTGGGGAGAAAGATTTTCTCTCAAAATGTTAGCACAATAAGCAATTAGAAATTATTCTATATAATAATTAGAAAAATTCTATATTTTCTGGGAATTCTGGGAAAATTATATTTATGTAAGCATTATTAGTGGCTATAAACCAATCAGAACATTTATTTATTGTGATAGACTTTATAATCTAAATTATTAATACAGTTGACATGAGAAAATATTTCAGGGGCACCTGAGTGGCTCAGTTAAATGTCTGACTCTTGATTTTGGCTCGGGTTGTGATCACGGTTCATGGGATTGAGCCCTGCTTGGGTCTCTGAGCTGACAGTGCAGAGCCTGCTTGGGATTCTCTCTGTCCCTCTCTCTGCCTCTCCCTTACTCTCTCTTTCAAATAAATAAGTAAACATAAAAAGTATATAACTGGTAAATTGTTTGGACTTTAAAAAGGCATTTTCAAGCAGCCTGCACGAAGGTGTGATCAAATCTCTGCCTGGTCTCGGTGATGTGTTACATGAAGGCATGGTTGTAAATGAGTAAAAAGGGAGCGTTTCCAGAGCCTATAATTGTGTTTGACATTTGAGCAGCATAAGCAGATTTACACATGGGATCGTTGAATTGAAGGTGTTACTGTAGCTCAGGGATGTTTGGGGCAGGACTTTGAAAACAAACCACCCACATGGGGAATCGTTTTAGGATTACATGAGAAGTCTGAGGAAGAGGTGAGCCGGCTACCACACCCTGGCCGGTTTGCAGAAGAACGGCCTGCTGCCGGCTCTGGGATGTGCCTCAGAAACACATGCCGCGACGTCTGCTTCTCCATGCTGCACATTTAGTGTCATAAACTTCCCCTTGCAGGAAGGTATTGCTTATCAAAATGTATACGTTTTACTTTCTGGTCCATATTCAAACTGGCTTTTTCATTCCCCTGTCATAACTTCTATTAATATAAAGTTTCCACAGACATATTTAAGACATATGTGGTTAGTGCGTATATTTACTTATGACTTATTGTGCGGTTTTATTTTCTCAATAGCAGAAATCTATATGTTCACATTTTACTAGATCTTCAGTAATCTAATCTCCATGGATGTTTATGCAATCTACAATGCATGGTATCTTTCACTGCTTATGTTGATTTTCAGACTCAGTATGTAATTCATCATTAGAGATTGGAACACTGTGTTTTTGTTTTTTCATGTTCTTATGGGGTCCTAATTCGTTTATCAAGAATATGATATTGTAAATTTTATTGTGATTTTTAAAAAGTTTATTCTTTAATGAATTTAATGGAAATTCTCTTGTATGAGAATTGAGTCTATATGAGCTATTTTCTGTATTCTTTATTTAGAGTTTAATTATTTATTATCTCCCTGATTATAATTATTAAGTGATACTGACTTTGTCATCATCTTATAATATTTTAGTATTCTTATGAATTAACATTTGTTAGTGCCTTCGGTGTGTGGCTATCAGTCAAGACACATAGACAGACATATAAATGATATTACTAAAACTTCCACTTGTTCATAAATAGACAGAGATTTGTTTCCAGGTTAAGATCACTTGTTGTCTGTGCCTGGGAGAATGGGATTGACTTGAATGTAAAGAGCTTAGACCTGGAGCTTCTCCAGGGGCCCCGGATTGATGGCACATCATGTAGGAACACTCGGAGCCACCCCCTGGGCTCTCCCATGTCTGAGGGTCCCCAGAGAGCCCCTCACCTTCTCAGAAGCTCATCTGCCATTCTGCTCTCATATCAGGCCTATTGCTTGAGGAAATTTGAGACATCGTACAATATTGAGACACTTTACAATATTAAAACACAACGGCAAAAGTGTGACAGACAAAAATAGAGTTCAGAAATTGTATAGAAAGAGGTGATACAATTGTTCAGGCAGTTGGCATGGATCATCATCACTTTTGGGGTGGTGGTGGTTATTTGGGTTTTTAGTTGTGGTTTTATTTCTTTGCTCCTTTTTTTTTTTTCTCTTAAAGTCATCTCTACACCCAACATGGGGCTCAAACTTTTGACCTGGAGATAGAGTCAGATGCTCTACCAACTGAGCCAGCCAGATGCCCAAGAGTTTATTTGTTTTGACAACGGTCAAACATACTTAGAAATATACGGCTGGGGGAAAAAAAGAGACATACAATTGGGTACGTTCTGACAGGGTGCATACCATGTGCAACCATCATGACAATCAAGGTGATGAGCACATCCATTCACCACAGTTAATTCACAGACCTTAGTGTTCAGCAGCTCTTGAGGGCATACAGAAAAGGTGTTTCAGAAGAAACACATGAGCAAGGTACATGGACCATGATGATAGGAAAGACTACTAATATTAGCCACAGGGAAATTCAAATCAAAGTCACAATGAGATACTACTTCACATGCACTAGGATGGCTATGATGTAAAAGGCAGGTAATAACATCAGAGCAGCAAAAAGAAAAAAAAAAGAATGAAAAAAAAAAAAGAATTGCTTGAAGGACTTATGGGACAGCATCAAACAGATTAACATTTGCATTATCGGGCTCCTAGAAGGAGAAGTGATAGAGAAAGGGGTGGAAATCTTACCTGAAGAAATAATGGCTGAAAACTTCCCTAACCTAAAGAAGGAAGCCCAGAGAGTCCAAATCAGAGGAACCCAGAGACACCCGCATAAAGACAATTATAATTAAAGTGTCAAAAGTTAAAGACAAGGAGAAAATATTGAAATCATCAAGAGAAAAATAACTTGTTCTGTACAAGGGAACCCCCATAAAACTACAGGTAGATTTTTAAGCAGAGATCTTGCAGGCCAGAAAGGATTGTAATAATATACTGAAAGTGCTGAAAGAAAAAACTGCCATTGAAGAACACTGTATCATTCAGAATTGAGGGAGAAATAGAGTTTTCCAGACAAGCAAAAACTAAAGGAATTTATCACTATTAAGCAACACTTATAAAAATAGTTAAAGGGACTTCTTTAAGCTGAAAAGAAAAGGTGGTAATTAGAAACAGTAACACATATGAAAGAATAAATCTCATTGGAAATGTAAATATGCTGTAAAGGTAGTCATTAATCACTTATAAAGCTAGTATAAAAGTTTAAAGATTAAAGTAGTAAAAATAACTATGATTATAGTAATTAGTTAATACAAATGTGACATCAAAAACATAGAACATTGAGGGGGGAGAGTAATAATGTTGAACTTTACAATGGGATCAAAGTTAAGTTGTTATCAACTTAAAATAGATTGTTATAGATATAAGTAATTATGTAAGCCTCATGGTAACCACAAAGCAAAAACCTACAGTAAAGAGAAAAGAATATCAAATCAAAGTAATCAAATCATAAAGAAAGAGAGCAAGAGAAGAAGGAACAGAGAAAACAACCAGAAAACAATGAACAAAATGGCGATAAGTACATATTTATCAATAATTAATTTCAGTGTAAATGTACTAACATCCAATAAAAGGCATAGAGGGGCTAAATGGAAAGATATTCCATGCACATGAATTAAAAGAATTAATAATGTTAAAACTTCCACAGTGCCCAAAGCAATAGTCAGTTTCAATGCAATCCTTATAAAAATTCCAATGGCATTTTTCACAGAAATAGCATGAACAGTTCTAAAATTTGTATAAAACCATGAAAGACCGCAAAGACCCAAAGCAATCTTGACAAAGAATAACAAAGCTGGAGTCAGCATACACCTTGATTTCAAACTATATTATAAAGCTATATTAATTAAAACAGTGAGGTATTGACATAATAACAGACATACAGATCAATGGAACAGAATAGGGGGTTCAGAAACACCCCGTGCATATATGGTCAATAAATCTACAACAAAGAAGCCAAGAATATATTGTGGTGGAAGAACATTTTCTTCAGTAAATGGTGTTGGGGAAATTATACAGCCATATACAGAAGAACAAAACTAGGAGACTATCTTATCCCATACACAAAAATTACCTCAAAATGGACTTAAGACTTGAAGCCATAAAACTTTCAGAAAAAACCACACATAGATGGTAAGTTTTTGACATAGTTCTTGACAATGGCTTTTTGAATCGGACACCAAATGCAACAAAAGCAAAACTAGGGGCACCTGGGTGGCTTGGTCAGTTGAACATCAATCCTTGGTTTTGGTTCAGACCATGATTTGTGGGTTTGAACCTGGCTCAGGTCATGATTTCATCATTCAGGAGTTTGAGTCCCACATCTGGCTCTGTGCTGACAGCTGAATTTTGTGTCTCCTTCTCTCTCTGTCCCTCCTCTGCCCGCACTCTGTCTCTGTCTCTCTCTCAAAAATAAATAAACATTAAAAAAAGGTTATGTTTACACTATAGTCTATTGAATGTGCAATAGCATTATGTCTTAAAATGTACATAAAAATATTTGGTTATGAAAGAATGCCAACCAGCATCTGAGCTTTCAGTGAGTTGTAATCACTGATCACAGATCACCACAGCAAACAATAATAATGAAAAAGCTTGAAATATTCTGAGAAATACCAAAATGTGATAGTTATGACATGAGCAAATGCTTTTGAAGAAATGGTGATGATAGCTTGACACAGGGTTGTCACAAACCTTCAATTTGTAAAAAAAAAAAAAGAAAAACAAACAACAAAAAAACAAAAAAAAAAACCCCAAATTAAAAAAACACATCTGCAAAGCACAATGAGGTGTGCCTGTTCTTATATTTGCCAGTTTATTATAAAGTGTGTGATAAAGGATGTGAGTGAATGACCCGCATGGATATAGAGGGACACAGGGCAAGGTCTGGAAGTGTCCTGAGAGCAGCCGCTTCTGTCTCTGTGGAACTAGGGTATGTCACCTTCCAGGATGTTGACCGATCCAGGAGCTCATCAAATCTCATTGTTCAAGAGTTTTCAGAGAGCTGGGGGCACCTGGGGAGCTCAGTTGGTTAAGCATCTGACTTCCGCCCAAGTCATGATATCATGGTTGTGAGTCTGAGTCCCGTATCAGGCTCTGCACTAACAATGCAGAGTCTGCTTGAGATTCTCTCTCCCTCTCTCTCTCTGCCCCTCCCCTGCTCTCTCTCTCAAAATAAATCAATAAACTTTAGAAGAGTTTTCATAGAGCTAAGTCTCCAGTCCACCTCCTGTCTCTCGTCTTTCCAGAAGTTGGTGGCTTGGTGGCTGGTGCTGTAAGTTCCAACCCTCTAATTATTCCACCCAGGTTCAGATCTGGCTTCTGTACTTACTGGCTGTGTAACTTTGGCCAAAGTACTTGACATCTCTGTGCCTCCATTTCTCATCTATAGAGAGGAATGAATTACAACATCTATCTCATAGTTTGGGGCAGTTTACACGAGACAATACATGAAAAAAGCTTAGAATGGCAGGCAACACACAGCAAACATTTAACAAATGTTATTTCATGATCATAATCAGATAGAATATTCTTAATACATGTTAGTTAGGTGCATGGATGAAAGTGAGACCCTAGTGGGGGTTGGTTGTGAAGTGGGGGATGAGTTTAGTATTTCCTCTGGGGCTAAGGATGGAGTACAAGTAGCCCAAACAGGGGAAGACAGGTGGCCGGAGTTTGGGTGTGTAGGTTAGGAGCTCAGGAAAGAGGCTGTGGCTGGAGGTTAAGCTCTGCCGAGTTATTGCGGGGGTGAAGTGGTGTGAACCCTGGGAGTAATGTTAGGTGAGAAGAGAACACAAGTTGGGGCAGAATCTCTGGTTTCAGAGAGGATTCAGGAGAGGATCCAGAAGAAGCCGGTACATGGGTGGTTTCTCCAGAAAGCAGGCTCCAAGTAGGGATTGGTGTGAGGGAGGAGAAGGGAGCAGGACTGGGCAAAGGGTGAGATGCCATGGGTCTCACCAGAGCCTCAGCCAGTCCTCTGCAGCACACTGTGGCTTGTGTGACCCTCAGAGTTGTCTTGGGCATGAGGACAAGACCAGGCCTTTATAGTGCCAAGTGAGCAAGTCATCAGATGGGGCTGTGAGGAAGGATGACCAGGGCCAAGGCCAAAGTGGCCCCTGAGTAGCTACAGCTGAGGGCTGCCTTTGGCAGCACTCCCGGAAGCCTTGGCCCCCTGGATGAGCACACAGTGTCCTTCACACACTGGACTAGGACTGGAGAGCTGGGCATTCTTGAAGAGAGGTCAAGGTAAAAGGCCACGAATGGTAGTTAGGAGCACATAGACCTAGGGGCAGACAGCCATGGGATCCAGGGACCAAAAAGTCATCAGTAAGGCCCCAGAGGTGGGAGGAAAATTCTTTTTGTCATGAGGTGAGGAGGGTGGAAGTGAACGTATAGCATAGAATTAAGGGCCCAAGGAAACACTGGCCAACGGGGTAACGATTGATGAAGAGGAAAATTTGTTATGACTCAAACATAAGGCTAATCAGGGATTTGATTTTTGTCCCAAATCTTCTTCATGCAGCCAGAAGATGCAGTGAGGCCTGCTCGTGATGGATGCTATTTCATCTCTCTGGTCAGGCCCTCTGGCCTCCCTGCCATATTGGTTTTATCCTTGGCTCTTAGGAGTATGGTTTGCTGTGAGAGCGGGGCTTCTGAAAGTCAGATTCCAGCCTAATTAGCCTCCCTGTTTGTTTCTAGAGTCTTCCAAGGGCAGGGCAGCAGGCCTATCGGGCATCCAGGGAAAGAGAAAACACTTCTGCTGAATGTAGAGCACATGCTGTCATTAGAGGAGCACCAGGGAGGGCCTTCAACACTCCAACGCAGAGGCAGGTGTAAAGCTTTTTGCTACTCGGAAGAGAGCCAAAAAGTTTTCCCTCACAGCCAAGCCCTGGCGGGTCTGTCAGAGCTCTGGGGTCGCATCTAAAGTCTGACTGACCACTCTTATTGCCTCCACAGGCCTCTGCTTCCTCCTCTGTACACGGGGGTTGATAATAACCGTGTTACCATCTCTCGACAGATGCTGGGCGGTTAGTGCGATAATGCGGATAAAGCAGTAGCCACAGTGTGCCTGGACCCAGAGCATCCGCGTGCACTTGCTATCATTGCTGCTGCAGTTTTAGGCGGCCCTGCTTGCGTGCTGTTCAGCTGGAATTAATCAGCGATCCTTTCCTTCCTTGGGCAGTGAGGGCTGGCAAGGGACTGGAAGGACCTGAGGGAGGTCAGTGGAGCAAAAGGCTCCGGGGACAACCGTGGTCTACATGCAAATGCCAAGTCGGCTGGAAGGGCGGCCCTGGCCCAGGGCCCTGGGGGTGGCGGCACACGCCGTCTTCTCGGGCTCAAGTATGTTTGGTTTTTACCGCAACGTGAAGACCAGCTCTGGCCACATGCATTTGTTCACTGGCTGTGAGCGGACAGCTGGCTGGGGGCAGGATGTGTGCGCAGCTGTGTCTCAGACGACAGCCAGTGCAAGGGAGGCCAGGACAGCAGGAGGAGCCGCCGCCCTTCATCCTACCAGCCCAGGAACGCAGGATCCTGCAGTGCAGGACAAGACTGAGGACAGCTGGGGCCTGGACTGCACCGGCACCCCTCGGGGTTATCAGCCTTGGGGGAGCGTCCCTCTTTGAGGCTGGTTGGCAAATCCAGCACCTACAGAGACTTAGGGCCGAGAGATACCTTCTGTCCCCTGAATCACTTGAGGTCCCATTCCTGCCTGTCTGCCTGTACGGGCCTTCTCACACTCCCTCAGAGGTCAAGTTCCCAGGTTGTCTTCCCTCCTACTGGGCAGCTCCTCAGGGCAGGGCCGTCGTTGTCTATTTCTGTGCCCCCATGCCTGGCAGGAGTAGGTGGTTAATGAATCCATGTTTAATGAAGGAGTGTAGGCCTTCTTAAGGCGAGGAAACCCAAGCCTGCAGACCAGAGACACCCAGCCTGAGCAGGGAACACGCAGCGTAGGCAGGGCCGGATCCAGCCGCAGGGGAAGACCCTACTGGGGGCTCAGTCTGTCTTAAAACTCCCCTTCGTGCACAATTGCCTAACACACACAGCTACTCTCCAGCCATCTCAGAGGAAATATTGGCAAACAAAGAGCAAATGCCCCTGCTTGAGACCTCAGCACTTTCTCAGGGACTCACCACAGCCCAATGAGCACATTTTAGGTTCTGCAATGTTCCCAGCAGGCTCACGATACAGACGAAGGAGACCGACGTCTGTTCTCAAAGCTCAAAATCCAGGCGAAGGTGTAAGGCCTTACATTTCACACCTTACATTTTCATGGTGCTTTCATTTCAAAGAACATGCTGACATCAACTTTATCACTTTAAAAATCCAATGCCGGGGCGCCGGGGTGGCTCAGTCAGTTAAGTGACCGGCTTTGGCTCAGATCGTGATGAGTTTGAGCCCCACATTGGGCTCTGTGCTGACAGCTAGCTAAGAGACTTGAGCCTGGTTTGGATTCTGTGTCTCCGTCTCTCGCTGACCCTCCTCTGCTTGCACTGTCTCTCTCCATCTCTCAAAAAAAAAAAAAAAATTAAAAAATCCAGTGCTGCTGTGAGAACAGTCTTTGTTTGTTTTTTTTAAGTTTATTTTACTTGAGAAGGAGAGCACGTGTGAGCAGGGGAGGGGCAGAGAGACAGGGAGAGAGGGAATTGTAAGCAGGCTCTGCATTGTCAGCGCAGAAGAGCCCAATGTGGGCCCTCATCCCACGAATGGTTGAGATCATGATCTGAGCCGATATCAAAATCAAGAGACAGACACTTAACCAACTGAGCCACCCATGTGCCCTGATAACAGTCCTTAACTTCCACTCTGCTAATGAGAAACCTAAAACTGAGGGGTGAATCCACCTCCAGGTCAGACAGCAAAGGAGGCTCAGAAGCCACACACTTGCTCTCTGGCTGCACTTCGCTGTCCTCCCCCAAACACCACAAGTGAAGGATGGAGGCCCTGAAAATCTGCTTGTTTCAAACCTGAACAGAGATCTACTACCTGATGCACTTAATACACCTCCCAAAAGGCTCACTTTACATCCCGAAAAAGGTCATGAGCCAGGTGCACTCTGACAGGAAAATAATCATTTAATTCAAAACTCCTGTGCCCTTTTTTTCTTGAGTGAACTGTCGTGTATGCTTAGTCGTTTTTTATGAAAAAATTCCATTGTAAAAATCTAGTGCATATTTATTGATTAGTACATTTCAGGCATTTTGCAGGGAGTTATGGCTTACTGTAGAGTTGACAAGAGTTAGTAATTCTTATATGTGTTTTAAACAAAAGCCCATGCCATACTCTACAGGCAAAGTTCATCAAAGAAAGGGGAAAAAGAGATTTAATGAATTAAAGGAGCCATACTATTTGTTTATACATATGCATTGTTTTGTGAATTATAGATTATGTGCTTTCTTCTTTGTTTTGATATTGCTTCAAAAATTGCTACCTAACTTAAGGATATAAATTACATAAAAGTTGGAACCTAATTTCTTTTTTTTTAAATTTTTTTAAATGTTTTATTAATTTTTGATACAGGAGAGACAGAGCATGAGAGGGGAAGGGTCAGAGAGAGAAGGAGACACAGAACTGGAAGGAGGCTCCAGGCTCTGAGCTAGCCGTCAGCACAGAGCCTGATGCGGGGCTCGAACCCACGAACATGAGATCTGACCTGAGCCGAAGTCGGAGGCTTAACCAACTGAGCCACCCAGGCGCCCCTGGAACCTAATTTCTAAATCTTTTCCACTCACTTCTTGTATTTAGGAGAGATGTTGGTGTATTTTGTCACCAGGGGTTATGCTGGAGTAAGCCATCTTTGCTTCATCCATACTTAGAGGAGATTGTGTCCCCAGTAGCCAGATAACCCATGTTGGGAGCCTCATGTGCAAGGCCTGGATCCAGAGCACATCCAGGACCTGGGAAATGGCACATGCCTTCCAGCAGGAGTGGAGTGGAAAGGGCTGTGAAAATGTTTCAGGGTCATTTTAGTCTCAAACTTAAATTTCACAATTCTTCAGTTATCAGACATTTTCCCTAAATCTGATGTCAATAGAATGATATTTTAGGTATCTATTCTAAAGGTACACAGGTGAAAATCCAAAGTAACTGAAGCATAAGGTTATTCATCATGGCATTATTTGGAAGTACAAGAAGCCCATCATGGGCCTGGCTCAGTACACTGGGGTCCACCCACACAGTGGAGAGGGCAGGGCACGTGATGCACAGATACCGAGGGAGCCCTAGGGCATGTTGTGAAATGAAGTGTGAAGCCTGAGACGCAGAATAGTACATGCAGTATGCTCACTTTTGGTGAGAAAGGTAGAGAAACATGAATATGTACCTATGAACTTGCTCATATTTGTAAGCAAGAGGAGAATAACCCAAACGGTGCCGGGGAGGGAAGGGACAGAGTGAGGAGGCCAATGATGGGTAATTGAGGCTTCTCAGAATAGAATGTACCATATAGTTTTGACTTCAGGTACATTTAAATACACTATGTATCAACTCATGAATGGGTAAGGATGTATATCTTATGTATATGTTATATATCAACTAGTGAATGGATAGATAAGATGTACATATGTATGTATACAATGGGATATTACTCAGCCATCAAAAAGAATGAAGTCTTGCCATTTGCAACAATGTGGATGGATCTAGAATATATTATGTTAAGCAAAATAAGTCAGTCAGAGAAAGACAAATACCATATGATTTCATTCATATGCAGAATTCAAGAAACAAAGCAGATGAGCATATTGGACAGGGAAAGAAAAACAGGAGGGAAACAAACCATAAAGACTCTCAATGATAGAGAACAAACTGAGAGTTGACAGTGGGAGGTGGGTGGGGGAGGGACTGCATGGGTGATGGGTATTAGGAGAGCACTTGGGATGAGCACTGGGTGTTGCATGTAAGTGATGAATCACTGAATTCTACTCCTGAAACCAATATGGCACTGTATGTTAACTAACTAAAGTTTAAATAAAAATTTGAAAAGACAAAAAATATGTTATATATTGTAAAAAATCAAAAAGCAAAAACCAATCTCTAAAAATTATAAACAAACTCAAATGAATGACCTTATTTGGTTGGTGACATATCCATGCAGAAAAAAGTATTATTTTAAGAGACTTTAGTGGGGCACCTAGGTGGCTGGCTCAGTTGGTTAAGCCTCCGACTTCAGCTCAGGTCATAATGTCATGTTCGTGGGTTCAAGTCTCGGGTCGGGCTCTGTGCTGACAGCTCAGAGCCTGGAGCCTGCTTCTGATTCTGTGTCTCCCTCTCTCTCTGCCCCTCTCTGCTCATGCTCTGTCTCAAAAATAAATAAAACATTAAAAAATTAAAAAAAAAAAGAGAGAGTCATTAGAACACAGTATTTACACTATACGTCCTTAGTGGAAAATCTCCTAAACAGAGGTAGAGCTGCAAAGAGATCTTCAACCTCATTCAGTACTCCTAGGATTGTTACTTTGAAAACCATTTTGTCTATAGTTTATTTTACATATTTATATAAAATATATAACATAAATGGATATTTATGAATTGTATATGTTTATTAAAATTATCTTGGCTGTCTGTGTAGCTCATCCGGTTAAGCATCTGACTCTTGGGTTTGGCTTGAGTCATGGTTTCATGGTCTGTGTTTCAAGCCCTATGTCAGGCTACGTTCTAACAGGGCAGGACCTACTTGGGATTCTCTCTCCCTCTCTCAAAATAAATACATAAAGTTACAAAAACCTTAAAATGTCTAGAAATATACATATACATATCAAGATAGAGTAAATTAGTAGTTGGACTAAGGTTATTAGCAACCAACATTTTTAGTACAAGATAAAAGTAATATTATAATTTAAAGATAAATTGAAGTATTAAGTACAGTCTCTTTGAAGTTAAATTTAAATCAGAAATATTTGCTTGCACTCACAATTTTTTTAAAAACCCATATTTCCATCTCTGTCCATTAAAAATGCCCACAAGCAATTGTAGCTCATTTGTAATAACATTCCTAGAAAAAACAGATGCGGGACAGAGCTATGGCTGCATGTACTCACAATTTGAAGTATTATTTTAATTTTAACTTTGTTATATTAAACAATGTAGTGAAAAGAAAAGCATGAAGTTAATATTCAAGAATGATTATGTCATGTCTGCATATGAAAATTGGACTGGATAATTGTAACTGCTGTAGATTTAGTCAAAGCGAAGAGCTCAAGCCTCAGCGTGCATTCTGTTTTGTCATTCCTGTTTATTAATTCAATTAATGCCAAGTTTTAACTTCCTTTTGGTTACATGAGTGTGGACTTTTAGAGAAATATTCTCCATTGCATATTTAGAAGAGTGCAAGACAGCATAACTCCATTTGGGATGATTTAATTTATACATGTAGTTGTTTCTTTCTTTCCTTGAGAGTGAATAGAAATCCTATCAATTACAGAAATCCCATAGTCTGCTCACAAAAAATAATTTATCGACTTCAGTAGAAAAACATGCATAACAATTTCTAATTCTCAATTAAAGTAAAGCCAGAAAAAGGTGCATTAATTGAAATAAAAGAGAAAAAAATCACGATGGTATAATTGACTAAACAACTGGTAAATAATTACTTTATGTCATATTTATGACTAAATTACAGATGGATTGAAGTTTTTAATGTAAAAAACAGAACTATAATATTAGAAGAGAATTTAAGTTTATTTTTTAATAGTTTATTGTCAAACTGGTTTCCATATAACACCCAGTGCTTCTCCCCACAAGTGGCCCCCACCATGACCATCACCCCCCCCTTCGATCCATGGTTCATTTTCAGTATTCAATAGTCTCCCATGATCTGTGTCCCTCACACTCCCCCACTCTCTTTCCCCCTTCCTCTCCCCATGGTCCCCTGCCAGGTCTCTCCTGTTAGACCTATGAATGCAAACATATGGTATCTATCCTTCTCTGCCTGACTTATTTCACTTAGCATGACACCCTCGAGGTCCATCCACTTTCCTACAAATGGCCATAGTTTAAATTCAGAGCTTTAAGTTTAAAGTTCAGAGCTTCCTAAGCAGGAAAGGAAACCCAGAAACTATAAGCAAAGGTCAGATGTATTTCTTTTTATTGTAAAATGTGAATTTAAAACATTTATTTATATTTGAGAGAGAGGGAGACAGATCTCAAGTGGGAGAAGGGCAGAGAGAGAGGGAGACACAGAATCTGAAGCAGGCTCCAGGCTCTGAGCTGTCAGCACAGAACCTGACTCAGGGCTCAAAACCATGAACTGTGAGATCATGACCTGAGCCAAATTTGGATGCTCAACCAACTGAGCCACCCAGGCGCCCCACATTTTAGCATTTATAAGTGTACAGTTCAGTGGCACTAAGCATATTTACACTGTTGTGCAGCCATCACCACCATCAATCTCCTGAAGTTTTCCATATTCCCAGTGGATGTATTGTAACACATAATTTTACATATTGAACACTGAGAAATATATGCAAAGAGAAGAGATAGATAGTATGTTGGGTAAAAACATTTATAACACTTGCTATTTCTTGTACATCGACTTCTCCTACAAATTGAGAAGGAAAGACAATTACTAGAAAAGCAGATAAAAGAGCATAGACATTTCACAGAATGAAAATCTTAGCTGGCTAATAGACATCAGAAAATTGGTTGAGAAAATGCAAATGGAAGAATCGTGAAATGCCATTTTTTAAAAACCCTTTGGAATGAAAAATTAAAAAGCATCATGCACCCCTATGTTACTGGTGAGTGTGAACTGTTGGAAATTGGTATGGGAAGTGCAAATTACAGCAATAGTAAGACATCTTTTTTTTTTTTTTTTTTTTTGCTTCTCAAATCAACAAAAATTACGAAATTAAAGTGAATGAGAAACAACTTCTCTTTGCTGGTAAGGGGTGTGGCCTGGTAAAACTTTTGAGGAATGTAATCTAAAAATATCTATTAAAACTTGAAATCCTTTGATTCAGTTCAGGTCATGATCAGGTTTGAGCCCCGCGTTGGGCTCTGTGCTGACAGCTAGCTTAGAGCCTGGAGCCTGTCTTTGGATTCTGTGTCTTCCACTCTCTCTCTCTGACCTCCCCTGCTCATGCTGTGTCTCTCTTTTTCTCCCCCAAATAAGTAAAATATTAAAAAAAAAAAAAAGTCAGATACCTAATCGCCTAACTGACTGAGCCACCCAGGTTCCTTTTTGTTTTTCTAACCAAAGATCTATCTCCATTCACCAACTGAGGCATGGAAACTAAGGAAAAAGAATGAGTAAGCTTCTTGTGAAAGGTATTATAGTATTAATACAGTGGTCCCTCCCTGTCTTTGGCTTTGCTTCCTGTCAGAAATGATGGTCAGAAGGTCAGCAGCAGCCTAACCCAGCAGCACGACTCCTACGTCACTCATCTCTCTTCATGTCATCACGTAGGCATTTCATCATCTCACATCACCTCAAGAAGGGGGAGTACAGTAAGATATTTTAAGAAAAGACCACATTCACTGAACTTTTATCACAATATAGTGTTGTAATTGCTGTATTTTATTAGTAGTAATTTTTGTTAATCTCTTACTGTGCCTAGTTTGTAAATTAAACTTCATAGGTATATACGTCCAGGAAAAACATAGTATGTATGAGATCGGTACAATCCGCGGTTACAGGCCTCCCCTGAGGGTCTTGGAATATATTCCTGGCAGATGAGCGGCATCAGGGGGGAACAACTGTATTTGTTTGAAAAATAAAACCCTCCATAATTAGAGCAGCAATCTTCTTTGCCTTTTATTTTTTGTAGGCAGTATGTCACAATTGCTTTGAAGTTATTATCTTTTCACATGTTCTAAAACTTAGCCAGCAAACCTTACTAATATGGCTAAAGAGGCATTTTTCCTGCTTAGTTGGCAAAGTTTCTCTCTGTATTTAAAAAAAGAGCGAAAATTGTGTTCATTCTCTTTCTTTTTCCATCCTCCCTTCTCTTTATCCCTCTTCCTCCTTCTTTCTCCTTTCCTCCTGTCCTCTTCTGCTATTTTTTCTCAAGTAAGCAATATGCCCAGTGTGGAGCTTAAACTTATGACCTGGAGATCAAGAGTCACATCCTCTACTGCCTGGGCCAGCCAGGTGCCCCTCTTCTGCTTTTTCCTATAACGTATCAATCTTATTTACCCACAACAGGATTTGACTGTAACTCTCTCAGCACAGAGAAAATGTATTGGCATATGCTCTCAATGGCAAAATAAGAAATAGACTTGCACATGGACCAGCACTGAGAGCCTCCGCAGTTGTGAGCACAGGGAACCTTAGCTGGGGATCCACAGCAGACCTGACCTGGTTTGGGCATCCCTTTTGTGATGAATTTGACTTCCAGCAGCTCCCAAATCCTTAAACAAGGCACTCACTTAAGCCCTTGAGAGCATCTAATTGACATTGTCTAGGCTACATGTTGCCCCCATGTTACCTGGGGTCAGAGAGGAAGGTCTCCAGCAGGAGGCACGCATGGTGTAAGATTATCCAAAAAGGAGATGGCGTTGCTGGTAGGAAGGGTTTGATTGCTGCACACAAATGGCTGCTAAAATTTAATTTCAACAAGATTTTCTTCAGAAAATAAGCAACTAAAATTTGAAGATGAGCATACCTGAAGACCCAGAAATCCCAGTCTAATATAGACACTAAGAAAAACTCTCACAGCTGTGTGCAAGGATGTTCACTGCAATAATGGAGTAAGAGTGGAAAAATTGGAAACTTTAAAAAACATTTTTTAACCATTATTTATCCTTAAGAGACATAAAGAGACAAAGCATGAGTGGGGGAGGGGCAGAGAGAGGGAGACCCAGAACCTGAAGCAGTCTCCAGGCTCTGAGTTGTCAACACAGAGGCCAAAGTGAGATCGTGACCTGAGCCTAAGTCCGATGCCTAACTGACTGAACCCCTCAGGCGCCCCTGGAAACTCTTTAATCTCATCAATAATGCCAACAATGGGTAAGTATATAATCACATAGTGAAATATTATTACTAGCTAAAATAAGTGAACTAAGACCACATGTATCAACTTGAATAAATATAAGTAATGCAACAAGTGAGAAAAAATCATATGTATACAATAGCATTTCTATGAAGTTTAGAAACACACAAAACAACAGCATATATATGGTTGAGTAATATGATATATGCATTAGTATAATAACACAGATAGTAGGAACATATTAAGGCTGGTCTTTTATATGTCAGCATGTCTTACAAGTGAGTCACTGACTGACACTTGTTCTAGACTATCTATCTTTTGAAGGATGTTTCTACAGTCAAAAAACTTGGAAGACAGTGTCTTCTTTGGGGGCAAAGCCAGCCATGCTTATTGGCCAATATAAAAGATTCAAGTCCCTAAACTCAGGGCTCCTTTCATGTAATGCAACCCACTGTGTATGTAATTGTCATCTGGCCCTCTTTTCATTGCCCTGTGAGAACTGGGGTTCAGAATATTAGTGCAAATATGCTGATACTGCTGTTGTTATGAGTTATAAATTGTTCTTTGTCTCTGACCCCTCATCTCATGTCTTCTGCCAACACCCAAGAGACAGTAATAGCTGAGATATAATAGAAAAATATATATCAGTCTCTTTTACTGGTTCCTGACATAGGGTTCTTGAAATCTTTGTAATTTTCTGGGTCGCATGCACCAGAAGCATCTTCTGTTCTAATAGTTGGTCTTTGACCCTGGTTCCTGACAAGGCCTTCTGAAACCCTTATAATTTCCTGGGTGATAGGGGTGTCATTATTCCAGTGAGGTGACTCTGGGTAGGCTTCTGGACGGTTCTTGGATGATAGCTGATCACCAGAAAGACCAAACCATAATTAGAAACTTAAAATGTTCATCCCTGACCCCCATTCTCTAGAGAAGAGAAGAGGGCTGAAAATGGAGTTAATGATAGATCATGCCAATGTGATGAAGCCATTATAAAAACCCCAATATACTGGGTTTGGAGAACTTTCAGTTTGGCAAACACATCCACAGAAGCAGGGTGACCCCATCTCCATGGGAACAAAAGCTCCTGTACTCAGGGTCCTCTCAGACCTTACACTATGTATCTCTTCATTGCTATTCACCTGTAACCTTTATCATTTTCTTTAATAAACTAGTAAATATAAGTCGGTGTTTCCCTGAGATCTTTGTGCTACACTAGAAATTAATTTAACCTGAAGAGAAGGTCATGGGCATCTTCAACTTGTAGCTGATTGGACAGGAGCTGTGTGGGTAACCTGGGGCCTGCTAGCAATTGGCATCTAAATTGGGGTGGAGGCAGTCTTGTGGGACTGAGCCCTTAACCTGTAAGATCTGATTGCATTTCCAGGTAGAGTGAGTTAAATTGTAGGATACCCAGAATTGGTATTTGCTTGGTGTGGAGTACCACGCATTTGGTGGCTGTAAGTGTCAGAAGTGAAGTGCTTTGAGTAGTAAAGGTAGGCTCATAGGGAAGAAAGACAACATAGGGAAGATCTGGACTTTTCCCTACACAGGAGGCAGAGAACTAAGTTTTTCCTTTTTACAGGCTAATTTATTAGTTCACAAGTGGAGTAAAATTTCAGGTTCTTCATAGTTCTTGACAGATACCTTCAACATTATGTCCAGAAAGGGAGGAAGGCAGATAGAATAAGAGAAGGGTCAAAGGAGGGCTGTGACAGTTAATTTCTCAAGAAAAACTCTTAACAAATATAACAATACTTTGCATGTATGTTTATTATATTCTTCTCTATTTTTTT